>NC_061810.1:36092948-36395948 GCF_021462225.1 Girardinichthys multiradiatus
ACTGAATCTGACTGCACTGTTCAATGATTAGGATTAATTGGAATGTATGAACCTGACGTTTGTGAAGTGCCTTGAGACGACATGTGTTGTGAATTGGCGCTATATAAATAAACTGAATTGAATTGACGTGGAGCAATACAGCTAATGCTTTAAAGCTCTGCTTGATACTTATAAAATGAAACTTTATTAGAAACTGCTTTCGGATTATTTCACGTGTTACAGACACGGTGACAGAAATGAAAAGGAAAAAAAAAAGAGAGAAATGTGGGGCAAAAAGGAAAAGGGGAGAGAAGGAGAAAGGAATGGAGGAAAGAAAGAAGGATGAAGAGAATACAAGATAACACCCTGCTTGCTTCTACACTTGCAGAAACGTTCATATTACCAGCTTTTTTACCGAAAAGTGCACAGTACTTATCAATGCAAGATGTATTTAGTGGTAAATACGGCTCAATATAGAACATCTGTGTATCTGTTAACACCTGTATCTAAACACCTGTGGGTCTGAGTGTGAGCGCGCTTGTGCATACAAGGTTTCTCCATAAAAATATGCAATAGTGAGTGTGAGGAGCCCGCCTGGACCCGGGACAGATACGGAGGAGGCCCCTCAGAGCACAGGAACCCCAGGAGAACCACCGCCAGGACTACCGCAACCCTCCCAGAGAAGAGCAGGGGAGAGTCTCAGGGGAACCACCCAGCAGCTACAGTGCAGAAGCCCCAGGGAGCTGCAGCGACGAGCCCACAGGCCCTGTCGGCAGCCGTCTACGCCCGAGCAGATCCAGTCATGGACCCAGAGACCCGAGACCCTGGAACATATCACTCCCCAAGCAGAGGCCCTACAGAGCCCAGAGGTCCAGGCCCCGGCAAGCAGCCACCAGGAGTGAGCCCGCACACACCAAAGCACCCAGTGCCGGATACCGAAACCCACAAGTACAACGGCGGGCAGAGATACCAACCACCGGCATGTAGTGTGGCGGCCCATATTTGATGAGGGTCCTAAACTGATCCAGGAGAGGGAGCAGCCCAAGACCCAACCTGACACAAAAAACAGGCACACACAATCACAATCACATATTCCCACCATCATGCGTACACATAAAAACAGTCAGACTGCCCCAGCACCTGAACCTGAGCGACCCTCCTGTATTTTCTAAAGTTTCATACTTGCCCTTTAGGTTAATAAAATAAAATGAAAGAGTATTCGTTAAGAAGACAATTTGTTTAATGTTTCATGGTAATTAAAAATAATAATAATTAAGCTTTTTTGTGACCTTGAGTTGACTTTTCACAAGTTTCAATGTGAATTGGAGCACACAAATTACACCTGAGTTTTTGCTTTTAAAATGCGGTGCTAATTTTTAACCTTACAAACACCGACATAAGTACCAGAAAAAACATTATTGCCCTTTCAAATAAAAGGATTTTTATTGGCACTACTTTAAAAACAATGTAAAGATATTTGTGATATAATGTATTTATTGAAAAGTTTGAAAACTAACTTCAAATAAACTAAAGGTTTACAATTTTAAGATGGGATCATATCAGGTGTAAAATGTGCCTAATATCTGTATAGAAACAAAGTAGTTAAGCCAATAGAACTGTTTAGAAGAAGGAAATTTGAGGCCCTTTTTCTTACCCCTTAACAGAAAATCTTCCAGAACTGGAATTTAAATAAACTGTAACATTGCAATATATGTACAAATTCTGCACTTTCTATGTCATCACATTACAACCAGTTTGAACCAAAAGAGCAGTATAAGGGAAAACATTTTTTTTTTTTTTTCAACTACAACTGAGATATTCTTCAGGTTCTTCTTCATAAATGTAAAAACAACCAATATCTTCTCAAAAACAAAAAAAAAGTAAGACGTGTTATCCACAGTTGTCCATAATAATTTAAAAAGGCACAGTTCTGTTTTCCATGTTCATCCCTATGACTGAAGAGTACAAGCTGCCAGTCACAATGAGATGTTGGCTGTTGGTTTGCACATCTCTGCTTTGAATGTGAACCACATGTTAGTGTGAGGGTGGGAGTCAGGAGAATAGAGCAGAGTAGGGTATCCGTGTCTCAATATGAAAACGCCCTGTCTGTCCATCTGCAGGAACATTTAATAAGTCCAGCACACTAGCAGACCTTTTTTCCATAGCCTCCTTTCCCCATCCATATCCCCAGTCACTTGTGCTCCTGTTATCTTTCATCTCTGAGCTCAGATTCTTTCTATGCAAATGAAGTTTGATGGGAAATAGAAAATGTGCTTTTTTTAGAGAACTTGTGAATGTTCACACCTGCATATTGTTTCAATTTCACTGTGCTCTTTGTGTACTGTGTTTGTTTAGGTGGGTAAATGTTTGTGCTGAGAAATCTTCTTTCATATGGTCCAAAATGTCTCCAATGTGTGTACTTGTGTATGTCCCACCACATGTGTTTGCTTCAGAGAATAAATAGTAGAGTTAAATGTGCAAGAGGGGACTGAGTGCATGGCAGCCCCCTGCCTGCCTCCCCCAGCATCCCAACCCCACCCCCCTAAGAGCTCTGGTGTGTCTCAGGGCTCTGCAGTGGGTTTATGATGTCTGGCATGGGATGTAGAGAGTGCAGATGGCAAGAGCAGTAGAGTAAAGGGGGAGGCAAAGAGGGAGAGGTGTGTGGTTGCATTAATATGGTCTGCAGTTCTCATTACTGCTAATCAGGGGCTTCCTGTACAGAGAGGACCCTGAGTTCACCTTAACCATACTGTAACCCCACACACTCATATACAAAATGACACATGCCATGCACACCATCTGAAAATCTGATATACACCTGTAGGATGTCCACATGCACACACATCTGCAGACATCTGTAACACTTCCTTCCATCTGTCACTTTCTACTTGTTCTTGTTGAATAGTAGGTCCATTTCTAATTTGCTGGTTCTGGCCCCTCACTCTGACCATATCCAGTGCCTTACAAAAGTATTAATGTTTTACTGAACTGTCCAGCAATTACAACTGCGAGTCTTTTGGGTTATGCCTCTACCAGCTGTGCTCATTCTTAATTGCCAAAGAAGTCAAGGTCAGTCAGATTCAATTTGGATCATTTGTGACCAGCAGTTTTAGTCTTACCACAGATTCTCAATTGGATTGAAGTCTGGATTTTGACTCTGCCATTTTAACAGATGAATGTTTCGATCTACAGGTCATTTTCAAAATATTAGCATATTGTGATAAAGTTCATTATTTTCCATAATGTAATGATGAAAATTTAACATTGATATATTTTAGATTCATTGCACACTAACTGAAATATTTCAGGTCTTTTATTGTCTTAATACGGATGATTTTGGCATACAGCTCATGAAAACCCAAAATTCCTATCTCACAAAATTAGCATATCATTAAAAGGGTCTCTAAACGAGCTATGAACCTAATCATCTGAATCAACGAGTTAACTCTAAACACCTGCAAAAGATTCCTGAGGCCTTTAAAACTCCCAGCCTGGTTCATCACTCAAAACCCCAATCATGGGTAAGACTGCCGACCTGACTGCTGTCCAGAAGGCCACTATTGACACCCTCAAGCAAGAGGGTAAGACACAGAAAGAAATTTCTGAACGAAGAGGCTGTTCCCAGAGTGCTGTATCAAGGCATCTCAGTGGGAAGTCTGTGGGAAGGAAAAAGTGTGGCAGAAAACGCTGCACAACGAGAAGAGGTGACCGGACCCTGAGGAAGATTGTGGAGAAGGGCCGATTCCAGACCTTGGGGGACCTGCGGAAGCAGTGGACTGAGTCTGGAGTAGAAACATCCAGAGCCACCGTGCACAGGCGTGTGCAGGAAATGGGCTACAGGTGCCGCATTCCCCAGGTCAAGTCACTTTTGAACCAGAAACAGCGGCAGAAGCGCCTGACCTGGGCTACAGAGAAGCAGCACTGGACTGTTGCTCAGTGGTCCAAAGTACTTTTTTCGGATGAAAGCTAATTCTGCATGTCATTCGGAAATCAAGGTGCCAGAGTCTGGAGGAAGACTGGGGAGAAGGAAATGCCAAAATGCCAGAAGTCCAGTGTCAAGTACCCACAGTCAGTGATGGTCTGGGGTGCCGTGTCAGCTGCTGGTGTTGGTCCACTGTGTTTTATCAAGGGCAGGGTCAATGCAGCTAGCTATCAGGAGATTTTGGAGCACTTCATGCTTCCATCTGCTGAAAAGCTTTATGGAGATGAAGATTTCATTTTTCAGCACGACCTGGCACCTGCTCACAGTGCCAAAACCACTGGTAAATGGTTTACTGACCATGGTATCACTGTGCTCAATTGGCCTGCCAACTCTCCTGACCTGAACCCCATAGAGAATCTGTGGGATATTGTGAAGAGAACGTTGAGAGACTCAAGACCCAACACTCTGGATGAGCTAAAGGCCGCTATCGAAGCATCCTGGGCCTCCATAACACCTCAGCAGTGCCACAGGCTGATTGCCTCCATGCCACGCCGCATTGAAGCAGTCATTTCTGCCAAAGGATTCCCAACCAAGTATTGAGTGCATAACTGTACATGATTATTTGAAGGTTGACGTTTTTTGTATTAAAAACACTTTTCTTTTATTGGTCGGATGAAATATGCTAATTTTGTGAGATAGGAATTTTGGGTTTTCATGAGGTGTATGCCACAATCATCCGTATTAAGACAATAAAAGACCTGAAATATTTCAGTTAGTGTGCAATGAATCTAAAATATATGAATGTTAAATTTTCATCATTACATTATGGAAAATAATGAACTTTATCACAATATGCTAATATTTTGAGAAGGACCTGTATCCCACCCAATTGTAGCTCTGGTTGTAAGTTAAAGATCGTTGTTCTTCTGGAAGGTAAATTTACACCCAAGTCTGAAGTGTTTGCTCAATCTAACAGATTTTCTTTAAGGATTGCCCTGTGTTTATCACCATCTGAGTTTCCATCAACTCTGATAAGCATCTCAGTCCCTACTGAAGAAAGACCTCCCAAACACAATAACACCACTATGTTTCACCCAGGGCATGGTGTATTCAGGCTGATGTGCAATCTTTGTAGGCCTGAAATGTTGGTGAAATCTGACCAGAGCACCTTCTTCTGCTGTGTCTTCTACAGAGATGATAAACCGCAAACAGGTCTTCTTGTGGCTTTTTTCATCAGTGGTTGTTTCCTGTCACTCTCACATAAAAGTCAGATTTGTGACGTGCACAAAATATAGTTGTACTGTTGACAAACTTTTCTACTTGAGCACTAGATTTCTGCAGTTCCCACAGAGTTTCACTTGCCCTATATAGGCTGCTTCTCTGACTAATTGTTTTAGAATTTGATCCTACATGAAACTTCTTCAAAACTTTATCCATGACCTATCTACTGTGTTCCTTGGTCTTCATGATGCAGTGTGTTTAATAATTGTATCTAAAAAAAATCTGGGGCCTTCACGGAACAGTTGAATTTAACTTGAGATGAAATTACATTTAAAATATGTATTTATAAAATAAATTAGCAAAATCGTGTATTGTTTTCCTTAAATTTCACAATGTGCACTACTTTGTGTTAGTCTGCCTAATAAAATCCTGATAAAGTAAACTGAATTTGCCGTTTCAACAAGAAATGTTGAAAAGTTCAATGAGCATGAATAGCTTTGCCAGGCACTGTACCTGCAGACTTGTGTAACACTTACTTCCATCTGTCACTTTCTACTTACACTGATGGATAGCTGCTTAATAGTTCATATCTGCCTTACTGTTTCTAGCCTCTTACTATGACCATGTATCCCTCTCTGTTTGTTTGGCTACTTGTGATATGTGGCTGGCCATAAAATTAGTTGGAAAGAACTGTGAGTGACTGAAAGTGGAGCTTTTTCCACTCTCGGGGTGACTTACCATGTGCTGGAGTCACGTGAGCCAAACACACAGCAAACAGTTCACTCTGCCTCAGAAAGACCCTCGTCCCGAAGTGAACTTCAGGGGGTCGTGAACTTTCATTTTGAACGCAGAGGAAGTGGCACTCAGGGTGAACAACAGCAGCAATATGGTTGATGGCATAAAGGTAGCTTAAACAACATCCTGGAATGTGAAAAACAATGACGCACTCACAAGTGATAAATCACTTGCTAACACTGGCATATTGCAGACAACAGAAAGTGTCTTAGGCATGAATAAAGAAATATCCATGTGCACACAATGTTTTTAATGCCATCTGAGAGTGTTTAGCAGCTCCAAGCTTGTGTGGCCATAATGGCATGTGGACTTTTAGGGCAATGTGTTGACCAGAGAAACAATGGAAGCAGGATTCCACAATAAAAATCTTATAAGTACCCTCACTTCTTTTTTCTCTCCATCCTCCTCCCTTTTTCCCCTAAACTTTAAAAGAGCCTTGGGGAGAAATAAATTAATGTATTTAAGACGTGGAAATGTATTATTGAAATCTTTGCCCTCACTTTCCTCCCTTGCTTCCCCCACAAAAAAAAACCAATCCTCCCTTACCCCTGCTCACTGCACTGCTGTTCTCTTTAATAGAGTTTAATGGCGCACAGGGAGACAGTGTGATAGATCGACTGAGAGAAACCGAAGAGATTTGGTTCAGTCTTTTTTCTTTCACTGTGCACATTTTGCGTCAAATCTATTCTTTTTATTTTACTGTGCCCTGGGCTTTGCAATTGATAGCCTTCTCAAAACCCCCAGCTCTCCTCCTCCTCTTCCTTCTACACCTTCCCACCCGAATGAACCTTGGCCAACTACAGCTGCCTGACCAGATGTGGGAGAGAAAGAAATGGGAGCAGAAAGAGAGATGGAGGATAAGGAGAGGCTACCTCCTGCAGGGAATACAGTCTGAAACAAAAGTAGAGAAGGAAGAGATGGTGAAAATGTGTGTGTGTGTGTGGGGGGGGGGGCGCATATATACTAATAAGATCCGTAACAAAGCTGGGAATCTAATTTGAGAGAACAAGCATAAATTATTGCTTATTAGTCTGCATCTGACCTTGTCATCGGAGACCACCTGCCTGGGCAAAACTGTGTCTCTGTGTGGTCAGTTGTCAAATATAGGCAAATTCATACTTTATGCTGCTTCACAGCTCTTGCCTGTGCTTTAACCAATACATAAAGCCAAATTTTGAATGATACATTCCTCTTTCTGCTGTCTTAACTGCAGATAAAAATAAAAATAAAGTATTAAAGCAATAACTAAATTGATCAGAACTTGGCGATTCGTAGTTCAATCAGAATGTCAGCGGTGTCCTTGTGTATCCAGGTTTCTTCAGGGCAGAGCTGATTTATGGAAAAGCTCAGGGCTCTCAGCCCCAAGTCCATACTCACAGAGTTCTCCTGGGGGCTGTCTGATTAGCGATGGGGGAGAAAAACCATGCACTCACACACTCCACCATTTGGTTCTCATTACACACATGTACATGCACTTCTAGGACACACTCGCACCCCTAATGCACATGCACACTTCTAAAGATGCAGATGGAAGCTTGTGCAATAGCTTGAAGTGCCATTTTCAATTTACCTGCATATTGGGAAATTAGGCATTGACGGGTGTAGAACAGAATAAATGGGGCAATAATAAAAATTGGAATTAGAAAGAAGGAGGCAGAATAAATCATCAGCAACCTAGTAAGAAATAGAAAAGAAAGGAAGATGGAACACCTCTTTCTATGTTAGCCATAATGCAAATGTGATCATATTTGCAGAGATAAGAAGTGAACAGAGTTCAATACTGCACAATGGGGCTGTGGTTAACTTTGTTGTGTTAAAGTTAGGAATTTTCTGGTTCAGTTATCATCTGGGGGTTCTTTGTGTGAAGGCATTTTTTCTTTGTGCATGAATGGGTTTTCTTTTGGTACAATTCAAAAAAGGGATTTTAATGATTGGTTACTCTCAATTTCCTTAAGGTGTAAGAGTGTGCATGCATGATAATATGTCCTCTTGTCTTTTGCCTTGCTGTGAACGAGTGACCCAGTCAAGGTCACTGGTGGTTGCTGGGATGTGCAATATTTAGGATTAGCAGGTGCCTTTGCGTTAAGGTAGAGGACAACTGTCAAATCCAATTCCCGTTTTGTCCCTTTTTAAATGAATGTCAGGTTGGTACCACATGCTGTTTAACTCAAGTGTTAATAAAAGAGGATTGTAAACACTTGGCTATAATCACTGGCCACAACATGTGTTTGCTTTAACTGCAACAGGATGTGGAGATGGATGTGTTAGAGCTAGAAATCAGAAATGCGTGTGTGTTCAAGGCTAATTTCAAAAACCAAATGATGACCGATATGTTACTAAACAAGACCAATAAGTGGGATTTTTACTGTAGTCTCCAATGTGTTCTGGGTGTTGGGACCCCAGCCATGAAGTGAAACATGGATGAACATGGGCTCTGAACTGCACACAAAGGCAGAGGTATGGACCTCTGCATCTTTCAACATTGCACTAACGTGTTCTTAACACAGCCAAGGAAGAGGAGGAGTCAGAGCTGGAATCTTGACCCATGAATACGTTTTTCTCTCTACTCGGTTTCAATCCGGCTGTGGATAGCGTTTAATGGAGGGATCAGACCAAACGTCACAGATAAGTAAGGCTACTACTTCAAAGAATCCTTGGATCCAAAAGTGACTACAACTGCGCTGATCATATGCAACAAAGTTAAGTAATGATTTTGCTGTTTGAGTATCCATCATTCAGACATAAAAGTGTGGCTTGACTTTCTTGTGAGGCCTCCAGAAGCAGCCCTAACCTAAGCTGATTTTTCCCCATGGCCAGAAGAAGAAGGCATCAGGACCGCAGCATCGCATGGCTTCCTGCGTGCATGTCCAGGTAGCAAGAGCAACCCCCACTGTCATACAGTTCGGCCGGGCCAGCGAAACAGCTGACCCCTTACAGCTACTGAGATTAGCTACAACACTAGTCCCTTTAATGTCCACATGTGGATTACAGTTTCACTTCTCAACTTCTCGCCCAGGAAACCCTGTCTTCAGAAAGGTTCACGTAAAAAGTAGTGTTTAGGCAGAGAAGATTTAGAATGAAATAATCTAAATAATGTAACAATGATGGTTGGTTTGTTGTACGTGTTGAGAAAACTCAGCTAAGTGCTAGCAGACTAGTTGCTCAGCTAATGATGTGTTCTATGTTGTGTTAAGATAAACTTTATTTAAAGGATGGATTTTCAAAACACAAATCGGCCATAACGCTTATGCATTTTGATCCTTTTATTGATGGTACTTTAAAGATACATGTTTGATTTTTAAAGGAGTTTAAAGGAGTTTTATAAGCTTCTTTCCTTAGCTTCAACTTGCTATCAGCTAAGGTAACACGTGATTTAGGAGTCTATTAAGAATCTTTAATCCAGAAAGGTTGTTAGGTTCCAATCTAAGAAAATAATATTTCACCAAATATTATTTTACAGAATGTAAAAGCTAATTAAACACCATTAAGACCAATTTATCCAGAAAGGTATGGTTCTTATTCAAAATACGCTACCTGGCCAACAAAAAAGTCGCCACCTGGATTTAACTAAGCAAGTTGATACGAGCCTCCCATTGGATAATTACTGCATGGGCGATTATGTTTCAGCTGGCAACAAGTTATTTAACCCCAACTAGTGCAATAAGTTGCTTCTCATTTCTTAAACAACCATGTTGAAAGACACATCCCGTGGTCTTGGAAAAGATGTCAGTCTGTTTCAGAAGTGTTAAATAATTGGCATGCATCCAACAGAGAAAACATCTAAGGAGATTACAGAAACTACTAAAATTGGGTTAAGAACTGTCCAACGCATTATTAAAAACTGGATGGATAGTGGGGACCCAATATCTTCGAGGAAGAAATGTGGCTGGAAAGAAATCCTGAATGATCGTGATCAGCAATCACTTAAACGTTTGGTGAAATCAAATCAAAGAAAAACAATAGTAGAACTCCAGGCTAAGTTTAATAGTGAAAGTAAGGGCATTTCACACACGTATAACGTGAAGGGAACTCAAGGGATTGGGACTGAACAGCTGTGTAGCCTTAAGAAATCAGTGAGGCTAACCGGGAAAAAAAGGCTTCAATTAGCTAGGGAGCATAAAGATTAAACTCTGGAGCAATGGAAGAAGGTCATTTGGTCTGATGAGTCCAAATTTACCCTCTTCCAGAGTGATGGGCGCATCAGGGTAAGAAGAGAGGCAGGTGAAGTGATCCACCCATCATGTCTAGTGCCTACTTTACAAGCCTGTGGGGGCAGTGCTATGATCTGGAGTTGCTGCAGTTGGTCAGGTGTGGATTCAACAACAGTATGTGTTCAAAGAATGAGGTCAGCTATCAGACTACCTGAATATACTGAATGACCAGGTTATTCCATCAATGGATTTTTTCTTCCCTGATTGCACGAGCATATTCCAAGATGACAATGCCAGGATTCATCGGGCTCGAATTGTGAAAGAGTGGTTCAGGGAGCATGAGACATTCTCACACATGGATTGGCCACCAAAGAGTCCAGAGCTTAACCCCATTTAGAGTCTTTGGGATGTGCTCGAGAAGGCTTTGTGCAGTGGTTAGACTCTACTATCATCAATGCAAGATCTTGGTGAAAAATTAATGCAACACTGGGTGGAAATGAATCTTGTGACATTGCAGAATCTTATCGAAACAATGCCACAGCGAATGCGTGTCGTAATCAAAGCTGAAGGTGGTCCAACGAAATATTAGTGTGTGACCCTTTTTTTTGGGTGGAGACTTTTTTTTGGCCAGGCAGTGTAATATTTACTTAAATATTATTTTAATATTTCCTTAATGGTATCTCCGTAAATATTATTGTACTAAATAAAGCCAGCTGATTAAACTCCATTGAGAATTAGTCATCCAGAAGGTTGGTTTTATTCAGCAAATCATTCTATAAAATATTATTTTATTAACAATGTTTTATCTTTATTTTTAAGTGTTTTATCTTACATTGTGAATGGTTGTTTGAAGGTATGCCAATTGTCTAATTTAGTTCCAAGACTAACTTAACTTAATTTCCAGATTCTACAAGAAAATCATTGGTTCTCAAACATAAATAACATTGAATAATAATGTTGCATCATTTTATTGGTCATAGCTTTTAATCATCTTTGATTCACTTGTTCTTATTGTACATAGTTGGTCTTCCATATTATTTCATTTTGCTTGGTAGTTTAGTTGGATTGTTCTAGTATAGTAATGAGTTTGTTGATTGAAATATGACTTTGAGTTGACTTCTTTTTATTAATAAATTCTTGTGTTTTAGGAAATTGTGTGAATTTATTCCATGTGTGTGCAGAGTTTTGCTGTTCAGTAATGTCAGAGCTTGGCTCACCCCTTTCACTATTATCCTAATACCACCGCCTTATTGGGCTGGTATTCACCGGACAACACTTTACTGACTGAATTATTATTTAATAAAATATTAAAATATGTATATTAAATATTAAATAATATATTCATATCAATAATCAAGGACAAACCCTTATGAAATGCTCTCCAAGCCTTTAACATACCAGAATATATCAATTTATTTAGAAAGCACTTTAAAAACAGTATCAACGCTGGCCAAAATGCTGTACAATAAAATCCGACAATAAAAGAACGCAAAACAAGCGATAAAAATAAAGGTAAACAAAGATAGTCATTCTAGTAAATGTCTTACTAAGAGTAAAATAAACATTTGGTCACAGTCATCATGCCATACTAGGTCTAAGGCCAAAAGTAAAGGTGTGTTTCTATTCTTAATTTAATTGCAACAAGTGGAGTTGATTGCCTAACGTTAAATCACAAGGTATTTCAGTTATGGAACAGCAAAGGCTTTATCAACTTTCAGTTTGCATTGTGTCTTTGGAACTGGATGTGGTCAACTGACCAGGGGGAGTAAGAGGATATATGTGGATGCTGTAGTTTACACAGATTAAATAAAGCAAATTTGTTAAGAGACTAGTAAAACTAAATGAAACAAGCTTAAACATATGATAATAAAAATTAACTTGCAGCCATTGAAGAGATGCCAATATTTTTGAAATAAGATTCCATTTAGTTGTACTTGTTAAACATTGTGAGTTGTAAGTGAGCAATGTGGCAGCCTTACTACTTTCAAAAAGGATGCCACTACAGTTGTCAAGAAATAATGTAATAAAAGCATAGATTAGTGTCTCTAGATTGTGTAGAAAGTATGGACTTTATGTTTGACAAATGCTGGAACTGGAACCAGCAAAAACAAACTGCCAAAAGCATAAATGTCCCTCTTATCGTTGTCTGAACAACATGACTGCAGTCCATTATAATATCAGAAAATCTGTGCTTTCCATTTCTTACTGTCAACAAGGCAGGAAAACAAATCTGCCAGTCATCTGCATAGAAATTAAAGAAAGTCCAATGTTTCTAAATGATAACTGTGCAGGTACAGTGTAGAAAGAGGAGGACAAAGAATGGATCCTTGCAGAACACCAAAGGAGAGATCAGCAGAAGTAGAGATAAAATCAGTCATTCTGTGGGACAGAAGGTCTATCTAGGGAGTGAACAGTGGTGTCCTAGTGGTTTAAGGGCAGGGCATTTGTGTCTCGGAGAGGCCACAAGTATCATGGTTTGAATCCCACAGCCTGCCCCTTTGGGTCCTTGAGAAAGACCCTTATGCTCCCCGGGCACCATACTATGGCAGCCCACTGCTCCCTAAGGGAAGGATTAAATGCAGAGGACAATTTCTCCATTGTGAGATCAAAAATGTCTATTATATTGTTATTATTATTAAAAAATAGGAGCTAAATCATTGTAGAGTTGAACCTTTGACACCTTTTCATTGCTCCAGCCTAGAGTTAAGAGAGTCAAAGGGAGCTATTAAGCACAAGTAATAAACAGTTAACAGAGTTTATTTAAAAGGATCTCATTAAAAACCCAGAACAGGGCAGAATGAGTGCTATGGTTATTTGTAAACCCCGACTGGAAAACCTCCAAGATTGCAATATCATCCACAAAGATTACAATTTAATTTTCAGTTTACAAGCCTTTCAAACTATACTGTTTCTGTACAATCAGTCCTGCCTCAGGTTAGGATATCTCTGATCTCTGAATCCCCTTCTCAACTCCTCCTATGTCTGCTCTGACCCCTACACCCATCAGGTTGACATCATAGCTTGGCAATGGACAGAAATGGATGATACACATAGCTATGCTATTCACTTCACCATGTTATGACGCTGGAGCTGTGATAGGTAAACCAGATGCACGCTTTGGACAAACACACCCTGACTTACCAGGAACGCTATGCATTCTTGCTGATAACATACTAGAAAATCACTACTGAATGAGAAGAAGACATTGTTTAAACAAAATGTATGATCTTAAAATATTTTTATCATTACAGATATACAAATCGTAGTATGAGAATATATGTACGATGTTTAAATGTATGTTAGGTTGCATCTTTTGTTGTGCCTGGTGTTTCAATGTGCATCTAAGTAACACGTGTTAAAAGAAATGTTACATAAAAAAAAACTATTTGTAATTTTTCGTGGTGCACACCTGTTGAAGAGGCCACCAACCTGCCAGCTGTGAATGGTCCCATGTGGTCCATGTTTAAGTGTGAAAAGAACAATGAGGTGGAAAAAATCTGGATGAGAGGATTCTGCAGGGGACATAGTGGAGACAGACCAAGCTCCCGCTCCAGGGGTGTCCCTGTCTGACAGGAAGTGTAGGTCTACACTTGTTTTGTGAGTGTGTGTGTGTGTGTGTGTGTGTGTGTGTGTGTGTGTGTGTGTTTTCTATGGTCAGGTCCACACAAGCAGGTCAAGGTTGTAAAGCCAGGGAGGAAATTACCTAAAACATGCACATTAAGATTTAACCCTTTCTGTACCACACTGCTTCTAACTTTAGGATCAGAATCATATATTTTTAAGAAGCAATAGTGTAAATGTGTATTTCGGTCAAAAATTAAACGAAACTTTTCTTTAGAGTAAAACAAGGGGTCATGTAATTTTTTAATCAGTGACGATAAATGCCTGCCTAATGATGTATTTCTTGGAAAAAGATGAATTAACAAACTGTATACGTGAGCATCCAAATACCCGTATGAATATTTGGAATATTTCTGAGGAGGTGCTCTAAATTTAGCTTACCCTTGACTTTCCCTCTCCCCTCCCAACACTTCTGCTCAAGTCTGAAACAATGGACCCCCCTACTCTCTGTGACCCCTCCTCCATCCTGCCCACACGCAGACACTCCCTGTGCCATTATTGGATGCGTTGCCTTGTTTAGGTGTGTGTATGTGTGCAGCTCAAAGTCCATCTGGCCTCTGGAGTCCCATAAGGAAGAGCTAAATGCTTAGCATCTCCTCCACTCACTTTGCAGTGTTGTTTCTGTGGCAATAGAGACACTGTGCCTCAGTGGACAGGAAGGAGCAAAGGCATTCTCAGACAGTGGGCTCAAACAGATGAAATATACCATTAGACATGACCACATGCAATTTTTGGACAGGATGTCTCAGCCTGTCAGCAGACACGTTTACATGAAGCCAATCCAACTCTGAGTGACCCATTAACTCATCAGGTTATGTAATCAGCACGGCAAATATCCAGTGCACCTTGCGTCAGCCTTGTGCGGCTATCTGCATGCGTTCATCCTGCTGCCAATCTGCAAGGGCTTGGCCGTCTGCAGTAGCACAAAAACAGAAGTCAGTGCCATAATCTGAAGTCCATCCTGTTTTGGTGTGCTTCTGCAACCTTGAAACATGTCATTATCCTGGTAAAAACAGACATTTGTTATCATTGATTGTTTATGAGGAAGACTTCCTGGCAGCTCATTTGTTCCTCCCATTTCTTCGTCTTTTCACCTTTTCTTTTCCTCTCCAGTAATTATTGTACATCCAGCAGTTATACATCTTTCCAAGCCTCAATCATAGCAATAATATTACACCTACAAGTAAGATAGGCATTGGCTCTGGCAAGCAGATGGGGATTGGTGGCCTGATTTTCTAAAAAGCTGAATTTGGGAGATTGTAAGGCCATACTTGGCATAAGATGGCAATTTATTACATTAACAAATAAAATCACCAGCTTTTGTAATTGTGTGGTGGGAGGACACAACCAAACTGTATTCCCAAAGGCCCTCAACCTCCTGTCTTGGAGCTGATTGTGATAACATCATACCACAGAGCCACTATTACCAAGAGTAAAATATGAAAAGTTGGAGATCTATTTTGTAAAATCTTTCTGGCTTTTTTTTTCACCCAAGAAAAAACTGTTAAACTTTTCTTATGTGCAGCTTGTGATCTGAAATACTTTCATTACGTTTGCATAACCACAAACGATAACACACTGGGACTTTGACGCTACACAAAAAGCTTTACAGGTTTTGGGAAGATGACTGCACTACTGCAAAATAAAAATAAAAAACTTTAATTTCAATTCTATACCTCATTAATCCCCAGAGCCTTGCAAGAATATGCACATCCAATTGGGTTTTTTTTTCACATTATGTGAAATTCATTGTATTTCATTGATATACTACAGGGGTTGGACAATGAAACTGAAACACCTGGCTTTAGACCATAATAATTTATTAGTATGGTGTAGGGCCTCCTTTTGCGGCCAATACAGCGTCAATGTGTCTTGGGAATGACATATACAAGTCCTGCACAGTGGTCAGAGGGATTTTAAGCCATTCTTCTTGCAGGATAGTGGCCAGGTCACTACGTGATACTGGTGGAGGAAAACGTTTCCTGACTCGCTCCTCCAAAACACCCCAAAGTGGCTCAATAATATTTAGATCTGCTGACTGTGCAGGCCATGGGAGATGTTCAACTTCACTTTCATGTTCATCAAACCAATCTTTCACCAGTCTTGCTGTGTGTATTGGTGCATTGTCATCCTGATACACGGCACCGCCTTCAGGATACAATGTTTGAACCATTGGATGCACATGGTCCTCAAGAATAGTTCGGTAGTCCTTGGCAGTGATGTGCCCATATAGCACAAGTATTGGGCCGAGGGAATGGCATGATATGGCACCCCAAACCATCACTGATCCACCCCCTTGCTTCACTCTGGGCATGCAACAGTCTTGGTGGTACGCTTCTTTGGGGCTTCTCCATACCGTAACTCTCCTGGATGTGGGGAAAACAGTAAAGGTGGACTCATCAGAGAACAATACATGTTTCACATTGTCCACAGCCCAAGATTTGCGCTCCTTGCACCATTGAAACCGACATTTGGCATTGGCATGAGTGACCAAAGGTTTGGCTATAGCAGCCCGGCCGTGTATATTGACCCTGTGGAGCTCCCGACGGACAGTTCTGGTGGAAACAGGAGAGTTGAGGTGCACATTTAATTCTGCTGTGATTTGGGCAGCCATGGTTTTATGTTTTTTGGATACAATCCGGGTTAGCACCCGAACATCCCTTTCAGACAGCTTCCTCTTGCGTCCACAGTTAATCCTGTTGGATGTGGTTCGTCCTTCTTGGTGGTATGCTGACATTGCCCTGGATACCGTGGCTCTTGATAAATCACAAAGACTTGCTGTCTTGGTCACAGATGCGCCAGCAAGACGTGCACCAACAATTTGTCCTCTTTTGAACTCTGGTATGTCACCCATAATGTTGTGTGCATTTCAATATTTTGAGCAAAACTGTGCTCTTACCCTGCTAATTGAACCTTCACACTCTGCTCTTACTGGTGCAATGTGCAATCAATGAAGACTGGCTACCAGGCTGGTCCAATTTAGCCATGAAACCTCCCACACTAAAATGACAGGTATTTCAGTTTCATTGTCCAACCCCTGTATATGGTAGACCAAAACAAAGTAGTGCATAGTTATGAAATTGGAGGAAAATGATAAATGATAAAAATATTTAATAAAGAAAAATGAGTTGTGCGGACGTTTGAAGCAGGGTTAGGTTTGAAAAACAACAAGGTCCCAAGGTTTGAGCATCTCATAGAACACTGTTCAACCTGAAAAATAGTATGGCACAACTGCAAGCCAAACAAGGAAAACAATAATTAGAGGAACAGCAAATAGATCCTTGGTAACCATGAAGAAGCAGCAGAGATACACAGCTCAAGTGGTTGAATCTGTCAACAAGAAAACTGTAATTCATGCACTCCACAAAATTGTATTTTTAACAGAGCTTTTGAAGAGTGGCAAGAAGAAAGCCATAGTAGGAATAAAGCCATAAGAAGTCCCACTTCCATGAAGGGAACACAGCAAACATGTAAAAAGGGGATCTGACAGCAAAAGTCAGCCTTGGCCCAGTCTCAAAAGACTCAAGACTGGGCCAAGGTTCACCAACAGGACAACATACACATCCTAAATAAAGGGTTACAGCCAGAGCTACAATAAAATGGTTTAGATCAAAGCTCATAATTGTTAAGTTGGCCCAATCAAAGTCTAAACCTAAATCAAATTGAGCATTTGTAACAATACTTTAAAATGTATGTTCCCAGATTCTCTCGATCCAATCTGACTTGAACTATGTTGCAAAGAACAAGCAAAGATCTCAGTCTCTAGATGTGGAACACTGTTAAAAACATACCCCAAAAGACTTGTAGGGATAATTGCCTTGAAAAGTGGTTCTACAGAGAAATAACTGAGAGTGTCTGAATACAAATGCACAACAAACTTCACATTTGTATTTCTAAAAGGTTTTCAAAAAATGAATCCATCCACGTATTGCCCTTTGATGGTCTCATAAAATCCCAATAATATGTTTTAAAGGTGTTGTGGTTGGACAGTGACAAATCTGAAAAAGCTCAAGGGATGTAAATAGTTTTGCAATGTACTTTTTACATTTTCACCAGTGACAACCGAACCTCTTGCCTTCTTTTCAGTTGTTCTAAGTTTTCAGTTTTCCTCATCTTATATTTGCCAATTATCACCCAACTTCCATGTCCCACACCGACTGCACAAATGTTTGGAAGTGTGTATGTGTGTCTGAGTCATGTGTGTCGGTGTCCATCTCTCCATGGCAGCATTCCAGTTCAGCCGAGCCAGTTAGGGGTCTCTGTCTCACATCCCTCTTCAATCAAACACAAACACACACGTCCGGCCAGCATGGCCCACGCTATCTTTTCCCTGCCTAACAGTGCCAGATGCACACACCCAGTACTCTCCCTTCTTTCACCCTCTCCTCCTCCTCTTCCAGCATTCCTCCTCAGCCTCCTCCTCCTCTCCTCCGGTTCAGCACCCCTGTGCATCACATTGTCTCCCAGCTCTTCATCTTTCTCCACTTCCTGTGTCTTGCTCCTTGTGCCCCCTACACCCCCTCCTTCTTCCTACCCCGCTCCTCTGAGCTCCTCTCTCTCCTCGCGACGTGACTTTTAGCACAGAGAGTGGGGCCGCTGCCAGTAAACTGGGGCAGAACTGGCTGAAGATGTGTGCTTGCTTGTTGTGGTGTCTACGTACAATTTGTCTGTGACATAAAATGCACCAGTAGATAGCTCGTCACAGAAAGTGATGTGCTTCATGCTACATACATCTTATCTGCCAACTTTACTACTACTACTCTTTTGCAAAGGGAGGTGACAGTTGGGTAATTTTGTTGTGTTTGTCCACAAGATTTTAAATTGAAATTTGGTTATTGCTGGTTGTAAAAAAGTTTGAAACATTCAGAAAATGTCTAGAAACAATGCAAAAGATGTCCAAATATGCCTATAAATGCACATATATTGATGTAAATCATGATTTTATTCATATAGAAATATAAAGAACTTAAAGAAGGAAATAAATAGAGCATTTATAAACAGGTTGCAATCATTTTGCACATGTTTACCAACTTTTGTTAAGGACAATATGCATTTAAAAAATACTTTGACATACTTAATACTCAAAAAAGGAGGACAACAAACCTAGACAACAGGGATGTAATGGTATGACCATTATCTCAATTTTCAACCTTTCTTTTCTAAACCTAATAAATGATATGCAAGTAAAATCCCAGTTTATCAGTAGTTTGTGTAATACTGTGTAATGACATTAACAACCATGCCACATTCAAAGTCACATAAATTCTCTTTTTCTGAGTGAATAAGTTGTTTTCAACCTTGTCTAGATGCCTAAATTCATTGAGTTGCTGCCATGTAGTTGGCTGATTTGTAAACCTTCAATTAAGCCTTTGGTTGAACATTTTAAGGGAATACTTTAAGCTGACTGAAGGTGTCTTAGTTGCTACGAACGTTTGGACCGGTATGTTAATTTTCAGTTTACCACATTGTTGTCTAATTCCATTTTTTACACCTGCTTAATGGTTGAAGACCCTCAGATGTCTTGGTGCTTATCTCCATCGATAAATGCAGAAGATCCAGAGTACGCTCTGAGCAGATTTCCAGTCCTTCACAGGGCAACACAGAAAACAATGCACACACTAACCTAACATGCATGCTTTTGGACTGTTGGAAGTCGCATGAGTATCAGGAGACAATGAACACGTTCAGTGAGAGAATATGCTAACTTAACCTTAAAAAGATTCCAGCCAAGATTTGAACCATGAACCTTCTGGCTGCAAGCTAACATTGCCACCAACTGTTCCACTGTGCTGCCCTATATCCAATAAAAAAAGAAACACCAAATTGCTGCAACAATAGTATGGAACTACAAGCAATGTATCTAAGGTATCCAAAAGAAACAGTCAAGCACCTAAACTTAAGCAAAACAAGCAAGCTTTCTAACTATACTTCTTGAAAATGCATAAGGTATACAGATAATTTCGTAAAATCAACAAAGCTTGTTATACAGTATTATTTGTGGTGCAAATAAAAGGTTATAGTTTATGGTGATCAGATATGGAATGATGTATACACAGCTCCAAACATTTTATGAAGAACTGCGCCGTACATGTGTACAGTTCTAGAGACTATTAGTGAAACTAGGTTTACTTACAAACCAAACAGTGACTTTGCCCAAACCACTACAAGTGTTTGTATTGGGGTACTGTGCTTGTGATTTGGCAGAAACACTTTGACAGTAATCATGGGAATGAACGAAAAGCCAGATTTGCCTGAAGAGGGAAGCAAAGGAGAAAGAGGAGGGGGGAGACAAGCTGCAGCTGGTACAGGAAGTTAGGATGATGCCAGTGGAGGGCATGAGAGCAATCCACAGACGAGTCTCTCAGGATGTCTCTGAGTTCACAAACATAAAATACGTGGCGTAGTGAAGCATGGCTGTCCAGACATGATTCTGTGTGTGTGTGAGGGAGGGTGTGTGTGTGTGTGTGTGTGTGTGTGTTTGTGTGTGTGTGTGTGTGTGTGTGTGTGTGTTATCAGCAGGTTGAGGATGGAGAGACAAGACGTCGAGTCATCCCTCTCTCTGTGTTTATACTCAGTCTAAACAGCAGACCAGCCACTGAGGCTAATGGGGTTCTAATCTACAGCTGGATGACACACACATCTCATCTTCTTAGTTTCTCAAACAGGCAAGAGACCTCTCCGTGCCACATGTGCTTTTACAACACATGCCTTGTACTGTCACATACTTTATGTAACGACCTTGGAGTGCATGGAAGTTAGATTATTTACATTACATACTTCTGGCAGATGGTTTTCCAAAGTAACTTGGCTTTTTTTCACCCACACAGGAAACTATTTGGGGTTTAGCATCTTTCTCGAGGATATTAGTAACATATGAGCAGAATGAGAAATGTGATTGGAAGCCTAATTTTAAAACAATCTACTCTTTCACCTGAATCACATTTTTCCATTTGTTAATTGTTTGGGACATTCATTTAAAAGTAAACACTTACTGACATAAATGTTTTCATATAAACATGCTGATGCACATTCTCAGGCAGGGATGAATCGAAACAGAGACACACAAGTATGTGAAAATAACATCTATGCTTTCTTCTCACCATTGGAGTTCTCAGCTCTAAATTCATTTACTTCCAAAAAAGTGAAACTGATGAATCTCTGGGTAATTTATTACCCCCTGTCAAACTTAACAGAATACTAATGGGTTTTTTGAGTGTGTAACAGAGAATTGAGAAAGTAATGTACACCCTGCTCTTAACAGGCCAGTGATTTTCGTTGTTGTGTGACAAAAGGAAACACACAGTTCACACACATTTTGGGTGCAAGTTCGGTCTCTGTCCGAGAGCGCGTTACTAGATACAAAAGCGTCATTGTATCAGCAATAGATCTGGAAGTCTCACCTTTGCACTTTGTGACACCCAATGAACATCACCCTGTCAATACTTTCACATAAAGTTTCTTGTTAAAAGAAATGTCACAGGCCTAGCTCACAAAGCTTCTGAAGTGATGTTGTTTCCATGCCAGTTCATTGGTTTAAGTTTTCCACCCCGGAGTCCAATATTACAAATGCTTTCTCCACCCTTACCTTTAATCTTTGTGCTGCCTGAATCTGTATGTTTGTGCTTGTGTCATCCAGCCAGCCTGGACATCAGATCCTCTCCCTCTCTGCATGGTGGCCAAGCTACTCTGTGATAAATGTGCAAAACCTTTGCCACACAGTTTGTGATTAGTTTAGAGTAAGTTTTTCTTGCAAGGCCCTTCTGCTATCTGTGAATGACTAATCCATGAGTCGGTTGCATTATTTTCTCCAGTAACTGTGTGGTCATGTGTAAAACACCAAGTTAGCTGTTAGCATTGCAATTACGGAACCCCAAATAGTGGATTTCTTTTTAATTTGTTACTTGCTACAGAATAGCAAGGATAGGCTACAGCTTCCAACTACTAAAGGATCGATTAAATGCACAAAATGAAGGTTTTTGCTTGTTTTCACTGATGGTTAAACATTTTTAAGGGCTGCAAGATATTAGGAAAAGCATGCAATTTTGATGACAGTAATGGTTGAGATTAAGCCACATTGTCATTGCTCTTCTCTTTTTTCCATCATCATCATGTCCCCACCATTCTTCATAAGCTTAGTAGTCAGTGACTACTGAGGAGGCATCCCAGCTGAAGGAGTTAAGTCAAGTGAGAGCTAACAATGTTTGGAGAGAGAGGGTGGGCTGTTATGATTTGGGGTTGTTTGGTTTTTGTTTTGGGTTTTTTCTTTATATCTTTTTCACAGTTGAAGTTTTGAATCGTTCTTCTGTTTGTTTTCCTGGTCATGCTTTAGTTTTTGTATTCATGTTTTGCTAAGATGTTTTCTTGGATTGGGCTTCTGGTTATGCTTTGATTTCATGTTTGATTTCTATTAGTTTGTATTCTTGAATTCCTTTTTTTTGCCGCAGCCACGTTTTGTTCTGTTCTGTCTCCTTGCTCCACCTGGTTTTCACTCCATATATACACACCTGCTCAGTTAGTCTCAGTTAGCCTGTCTCGCCTGCCCTTTTGTTGTTTTGTTCCTGCCTCTTGCTGTGAGTGAGTTTTTGTTATTAAACCTTTTCGCACTTACCATCACGCTGCCTGCTCGTCTGCATTCTGGGATCCTATATCTCGCAAGCCTTAACGTGGGCAGCAGAACCATTTGCTACCTTTGCTACCGTGGGTACCAAAGCAGGACACAACTTAATGCTGACACAGCTAACACAGTCATTATTAACACTGTGTTTATTTGATAATATTAGTCCTTACGTATAAGGTTGAATTACTTACAGGTCCAAAAACAGACCAAGCATGTAAGAGATGTTTGTGTTTTTGACTGGTTCCACAGCAATGTATCTGAGTCCAAGTGGATGCAAATCCTATATACTTATGTTATGGTGCATGTCTTACCTAAGTCCCAAAGTGGTAAAGGAAAATGGGTTGAAAATGCCCCCAGTTAGACCAAACATTGCCTGGTGGAGAAACTTTGCTGACTAAGGAGTCACACTGATTTCTTCAGCATGTTGTCCTGAAGCTTGGACAATAAGATATGTGATAGGTGATGTCCTTCTCCTAAGTTATGTTTAAGCTCCTAATTTACAGTCATATTCAGTAAATCAGAATATGGGTTCCGACAAGGTTCGTTTGTCAGATTAAAAGGACCCTTTGAAAATAAAAACTTTTAAGCAGGTATTAAACATAGTGTTCATTAAATCCATGTTTTTGTATTAAAAATGTACTTATTTATTGGTTTGATGTAGTGATCTAATTTTTTCATTAGCTGCAAGCAGAAAATAATAATTGTTTAACTTGTGATGGATTTGCTGTAATAAATGAACTTTTCAGTAATATTCTAATTTATTGAATATGATTGTACAAGGAAGGACATTTTTTCATCAGTATTCTCTGGACAAGATAAGTGCAGTCATGTTTATCTATACTATAGAAATAGAAAATGAATAACTTTTTAGTTTTTTGACCAACTTGTGAGGTGACCTTTATTAATTTGCCTAGAGGTATTCTGAGCTCCGGTGTGCTATTTGGAATTTTGAGTCAGATATGTTGTTTGCAATTTATGCCTATAAAGCTATTTCAAAGTATTCATAACTTGGTGTAATCTAGAGCCAGAGATATATGTCCCAGTAAACCTTCGGATTTAAAAAGAAAGGAGCTGTAGAGAGAATCATTTCACAAACAAATTATTTTTAAACCAAAACATAATGTAACAAATAATGTAACACTATATTAGCTAAAAGAAACAGGATGGGTGGATTTGTCAGAGCAGGTGCCCACATGTTAGTCAATCTACAGGCAGGCAGTTGCAGTAGCATAGACGCCAAAACACATGCTTTACCCACAACATACACCCAAATTTGTCACCCTTGGCCTCCACAATAGCTGAAGCAATACTTCCTTCTCATGCCTCACCTAAACTTTTTCTCAATCTGCCTTTACCTTCGCCCTTATACTAACCAATTGCTAAACATTGTTTTAAATGACACTTTGTAAATCATTGGGAATTTACTTCCCTTTAAACAAGCTGTGCAGTGTCTCATTTGTTTGCTAGTATAGGTAGATGGACTTTCCTCTCATTATAGGTCTAAAGTTATAGTATTATTACACCTTTTACACTTTCATTAATTTAGGCTCAAAACATAATTTCTCACTTACTGACACAAAATAAATTACAAAAACTGTCCACTATCAAGATGACTGTTATAGTGAGAACAAGATAGGGAAGCAAGAAATCTTCCTAAATTTCCCAAGATCTTTTTGACTCATCTGTCTAAAAGACACTGTTTTCACAGTAATGCTTGCACAGCAAGATCAGTCCCCAGCAGACAGGCAAGACTTTTAACAGTAGATTAAATTACAACCAATGTGTGAAAGAAATGTCATGTTCAGAGTTCAGCTGGAGAGTCCCAGCTTGCAACTTTAGTATTGTGGTTTATACTCACCGCCTTTATGGTTTCATTTAGGGGCCCTGTAGCGAGCTGGCATTTTAACAGGAAATAGCGCAAAAAACTTTTGTACACTTTGTATATGACATTAACCAGCAGCATTGGCAAATAGTAGCTTCCTGGTTACCTTACCTCGTTGTAGCACTTATGAAAACGTAAATTGCAATTTGAATCAGACTGGCATTGTACCTAAGACATACAGGTTTTGCACTTGTGGTAAAGTGCTTTATCACCAGTGGTAAGCCACTTTCAACCAACAGCATGTGAACAGCCTGAATTACAGTGAAATATTACTAACAAACTCTTTTTTGTTGTGAAATCAGGTTACAAAATATTGTATTCTTTTATATTTTAAAACTAGCTAGCCACAAGTGTCTTGTTTTTACTGGTTCATTACTCATCTAAATGGACAAAACTATATTGTAAAGATGTAACGTCACACAAAAGTCATAGTTCATACAATACAATCAGGTATTAGTTTTGTTGTCTATCTTTGTAAAGACAAAAATGTCCACTCCTTTAACAGGGGCAGGCGAACCCTGCAGTGTTCTTGTGTTCTCTTGTGACCTATTGGATGAGTCTTTCATGCGCTGATGCAGTAATTTTGGTTTGCTGGCCACTCCCTAAAAGACTCACCAGTGTTCTGTCTTTTCTCCACTTGTGGATAATGGCTCTCACTGCTGTTTAAACTTGAATTTCTTTAGTCTGGGGCATGTTGCTCTTTAAGATCTTTTGGTCTACTTCATGTTGTCAGCCTGGCTCGATTTGAATGATTTCCCCTTCATTTATTTTTTAATTTTCTTATTTAACCGGGAAGTCCCTTAAGATAAAATCTCTTTTGCAAGGGAGACCTGGCCAAGTGGCACACCAACAAAGTACACTTTACAATACAGAAAAAAACAAACTACTTACAAGCAATAAAAAATATTTAAAGTATTCAAGAATAACTGTTACATTTTTCAGTCAAAAAGGGTTTTACATTTGCCCAGCTGAAACAAGTCGTTTGTTCCATTACTAAGATGCTGCATATGAAAAAGTGAATCTCTCAAATGTGTGTATAATTAAATGAAATTGTCATTTTAAAACTACTTTTTGTACTTTCTCAAATTTTCTTTGCCTGATGTTAAATGTTTCAATGATCCCAAACTTTTAATTTATAAAAAAAAAAAAAAAAGAAGAAACCTGTAAGGGGCGAAATGCTTTTTTATGGTACTGCACATTTTCTATTGCTGTTTAACAAGCTTTCATTCAACAGGCCTGTTTTTAACCATAATGAGAAACCATGACATTTGCATACAGCCGTAGATTTCAACACATAAACGTTAAAAACAACTCTGCACTTATTTCACTCACATCCTTGCCAAACCAAATGGTCCATGCACAAACTTTGCCATTGCATTCCTTCTTTATTGATATGTAGGCAAAGGGAATCCTTCCTAATATCATAACAAAACATGAATTTACAGTTGCATACATTCAAAGAACAAATGTTCAGTTGTACATGATCCAACATGCCCTCCA
Organism: Girardinichthys multiradiatus; assembly: GCF_021462225.1. Taxonomy (NCBI): domain Eukaryota; kingdom Metazoa; phylum Chordata; class Actinopteri; order Cyprinodontiformes; family Goodeidae; genus Girardinichthys; species Girardinichthys multiradiatus. The sequence goes on from NC_061810.1 coordinate 36,118,637, forward strand.
TCCTAACATTCAACTATCTTCGAATGTTTTCTCACCAAATCCAAGCCTTCTTATGTGTCCCATTTCTTACAATGCCCCTTCAACTAAACCAGGTAAACTAGGTTGGCTTTCAGGACAAAAAAAATAAATAAGTTGGACTCATTACTCAAGCATTCGTAGCCATACAGCTCAGCTGCAGTATATCTCAGCATTTTTCACCCTGTCAAAAGTGGAACCAGCCATAACACCAGAACATCACCAGGGAGTAGAGTTGGGAAATGAATTCACAGAAAAAAGGAGAGGAAGAGAGTACCATATGTGGGTGAGAAACATGTTCTCATACAGGCTGTTTTTCTTTTGTTTCAGCTGTATAGCCCCACCTTAAATGAGGAGCAGGGGAGCTCACTGGATAGAGGAGAAGAGGGGAGAGGTAGATGGGAATTCATTGAAGGATTGGGCATGATGTGCTCTGGGCAGTCCCCGACCCAGCTGTTTTCCATTCAGTGGGAGTCAAGGCAGTGAAATGTAGCAGGGGTGGGTCAGACATACAGAAAGAGAAAAAGAGAAGAGGAGGATAAGGAGTGTGACAACAAAACATGGTGTGAGACACTCAGTGTAAAGGTCATGATGATGGGTAGACTGCTCTGTATGTCTGCCTCCCTTTTCTGCATCTCAATGTTTTGCTCAAAGAACGTTTAAAAGTTGCACCACTCTCTCTGACACACACTCGCATTGTGGTGGGAATGATTTAGAGGAATTTATTGACAGAACAGATTTTACATAACAGGTTGCTGTTTGTTGGTGTACAATCAGAAGAGAAAATGGACTGGTGTGTTTAAGAATCTTGGAACTAGGAAGATGCATAGATGCCATTTTTCAGCTCTGGGTTAGTTTATCATATTGTCAATAAGTTCCTCTATTTCATTCCAAGTTGTTCTCCAATATGCTTCCATTTCCTACTGGTAAACAAACCGTTTCATATCCATGTACTTTTCAGCTTATATTTTTCTTGGTAATTACGTATTTTGATGGATTATTTAGATACCCGGAATGCTCAAATTTTGCATAGAAATTGTTTTGTAACATAACCACATTTCCTTGCTGTTAATTATGAGTGGATTGTAAAATTTACTTTAAATAATTGTTGTCAAAGCAAGTATGAACCATCACAAAAGGCAAGCACAAATTAATGCATCATCAATATGAAACGTTGCATGGCATGCAGGTGGTTTTGATACTGCAAAACTGTAAAAGGTTGAAATGGCAAAGGTGATAAATAAGGACTTTCATTAGTAGAATCTGCAGTGCCACAACTGGAGTTTCTGTAGGAGCTCAGAGTGTGGGATTTTAAGAGGGCCTTTATATTCTTTTGAGTTTCCCCACCATCTGTTTAGACAGGAAAAGTTATACAGGTGTTAATGGAGTTTAGAAGAAAATTCAGAATGAAAGACTCACCTTCACCTCCTCCACCTTCCAATGATTCTTCTGTGCATCTCCCGGCCTTCCAATCAGCATCCTGTCCGCCTGATTCTCCATCCAATCACCTTCCAACGCCTTGCTTTTAAAGGACCTTCAGCGGTGTTCATTCTCGCTTGTCAGCTGAGCTCATCCCTCCTCCACCCCGCCTCCTCCATCTTCCTTCCCATCTCCTTCCAGCTTCCTCGCTCCCTGGCCGCCAATCCACCACCAGTGTCGGATCGGGGGGAAGACATCTTTAAATCTAAACCTTACAAATTTTCATATGAACTCATGTCATCTCAGCATTCATGTTATCCTCCCAGGTCCGAGCGCCAGAGAAATAACCATGTAATTTCACATCATTAAAACTTTTCTAATTGCCATCCCTTTTCTTTGTGAGTTTTTTCAGATTGAATTGTTTTCTGTTTGCACATCTGCCACTTGATGTGCTTCTCTATTAAAGAAACAGTACATTTTAAGAAACAGATTTATCATAGAAACTGGCCAAATATGTAGACAAGGGATGGAATTTGCAGAAACAGAAACGATCTGGGCTCCGTTTGTACCTGTGGTTGTTAGGTCTGAACAGACCTCTTTAACAAGTACATGGAAACATATGCTGTTTTTTCTATTGGATACCATATTAGAAGTATTACTTGAAGTGCAGAAATGTTGGCCACTGCCCTGAAAGAGTTTGCTTGTCTTTAAATGCAAAAAGACAATTGTAATTGATTAGCCTCTAGATCATTTTACCTACACACATAACAAGTTGTGTTTGAATGCCTAACATCTGGCTTTGGACATCCTTCCATCTTATCTTGGATAAAATGTATACAAAAAGGCTTATAATTGTGTCTACAAATATATGGTCTCGTCATGTGTGTCTTTAAAAAAACACTTTTGGTATGTTTTGTATTGTACCATCTGTTGTTCTGTAAGTCATAAGACATGTAGCGCTAACCAATAGCATCAGTTTTAACTTTGTTATCAAATGCACTTAGCAGAATTATATCAACACCAAATAATTTCCATCTATTCTCTATATCCATTTTTCCTTGCAGTGTCACTGGAGGGGATTGTCTGGTGCCGATATCCAGTTATTATTAGGCGAGGGGCACCGTACACCCCGAACATGTCTCCAGTCCATCACAGGACAAACAGCCATGAACAGACATTTGTGCATAAGGGCAGCTTAGAGAGACCAGTTAACCTAACCTAGTCATATTTTTGGACTGTGGGAGCCGGAGTACCCTGAGAGAGTCAACACATGCATTGGAAGAACATGTGAACTGTATGCAGAAATAGCCAAGATCTTGATTTGAACCCAGGACATCCTTTCTGCAAGGAAACAGTGAATCCATCTATGCCAGTATGCAATCGCCAAATAATTTATTTTAACTCCAATTCAAGAATAAAGGCCATACAATTTAATTTACAGTGACATCCCTTGATTCAGCCTTCTTTCTCTACTGTTCAGTGTCCTCTATATTTCAGGTCTGTACCATGTTTTACCCCTACTCTAACAGTTTTCTCTCCCTCCTTAACTCACTTATCATTTTAACTTTCATTGTTTATTCTTCTTTGTTTGCAGAGGTGGGAAGTAACAAATTACATCACCTTGCATTACTGTAATTGAGTTGTATTTTTTTCATTCTAGTGCATAAAAAAATTTAAATCTATGCATTTACTTTTACTTCAGTGTATTTTTTTTAAAGTATCGTACAAGTGATGCCAAAGGCTCAGTATTACTATGTATGTTACTTTAGTCCCTAGAAATTTGCAATTTGCAGTGACTGTGGTGTCAGTGGTGCAGACAACTGACAAAAAAACTCTCCTAAATTCTACTGCAAGTGAACTCAAAACTAAAGAAAACTAGCTCCAAGTAAAATGAGGGTACCTGCTCTATTAAAAAAGTGTTTGCTCACACAAAATGAAGTTTTGGCTTATAAAATCACAACCTCAAACCTGCAATTTTAACAAATAATAACTGCACAGGTGCGGCGTAAGTTTAAAATATGTATTTATGGCTTAGGACAAAATTCAATTGCAAGGATTTGCCAACTCAAACTAGTTGTAACAGCTAATGCTGTTAACTGATGTGATTTAAAGCAGAACACATAAATACCAAACCACATCTGCAGCAAACGTGTAACATTAGCATCTACCATGCTAACAAATAATGGAGTTTAAACGAATATTCAACATGGAAGATTCACCACCCCGCCACGTCCAATCACTCCTCACTGGCTGCTCCAATCAACGGCAGATCCGCACTCCTCCTTAGCCAATCATCTCCCAGAGCATCACTTTTAAAGATCCTCTGTATGGAAAACACCGCTCTTCTGCTGAGCTTCGACCCTCCTCCACCCCTTCTCCACCATAGGCTCCCAACTCCTTCCATACCAAGGCCTACACCACCACCAGGATCGGATCCCAGGGGGGAAGACGTACCTAATCATAATCCTAAGATGTTTATTCAAACTTACATCATCCTCAGCGTTTACGTCTCCCTCAGGGGTCCAAGCGTCAAAGAAATAATCTTTCATTAATAAACTCTTTAAACGTCTTCTTGTTGTTTCTCCGTTATGTGAGTCTTTCCAGGTTGAAATGTTAAACATACATTTATTCAGGTTGAAAAGATGTATTGTTTTCTTTTAAAAGCAGCTGTAGGTGGAGTAAAAAGATTTACACCGAAAACAGGGCTAACAACACCCTTGAAATAATTGTGAAGCAGAATCTATTTTTGTAAATTATGCATTTGATTTGGAAATCAAGGGTCCAAAGTCCAGAGGAAGAATGAGGAGGAACAAAATCCAAGTTGCTTGAAGTCCAGTCTGATGTTACCTTAGACAGGTGATGATTTGGGAAGGCATGTCATGTCCTGTTGTTGGTTCACTGTTTTTTTATCAAGTCCAAAGACAGCACATCCAATTACTAGGGAATTTTAGAGCACTTCATGTTTCCCTCCACTTAAAAGCTTTATGGAGATGCTGATTTAATTTCCTACCAGGACTAGGCACCTGCCCACACTGCCGGAAGTACCAATACCCTTGATATTGCTGTGCTTAACTGATCAGCAATCTGGCCTGACCTAAACCCCACAGAGAATCTATGGAGCATTGTTAAGAGGATGATGAGAGACACCACACCGCCTTCAAAAATTGATTTGATGAAAAATAATTATAATTTCAAAAATGTGAATACTTATTTTAATAGTTTTTCCACTTTTTCTACATCTGCTCGTTTGTGAAGTCTTTTCATCCAATTGGAGTCACCAACTGTAAAAATCACAATGCAAACTTTTTAAAATCTCCATGAAACAGCAAAATATTTGCATGTATAACACAAATTTAGAAATCATTTAAATTATGTCTATGCAGCTTTCATGGGTGAAAAACATTTACTGGGACTTGCTTCCCCTTTCTAAAATTATTTGATTTCATTTTTGCATTATGTGAACACTGACTCATTAAACCATCTTCTGTTATTTGATGTCTTTAATAGCTGATTCGCAGGAGAAAAACATGTGAATGTGGGTTTAGAAAAGAGAACTTGAAAAAGCCGAGAACTTCAAATAAAGAATGCAAATATAAGTGAAGAAGGAAATTAGTATGCCTCATCAAAACTGATTTTGATTCTTTGATCCTGCTGAAGGAGCTCAAGTGAAAGAAACAAAAAAGCCAAAGGTCAAAATGTGTGTACTTTGAGAAGCCAAGAACACTTTTGACAAATTAAAGTGATTATGACTTTGTTGTAAAATTAAGCTTTGAGAAAAAGTTTGCCTTCTGAGATTTCAAGAAGTCAGAAGCTAATCTTTAAGTTTGTATGCACACCAAACCTGTAAACACATGCATGAGAAACATTTTTTCACGAAAACCTTATATTTTTATGGGTATTTTAACTGTTAGACCAAACAAAAGCAGTGCACAATTCTGAAGTGCTAGGAATATGATTCATGGCTTTCATATTTTTTTTACCATAATATTCTGAAACTTGTCTTGGTCTTCTTGATGCCCCCTCCTCCCCCAAGATAATGCTTTGTATAGCTATCCTTTGCTGTAATTACAAGATGTAAGTCTTTGTATGTCTCTACCAGCTTTGCACATCTAGACACTAATATTTTTGCCTATTCCTCTTTGCAAAAGGATCAAGCACAATAAGATTTGATGGACAGAATCTGTGCAAATCTTGTCACAGATTCTCAAATGAGCATAAACCTGGGCTTTAACTGGGCCACTTGATCTATACCATTCAATTATATCTGTGGCTGTATGTTTAGGATAAGGGGTTAGTTCCTGCTGATTTCATAATCTGCCTGTTTGGGGTTTTGACTTTGTGTTCTGTTTATTTTCTCTGCACTGCCATGTTCTTCACTTGCTTTATTTCAGTTCATTCAGGTTTATTAGATTCATTCTGGGGATTAGGCTTTTGTTACTTCCCCGGATTTCTTTGTTAGATGTTTTAGTCTGCATTTCCTTATAGATATATTTCTTCCCTGTTTATGTCCTTTTGGTAGTCTCATTGTTTACTTATTTCAGTTCACTTTGATGTTTTCAGTTACTTCCATAGACTCCCTGCTCATCAGTGTAATTTAGTCACCCTCCCTCAGTTACCTTCTATCTTCCTGTTCCACCAGCTGTTCCTGTTTACCCTCTGATCAGCTCACTATGTTCATTGGAGGCCATTCTCACCTTTCGTCAGTATTTATACCCTCTGGTTTTTATTGTTCGCCCATGGATCCAACTGCTGACTTCCCCGTTCCATGTCTCTGTGCTCTTGTCTGTAAATCTGCCTAAGTTCCGCCTTGTAAATTTTCCTGGTCTGATCAATAAAGGATTAATTTATGCACCATGTGGCTTCCATCCACTTGTACACACGTTGGTCCAGATCACCTCCAAATACCATGACAGATGTAATATGAACGTCAGCACAAGGCTGACGTCTTCTGTCCTTAACGGGTTTTCCTCCAGGACTGGGCAATATTTAGCTCCATTTATCTTCCTATCAACTCTGACCAACATCCCCTTCCATGCTGAGGAAAAGCATCTCCTCAGCATGATGCTGCCACCACCATATTTTACAGTGTTGACAGAGGCCTTCACAGCACAGCTTTAATAATCCAGCAAATAAATAACCCACAGGTGGATTTTATTTAGGTGGCTTTTGGTTGCACTGAACTTTATTTAGGGGTGTCAAAGTAATGGAGGGTTAATCAAAATGCTCACCTGACTTTTCAGATTTTAATTGTAAAAAAAAAAGCATAAAACATTATATGTCCGCATTGTGCCACTCTGTTTTGTTCGACAAAAAAACGTAAGATGACTCAATGAATATGGTCATTACCTTCTTATATTTTTATTCATTGTTTCAGTATGGAGACTCCATAGTTTCATCAGTTCCAATAAGGGGAAACTACCTTAATATTCACAACTGTGAGCAAACACATACTGACATTTTCAATCATACTTGACAAGATTGTACTCTTTGTTGCATTTCTTCTAAAAGCCAGCCTGGATGAGCAAGTGCAGAACATATAGTTTTTTGACACAACATGTAACAAAGAGGGCAGCAGAGGCTCAAGGGCTTGTTGGTAATCACTAAAACCTGGCACCCATCCTTTGTGTCCCACTGTGGGAAACCCAACCCCACAGACCTTTGACATTTAATATGTGTTGCCTCCGAGTGGCAGAGAGGCAGGGGGCTGGCAGACTTGCCGCCAGAAGGCTCATGTTTTCTCAGTATGAGCAGCGGGCACAAAGGTTTCTGGCAGGCAACAGGCTCTGAACTTAACAGCACTGTACTTGCTTTTGGTTCCCAGTGAACACATGGCTTTCTTACTCAGAGAGGAATTATCACCTACATTTTAATGTTTTGGTTTTGGACAGCATTCAGATGGACTCTAGCCTGGTGTATAAAAGTAAAACTCCTTCAGTTCTTTACATGGAGATGTTACACAGACAAAATGGAAAAAGGAAAAAAGGAAAAGGGGAGAGAAGGAGAATAGAATGGAGGAAAGAAGGATGAAGAGAATACAAGATAACACCCTGCTTGCTTCTACACGTGCAGAAATGTTCGTATTACCAGCCTTTTTACCGAAAGATGCACGGTACTTATGAATGCAAGATGTATTTAGTGGTAAATGCGGCTCAATATAGAACATTTGTGTATATGTTAACACCTGAATCTAAACACCTCTGGGTATGAGTGTGAGTGCGCATGTGCATACAAGGTTTCTCCATAAAAATATGCAATAGTGAGTGTGAGTAGCCACAGATACGGAGGAGATCCGAGCCACAGACATCCTAAGGCCCCCCAGAGCACAGGAACCCCAGGAGAACCACTGCAGCGACGAGCCCACAGGCCCTGCCGGCTGCCATCTACACCCGAGCAGATCCAGCAATGGACCCAGAGACACGAGACCCCGGGACATATCATTCCCCAAGCAGAGGCCCGACCGAGCCCAGGGGTCCAGGCCCCGGCAAACAGCAAGCAGGAGTGAGCAAGCACACACTAAAGCACCCAGCCCCGGATACCGAGAACCACAAGTACACAGGCAGGCAGAGATACCAACCACCAGCAGGTAGTGTGAAGGGAGGGAATAGCCCCCACATTCGATGGGGGCCTAAACTGACCCATGAGAGGGAGCAGCCCAAGACCCAACTTGTCACAAAAAACAGGCACACACAATCACACATTCCCACCCTCATGAGTATACATAAAAACACTCACACCCACGCACCCAAACAACAGACAAAACAACAATGGACATCATACACTCACTCACACTCCCCATACATACTCAATACTCTCAGGTCCAGGTGCCGATACCCCATAGGGACAACCAGCCCCAGGACCCAGGAGGTGGTCCCCATTCCTCCGGGGGTGGAGACAGGCAGACCGCCCCAGCACCTGAACCAGGTCTGGGCTAGCCAGACATAAAACGTGACAGTTGTAGCTCAACCCGGACCCCGACCCCCCTGCCCTGACACCAGTCCCCAACTACCCCTATCCTCCTCCGGGGAGGGGGCCCCCCCAGTGCGGGCACAAGACATGCTCTGCCGCCCCACCCACCTGACCACCAACCGTAGCCCTGCGCCTGGCCAGGGGCAAGAGCCACAGAGCATTGGAGGAAGGAAAAAAAATTTTATTGTGCACTTTGCTTTAAATAAACAGGTACCATTACAATGCATTGCAAAAACATTCATACCCTTAGAATCTTCTACATTTGTGTTCAGCCCTCTGAGTCAAGGATTTTCAGAAACGTTTTATTAATGGTGTTTCTTAGCTGTACAAATTGCAGCTGCCAGTCCTAATGTGTTATGTGATATGCAAAGCTACTAGCTATGCACATCTAGAGACAAAACATTTTGTTTAATAGTTTTCCTACCAAATTGAGAGCATCTGTGAACATTAATTTTTAAGTCTTATCATGGTCTGGCCTGACTTTGCTTTGATTTAAAATATTTCATAGCTCTGGCTGTATGTTAAAGGCCATTGTCCTGCAGGATGGTGTACATCTGCTCCAGTCTCACGTCCTTTGCAGCCTCTAAAATGTTTTTTTTTTCAGGATTTTCCTTTGTTTAGCTCCATCCATGTTGCCATTAGCTCTGTCGAGCTTCCCTTTCATTTTAACTTCATAGGGTGTAAGGCCAGTCTGTCTTATATGAATAAGTTGGACTTATAAAGAATGGAAATCTTAAAAGAGACATTATGAAACCAAACAGAAGAATTTCAACCAAAGCTGTCCACAGTGCGTTCAATATTTGTACTTAAATTGGATTGCACTTTTCTGCTCAGGAGATGATTTCACGGCCATATGAATAATTTATCAGTAGTTAAAAAAACTAAAACTTTAGTGTTAATTAAATGTTAAATGAAAATGAAAGTTATTAAAAAAGTTTTTGTCAGTTGATTTAAAAGTGTTTGGATAATGGAGGTAGCAGACCTCCTGGTATTTTAGTTGGGGACCCCTGATCTAAGTGATTCATTCGGACAGCAAAATGAGAAACTATGTAACAACATTTCTGCTGGCATTTAAAATCAGAAGGGACAGCGTGCTCTCACTCCAAGTTTGGGAAACAACATTAAGAGAGACATGTGATAGATGTAAAACTTTTTGTTGTGTTTTCACCCACAGGCAGAACAGCCTACAGTGGAGGATGTCTGTCATTACACCCAGCAAATATGATCTCTCAGGGAAGCACCTCCAACTCATGAACGCTGATGATTTACAGCACCTGAGAGAAAAAATGCTAATATGTTTAACGTTGAGACGTGATTTGTGGTCTGATTCATATTAGACATCTGGAAGGCACCCTGATTTCTTACATGGTGATAATAAGGTGAATTTTACACTGTGTGTGTGTGTGTGTGTGTGTGCCTGCCTGGCAGGTTTTGTTTCTGCTGACAGAGTAATGGATCTGCTCATTGTTGCATGTGGACTTGGTGTGATGTATGAGATTCATTTGAAATTCTTCGTCCTAAATGAGGCACTCGCATGTCTCCATTTGGGAGATTATAAACTCAAAGGGCAGTGTACTCCAGAAAAATGGACCAAAGTAGCTCATTCTTGTGGTCATCGTCACACTCAAGTGGGATTTATTGTGGTATTTTATTTTCTCTATATTTTTCTATTAATGAAAAACCTATTTCATGGCCAATCAATATCGCTAAAGCATAAATGGTTGAAGTGGTCTAATAATACAAATATTTAAAATAGCTGTAAATCAAAGCTGATTAAATCACAAAGAGTATAAAAAATAAAGATATTTCATTTGCGTGTGCATTATAAATGTATTCAAACTTGTTATCCTTTTATTTATGTTCCAAACGCACGCAAAAAAATCAACTCTAAAATCCATTATGCAATTTGTTTTATTGCCAAGTTGATTTGGAGTATACTTGCAAAACAAAACATTTTTCACATTGACTTTTAAAATAAAAGCCTTATCAACAAGAAATTATCAATCATAACATGAATTTCTTGCAAAAACCCACAATTAAATTTACAAAAAAAAAAAGATGAAAATAGCTATAAAACATTTTGACATGCAATAAATACATTCATTTCATGAAAGCAAGATAAGATCAATATTGACACAAAAGGCAGAACATGTTTTAAAGAATACTGTTTGGTTTAAAGTATTGCTTTTAACTATCTGCTTGGTATATGCTGTTGCAAAACCACCATAAAAAGAGAAAAATATTGAAGTCTGGATGTGTTTCTTGAACTTCTGCTGCAATAAGACCTGTTTTAAGATCCTGAAAAAATCCCATTTACATATATTGTAAAGTTGTGAAGCATGCAGTAAGTTGTGTGCATTTTCAAGTTTTTACAACAACTACCGTCTGCATGGTGCATTGTGTTGCTGTCAAACCTTTGCATCTCTAAGTTACAATGTGAGCTCCATTAGATTGTAATAAACTACATTAATGCAAAAAATATTTTTTTCCAAACCAAAATAGATGTGTTTTGTGTGAGGACCCCTGAGGCTTTGTTGGATTTTCTGAAACAGGATGGGATGGAATCTGTCATTGGAGTGGGTTTGCTTTAAAAATGGCTTTTTCAACGAGAAGCGACACTCCAAACGGAGCAGGGCAACCTAATTAAATCTGACCTAATCTGGTGCAGCCGTCTGCCAGCCAGCTGTGTGTGTGTGTGTGTGTGTGTGGGTGTGTGTGTGCGTGTGTGTGTGTGTGTGTGTGTGTCTCTGTGTTTGTGAGATACAATCCTCCAAATTCCTGCTTGTTTTTGTTCTTTCTCTTTGTCTTTGAGTTTAAACTCCTAAGATGTTGCATGCTGTAACTGAACAAAGTAAGGCAACATCCATGTTTTTTATACATTGAATGCAGCTGAACAGAAGTAAAGTGACATGCGAACAAGAAAGGGCACACTTTGGGCTTTGACTTCACTGGGTGCAAAAAGATCATCTTGGAAGGCACAACGACATCAACAACCATTTAAAATCCTGATAAGTATTGCTGCAATCAACAGTGAAATAGCTAAAAATCTTTATGGTGAGCTCAAAGACAGGTATGACCATTATGTACAAACTGTTTTTCTTCTCTGTTTCTATTTCTTTTTCACTCTCAACCTTCTCCTTTTACTTGTTCTCTCCATCTTAGCGCATGACTTGGCTGGTGCAGTCAAGGCGCAACTCAGTTGTGCAATTTCAAACATGTTTACTTTACTGGCATCTTTCTGAGCATATTTCCCCCCTGAACATTTCCCCTCACATTATTCTGCATTTCCTCTACAACAGTAGACTATCTTTAATCTTCTCGTTCCTATGCTGTTTCTTGGCTTAAATCGAATATAATAACAGCGTCAGATACTTTTTTGGCCCATCGGTTTGCACTTTCTTTAAACATGCCTCAAAGTTCATTTTGTAATCGATCAGGACCAAAAGAAAAAGAAAGTAGCTCTTCACGTAAACATTTAGACAACCCTCGTCTTCTGCATGAAAAACAGCTGGAAGTTAAGCGGATAACAGGAGAGGAGGAGGGCAGAGCGAGGTTAAGCGGGAAGCTGCGCTCTCTGAGGGTAAAAGGGCAGCACAGCCAAGCTGTGCACCGGCGGGAGGAAGAGAAGGAGGAGAGCAATGGAAGCAAAGTACCAGAGGGAAGGCGATTGTGGGACTTCATGGGAAAGCTATAAGTGTAATATGGTCTTTTTTTTTTTTTTATCACAATACAGCAATTCCTTTGTTTCCAAGAAAAGAGCAATTTGGAGGATATAAATCAATAGCAGCTGTTTGTAAAGAAGACTCTTGAAAGTGTCAAATATTGAACTTGTTCTTCATGGTGCTGAGCCATGGGGCTGGCATGACATATAGTTGAATGGGTGCATTAAGTGAATACATCAGATACCTTTACATATAAATACAATAATATGAATTATTATGGGATGATTTACTAATTAAGGCATATTTATCTGTAAAGACTCAAAATAAGACACGATTATTGATACAGCATGGCCATACCATACAGTATAAAGTGATTTTTGGAAGGTTTTAAATATTAGCTAGTAAAAATATTTATTCTTAAGTTTGTAAATGTAATGTTCATTATAACAATTTTACTTTACTTTGATAACTGCTTGCCAGCATAGACCAGTAAGCTGATTGGTTCAAATTATTATTATTGCATTATCAATATCAACTGAGTAAAAGCTTAGAACTGACATTAGAAATGTGATCGAGAAAGTTTCAGTGTTGGAGCAAGAATTTAAGTTTGTATCCGCCTATAGTTGGTTTTGCAATGCTAAAGTCAAGTGTGCTAGCTAACTGAGCTTCTTACCCTTGATGCAGTCATTGTTAATGGACAGCAAATGTTGAGGTTGTTAGGGAAAAGCTTTATATGCCACCTTGTGTAGAGTACATGTAAACATTTTGTATCCAGCTTTGGCTAATTTAATGATTACGCTGTTACTAAAGTTAAACTGGCTAGCAAGCAGAGTTTCTCTGAAGCATTTATTACAGATGAGCAGCTAAGGTAGTGGAGGTTATGTTTATAATTCACCTTGTTAGAATAAATGTTAAATGTTTTATTTGCTAATCAGAAACCATTCTTTTTTTCTTTGTTCTATATTTTGCATGGAAGGACAAATCGGTCGAGCAACACAATTTCAGTTAGGTAAAATTTAACTAATCTATCTAAATACATTATTAAAATTGATCACAATTTATTTAAGTGCATTTTTGCTGTTAAATCTGTATATTTTTTTACTCACAAATGCTGAATAAAATTTGCCCAAATGCAATGTATGAAAATCATTCAAGGAATTAAATTGATTAGAAACAAACAGCACAGTCATGATTTGATAGATGACATTCACCAATGTCAAAATGGTCAGAGGCTTAGCTTGGTTAAGTTTCACAGTTTGACTTGTGAAAGTCTGAAAAATTATAGTTTAGTTTTGCTTTTACATCTGTCATGTCTGCTAAGTGCTTCAGTCATTTTAGCAAACACTTTAAAATCTAATAAAAGTTAAACAGCGTTATGAGCGCAGGAGAACTCAGCTTGTCATATAATCTTTTCCTGTTATGCTGGTAGAAAAGTTAAAGGGTTCGCATATTAAAACCTTCCCCTGTACTTTTTCCTTTATTTTACTTCATATGAGTACAAATGGGTTTTTAAGAACCGATTAAATAAATTTCAAAACATCTTAATCTAAACCTTTATGGGGGGCCCTGAGAGGTTTTCTCAGTTGGCGTGTCATGTAAATAACATTAACGGAGGCATATGGCATAAAATCCCTTGGGGCTACATCAGTAAATTGAAACGAGGCTGTTTTAATTTGACTGTGACTAAATTAGCCACCCACAGAGAAAAATAAATATGCCTAAATTTTTATTGTTGCTTTACATAATACTTTCGGAGCAACATGAAATTTGCAACATTTTTACAATGCCACACAAAACTATTCACACCCCTTGAACCTTTTCACATTTTGTCGTCTGACAACCACAACCTCGTATGTATTCATTTTGGATGGTATCTGATTAAACCAAAGTAGTGCATAATTGTGAAGTGGAAGGAAAAGTATGCATAATCTATAAACATTTTTACAAATAAAAATACAAAAGGTGTGGGGTGCATTTGTATTTAGCTACTTTATTCTGACACCCCTAAATACAGTTCAGCTATGCTGTAGGGACCGCTGTAGGGACCGCTGATGGAAGTAGCATGCTGTGTAGATGTTTTTATTCGGCAGAGACAGGGAAGATGTTCAAAGCTGATGGGGTGGATGAGGCTGAAGACAGGACAATTCTGGGGAAAAAACTGTTAAAGGCTGCAAAAGACTTAAGAGTGGGCAGGATGCGGCCCTAACCATACACCCCGAGTTGCAAAGTGATTTAGATCAAAGCATATTCAAATGTCAAAAGGGTTCAATCCAGACAAAAATCCTAGTTGAGAATATGTGATAATACTTATATTAAGTAAAGATAAAACTTATAAAGAAGATAAAAAGTCAGAAAATAGAAAACATCAGCAAGTTAGGGGGACTGTTAGGGGGGAAAATGTTAAAGAGCATGTATTTCATTCCACTTCACAATTATGTACTGCAAGGGTCTCACTTAAAATCCCAAATCCAATACATTCGAGATTGTGGCTGCTACACAACTAAACTTGACTGTGTCTATAAAGATAAATAGGGTAACATTTCAGACATGAACAGCAAGCGCAAAAAAAAAAGATTCATCTCATCCTCAAGTCAGGGTTGCTGTGCAGCTCCTAAAGCCAACAATCACTGTGACACTGACCAAAGGTTTATTCCCAAAGAGCAAGAAGAGGAAGGAACAGAGAAGATACAGTCCACTCGTTTTCTGAATTCAGAGTTTTAGAAGTACGAGCAGGCTTTCATTCTGAGACAATGGCCGATGTCCACCCTGCTGCGCTCTCCCTGCTTCTTTCCCTCCCCATATCTGCTTGTGAGCAGAAACACACGGCACATCCTGCTCAGCGCGGCTCACCAGCCAAAAGTTCACTTCCTGCTCCTCGGCTCTTCTCCTTCACACCAACTCTATTCCCAGGACATGTATTAAACAGCCCATCTTACACTCTGATAGCACGGTGACAGACAAACAAACAAGTAAATATTTCCCCTTCCTATAGATGCTTGGCCTTGCCAACTGTTGTACCCATTAATGAATTAATAAAGCCAATTCAAAATAGTGGGTACTCTAAAAAACAGATTCAAGCATTATCTTTCTGTTTCCCCTCAGCACAGATTTGAAGTGGAACCGTTTCGTGTTATTTTGGTGGTGCTGGCAAGGAATAAGATTTTCACAAGGACCCACAAATTCCCACGACTCACATCCGCTTTTTCCTACATTTTACACCACATGCAGATGGAGCATGTTCTTTCTACCAGTAAGTGCCCTTTGAGCAGTTGTTTTATACTTTTTAGTCATAGAGCTACACATTAAGCACCAACCAACCAAAAACAAGCAGACTTCCTGCGTGCCTCTGAGCAAGTACAAGCTTTGTCATGTCAAACGTTCACCATCTTCAGGAGAGAAAGGGGCCAAGCAATGTGAGGTTAGGTTCTGAGATAATGATAGTCTGTTTAAGGAAATGCTGATGAAGCATCACTTCTTGTGGGTAGGGAAGATATTTCAAAACACAGCACTTGTCACCTAGATATTGCCGTACATGTGGCTAAAAATAAAATAACAATGCAAACTGTGTATACCCAGTTATTAAAAAAATCACAAACATTTACAGCCTCTAAAGGTGTAGAAATAAAACATGTCAAACAAAACCTCTTTGAGGATGACATAACAGAAACTATATATGAAAAACAATACATAGCATCACATGTAATCTCTTCACCATAAAACTATTAAAAAGTAACATTTAAACAAAAGAAAAACCACAGGTTTAAACAGGGACTACTACCCTGTTAGCAAAGAGTGAAAAGGTGTATTTTTGATGGGGGAAAATATTTTTGAGCTAAGGTTTACAAAAGGGTAGCTGGGTTCAGTCCTGAGGTAAGCACCAGTTTTTTTTTTTGTTTGTTTGTTTTCTTAAGTGCACCACAAATCAAAAAGAAGAAAAGAACAGAAAGTCACAAGATAAAACATGTTTGATATGATCATATGCTACCGGAAGAGAAGCACTTAAATTATTGTTACATAAAGAAAATACATATTCACAAGTGAGGCAATTTTATTCCTTTTAAGACTTTCAGAATAACTACGTCTGTCACAGTGTACTTATGGCTTTAGTCTTCACATTCACCTCCAGAGGTTGACGTTGGCACTATAGTGGTCAAATTTTTCTAATCTAAATCAAGGACTCGTAACTAAGAAAAGAAACAAAAAAGCCAACATGTTATTTGGTAGAAAGACTTGTAGACAAAAATGTGCCTTCAAACCACAACCTTTTAAGTGCTCTTTGTGTTTTCAAGTTAGAAGAACTCTTGGTCAGGAAATAAATGTCATTTATCTAAACTTTGGTGTGAGCAGGGCAGAGAGGCGAGGCCAGGAGACACTTGCTGGGCTTGGATGTAACATTTAATAGTGGATCACAGGAGAGAGATGGCAGGCGTGAAATGGGGCATCATGCCGGCAAGCAAGTGCAAATTGTCCAGGAGAAAGTGGAATTTCACAGGGATTTACTGGAGTACAGCAGCTGGGGAGTGCTTCCAGGGAAGAGTCGCAACAGACTGCTTTCTTCAGATCTTTTTGCTGACAGATTAGCAGCCTGCTGTGTGCAAAGTGAACATCCCTCTAAGTTAGGAGTGCTTTTAAGGCCAGCGGCCACTACAACACTAAGGGGCTTTCAAACAACAAATAAGAGGGATGATTATGGAGTGAAGTAGCCATGAGCCATTATGGGTATTATGACAATATTATATTGATTAAAAATACCACAGATTCTCAATACTGAACCCAAAATTTTGATGTATAACATGATGTCCAAGAAGTTATTATTACTTTTAGTCAGAAGAAACATGCTGGTCAAATTAAAATAATGTCCGTGCAAAATGTTTTAAATTGTGTAAACATTTGTTCACCTTGATACTGGTAATCAGCTCAAGCCTAGAATAAAGAAGTGTCCACAACAAGGCCTCTTACCACCACCTCCTCCACTCTTATACATCAACATATTATAAATATAGAAACAACTTCTGTCACTAAATGACAGACTTCTTCATCATTAATTTATCTCCAGTCTCTGCCTCTCTGCCGAGCTGTTTCCACAAAAGCAGGAACCAACACCCATGAGTCGGAGCTGCGCTCGTCATGAACAGGGATTAGTGTGTCATCAGCTGGGTATGTGCAATAGCGTCTCACTTATGAGATCACAAGGCTTTGCTCACTGCATCTCCAAAACAGCTGAAAGCTAAGGACCATTTGTCACACCATAGAGGAAGTTTTAGCTCAAGAGTGGTTGAAAGCTTGGTGTAAAGCCGATTAAGCCACCACTGCTGTCAGATAAAGGATGAGCGTTTATCCACACAAAAACACCCAGGGGAGTGGGATGAAAAGTCAGAGAGTAAGGCATTATATTTCAGTTATTTCACATAAAGGGGGAGAACAAGTAAGAATCAAGACACACAAAGTATCCCGTACCCCAATATTGTACAAAATATCCAGGTAAGTTGCTTTTTCATGTGGCAAAAGTTCTGCTCAGGTCTAAACAGCCCTGAATATTGGTTCTTATGTGCTTCTTCTTTTTTATATACATAGATGAATAGCACACAGGTTTAGGGTCAGATTTCAAAGTGTCTTTGCAACATGTTTTCTTTGGATTTTTATCATATACAAAAATAAATAAAACAATTTCATTTTGGTTTTGACTTTGACTTAGTCACTATGGCTCAATGGCTGGAATTTAAAAAAAACATGTTTCATTGCATAGACTGTACTTAAATACTGAAGTTCTATAAATGAGTGTCCACTTGGTCACAGAAAGTTGAGCTCCTTTATGAAGGAGGACTTTAAGGATACATTAGATGCATAGAAAGGCACTTACAGTCTACACAGTTTGGTGTGCATGAGCAGGCCAGGTCCACTTGGCCTGAATCTGAAGTGCAGAGGAAGATCTGGAGTTGAGGTGAATGGCTTTCGGATACTGCAAACTGTGAGCGCATGCAGACCTGTCTGTGATTGCCACCTACGCATATCAAATGTCTTAGCTAGGTGAATAGCGGTCAATGGTTCGGCTGTCAGAGATTGGCTGTGAAGGAGGAGGCAGTGGTTGGCCCATGATGTCCATCTTGTCATGGGTAAGGCCCAGATGCTCTGATGCCAGTTTGGTTAGCGGGTAGAGGCTTTCTAGGGCCTTGGCATCTGCCACCAGTTGCTGCTGCGCTTGAATGAGAAGCTCATTGGCCTTCTCCTGCTTCAGCCCCAGGTGCTCTGCTGCATACTTGCTCAGGGGATATATGCCCTCTGCAAAGTCCAGCTTCAGTTTCCCATCTGCGGTCAGCCCCCCTGCTGTTCCCCCACCGCTGTGCATCTTCATGTGGCTGATGAGGTTGCGCTGCTGGGCGAACTTGCCCCCACACACCTGACATTCATAGGGCTTCTCCCCAGAGTGGATACGCATGTGCTCGGTGAGGCGGTACTGGCGAGTGAAGCGCATCCCACAGGAATCACAGGCAAAAGGCTTGAGGCCCAGGTGGCTTCGCATGTGGCGTGTCATGGTGCCACGCTGTGTGAACTTCTTGCCACAGATGCTGCAGGGGTAAGGCCGCGTTAACCAGTGGGTCTTCTCATGTTGGCGCAAGGTGGCTGGATCTTTGTAAGACTTTTCGCAGTTGGAACAGCGATAAGGTCTAATCATCTCCCCAATGGTTCCTGAATTCAGCCCCTGGTCAGATTTGCTCTCCAGATGTGACATACTGTTCGGAGTGTTGCTGCTGTTGAGGCTTCCGTAACCATTTGTGGTACTGCCTATGCCTTTGGTGACACTGTCCTTACTGTTTCCCATCTCCCCACCAGAGTTGCCATACAGCTCCTCTTCTGTGTGCGTCTCCACATGTGCATTGAGCTGTTCTGAGCTTGGGAAGCCTTTATCACAGGGAATACAAACGTACAAATTGTCCCCGAAGCTTTCCGGCTCATAAGGCATGTGGAATCTCCCAATTGGTCCAGTAGGGGATGGGCGACCCTCGCTGCTGCCTGTCTCCTCTGTACCGGAGCCGCTCTTGTCATCTACTCCTTCACTCTCATCCCCTGGCTTGTGATGGTTGTGATGCTGGTCTCCATTTTCACCCCCTTCCTCTTCATCCTCATCCTCATCTTCTTCTTCACCAGCATATGGCAGTGGCTCATGTTTCACCCAGCGGTAGATGTTTCCCATTTCTCTTCCTGCCTCTCCACCTTCTGTCGGGGTTTCAGGGCTGGCAAGGCATGCATAGCGGTCTGTTCCTTGGGAACCTGAGCGATGCAGATGAGGGAGATGGGGAGCTAAAGGCTGATTTAGGTGGGGAAATGGTGGAGGAGTGAGGGAACCTGACTGGTCAGCAGATTCCATTTTTTCTGACACAAAAGCTCTCCCATTTGTCCCTGGAACGGGACTGGTCGTTCCACTTAGCGTCCCATCCCGCTCCTCATTGCTGTGACTGTTTGCCAGATGGGTTTGAGAGGGAGGGAGCTGAGACTGGGAGGTGGGGCTTTTTTTAGAAAGATCAAGGCCAAAGCTCGGGGAGCAGTTCCTCTCAGAGTGGACTGGGCGTCCCAGGTGGGCAGGCAGAGATGGAAACACCTGAGAGGTCTGGTTGGAAGTAGGAGCATACAACTCACCACTATGAATGGTTATTCGATGAGGAACCAGCTCCTCCAGTGATGGTGCCCTGGGTGTATTAAGAATTCCCCCTGGAGGGCAGGACTGAATCACAGGTGTAGAAACCCTATACCTTCCTCCAACTAAACCCATGCTACTTGGCCCCATTTTTGGGTAAGGTAGAAAGGCAGGACCTGGACGTGGAGGGTACTTCCCATTTCTTCTCAGCTTCTTTTTGCACAAAGCAACCAAGTCGAGCAGCTGCAAGTAGCTAGCTGCAGCCAAGACAGCACCTAGATTGGGTTCAGTTGGACAGGTGGGGTCTCCTTCACTAAGGCGCCCTGTGTAGATGTAGTCGAGGATGACCCTGAAGACTGCTGGACTCACCATCTCGTGGTCGAGGTTGATGAGATTGTCATGGACCACCAAGGACTTCAAGTAGTGGCTGCTGGCAGCCAGAATGTTCTTGTGAGCTCTGAAGAGGGCGTTCTGCACCACAATAATGACGTCACACAGAAAGCCTTTGGTGCGCTGGCTGTTAAGCTGCAGGAGGAGATCCCTAGCATGACTTGGAACTTCCATGGCATCCAGCATTGTCTTCAGTCCAACACCTGCAAGAGTAAATATGTGTAAAATTTCATGCAGAAGCTGTCATTTTGAAATCTGTAAAAGCCCTTTAACTTATTGTTTTCTGCACCATTGCCCCTAATTTAAAAAATACCAATCAATACACAGAAGAACATATAAGACACAAGTAATTAAAGTAATAATTTTGCAAATTGCATTAATGGCAACTTAACACACAAATACAGTTTATATTTAACATATTAGTACAATTAGAGATTGACAGAGAAATTGGTGTAGAGATCATGCCGCTTTTCAACTTGATTAGCCATGACTGGTAATGGGCAGGTTGGAAAGTCAGAAATCTGATGTTGTTCCAATCAACAAGACTTCAATGTGAAACTTGCAGTGGGAGAAAGACCCAAAGTTAGTTTTTTTTTTCCAGTATCAGTGAGCTGTACACATAGATGTATTAAGCAATTTGAAAAGAAACAGATTTTGGGTTTGTTTTGCAGTTCATTCAGGCTGTGAGAAAGCATTGAGCTCTGGCATCAAAGAACAGAAAGGTTTGCTGCATTTAAACATGCTGGTGCCCTTTTTTTAAATCTCAGAGTTAAGGGAAAGACCTACAACCACAAGGGAATACACTTGAAGACTGCTGTGTCGTGATGCTAACCCTGCTAATGTATAATCTCAAATGCTAAAGAAAAAAACTCAACAATCAGTTTGTCTTTGTTTTAAACTAGTAAGTAAAAGTCCTGTTTTACAGTGACTGTTCTCACGGGCACTGGTTTGCCATGGCATCTTCTCCTCCTTTAAGTAATTTTCCTCTCTAAGTAAAAAGACAAAAAATTATATTTTTTAATCCTGTTTATATTCTCATATATTATCTTTCTTAAAGAAAAATCTGAATTGGCCAATACTGGAATCAGCGGATTTACAAAAAACTGGAGATAAAAATTGGCCACAAAATTCTGATTTTTAATAATAACATTTTTACTTTAGTATTTTGTGATTTAAGTTAAAACTTAAGACTCCACCTGATGGAACAAAAGGGAAGTGTGTGGGAAGTGATCGTGAAGGTCAGCCTGTTACAGTGAAATTTTACTAAAGGTGAGAATTTGTTTTGCAATGACCTCCTACTCAGAGAGCAAAAGGAGAGAAAGACCTTAAGTTACCAAACCCCAAATATACATCTATTCTGTAATTGCCAGCTTCCTGCTAAGGTATTCCAGACGTGCAATGCAGAGCTTTAAACAAGGCGAGAGATGAATGCTTCACAAGTGTGATGAACAGCAGGTATAAACCGGTGGGAGGACTGATGTATCCAAAAAAAGATAGGGCTTCAGCTCGCCTTTCTGTTCAGTCATATAAGGAACACAGAGCGCACAAGGTGTAAATCAGTGCGAGACGGTTCAATACTTTGCACTGAGATAGGCTCCAGTAATCGAATGTGCACACACACACACACACACACAAACTTGAACATCAACAGTAATTGTTCCATCAAGCCTAAAATAAACTACTTCATTTGCATGCATGAAAAAACTTGCATTGTCCAAGCAGTGGCATTTGAGGACAGTTTACTTCTGAGATTAAATGTCTCAAACCGTCCCCAAGGGACTTGGTATCACTAACGGGAAACAAGCAACTAAATAAATATCATGTCATCCATCTGATCGTCGTCTTCCTGACACCAGCTCATTCACTTCTTGTTTATTTCGCCCACAGTGTGAGCTCTCAGAATAAGAACTAGGAAGTATAATCTTTAAAGAAACATTGACAAGTGAACTCATAGAGGAGGAACTCAAGAAGAGCTGTGAGCAAAATTCTCATGCTTAATTTTTATCCTGTAGAAAGTGCAGATTCTTGAAACTCATGGGGAATTTTGAGCATAGTTTCTGTTGATGTTTTTTTTTTTTTTTTTTTGCAAAAGCATATTTAGCATGAAAAAGAACAAAATGGAAAGTCTGACACAGTGAACAGTAGAACAGTAATCAATATTTAAGAAAAACCCAAATGTTTTAAATATACTTTAAAATGCTTTTATGTGATATATTTTAGCATGGATGTTTTTTTTTTTTTTTACAAATGACCTAGTTATGACAATAAATACTTGAACATAAAAAAGTATGAATGGGATCATATTCTATCAAGTCTCAAGCTGTCATTCCTTATGTTCCCGCCTCCGATTTATTTTCTCTATCTGGCTTTTATTACCTAATGGTTTTTACTGTAAGTCCCAAAGTCTGTCAGATCTGTCAGAAGTTCTGTCAGATCTGTTGTGTTTAGAAGCAAACGTGATAAAAGCATGGTTTACACACCCACACTTGCTGAAATTTCTGTCTCCACACCACTCAGCTCATTATCAGTGGTTGGTGCATGGTGTCGAGCTCAGATACTATCAGTGTATATTCTCAGCAGCAGGCGCATGAAGCAACGGCTCCATTGGAAGCAAAAAGCACGGTCTTTATGTCCTGACTCATATTCATGAGGACAGATATTAAATAAGTCAACCTCAACAACATCTAAATTGTGTTGTGCTTATAACACAATATTTTGGGTTATATGTTGAGGTAAAAAGCTTGATAGCTGTGGTCTAACTGTAAAGATATTACGTTTTTTTTTGTCCTTAGCTTTTTTGCATCTTGACTCTTTAAAAATATCTGAGTGTGGTCTTGAGACAAAAGAAAACCACAGTTAAACATGTACTCACCACTTTCAGTTACAGGAGTTTTTTTTATTCACAACATGCAAACAAAATCTTGATTTTTATTATTCATTATCTATGGTATACAAAAACCAAATTATTTTTCAAGCTTCATAGGAGAAGCCAAATAGATTCTCCCTGTGGAATCATTAGACAGGCTTTCTTTTAATGACCCCTTAAACATTTTGAAATCTGAGGACTGCGAAATTGCGTTTAAGAAGATGACATTCTGCTATTTGCATTATATTAATGTTCCCGCTAAGTAATTTTGTGGGTAGGGAGCAAGGCAAAAAAAGACTCAGTCCCATAAACACTCAGGATATCTGCTCAAAACATTGTGCTGACATTTCATTTGAATTTACCTACACTCATTTACCCCTGTTTTGTTTAAAAATCAGTTTGGCACTATTTTTGATGCAGCTCAAAAACAAATGTTCTAACATTTAACATCAGTTACTGGTGTCCAAGTGAAAGTTAAATGCTTAGAAAGTTCTTGTTTAAGTTTAAGTCTGGTCAGCAGAGATCAGAATCAGTTTCCTGCTTTAAGGTCAGCGCATTTGAAAGTCTGCTTGATATGCTGTTAAAGAGACGTGTTAATTTCTACAGAAATAGAGCCTATATAGATATAAGATAGTAAACATATCACCTTATTTTTTATAACCTGCAATTTCCTTTAAGTCAAACCTGAGCAAAAAGAATGCCTATATTAAAATAAAATAAAAATTACATTGTAAAAGTTGTTCCATTTTTTTACTTTAAATGTGCTCATTTACTTACTCAATAATTTTCTACAAGTTTTTAAATAAACACATTTTTTATTAAATGTATTTGTGAATTAATTTCAATGACTTGTCATCTGAGAGTTTTGGAAGGCGCATTTCCCAAACAGAGGACTGCTTGCTCTGGGTGTCGCTGGAAGGAGCGCTCCTCTCGGTCTCCATAATCTGTTTTACTTTGCTTCACTTATTGTGCAGTAAACCGAATCACGAGATAACCCAGCTCTCTAATCTGAACTCATCCCTACCTCTTGTTATCTCTAACTAACCCAAAAAAATTTTTAAAGTTTCACCAACAAAACTTTTTTAAGCTTATTGTACACTGAGATGAAGTTGTTAAAAGCAGCCCAATGTTGCAGAGCTGTCATCAACACTAAGGTTGCGTCAAATCTCGCATTGCCCAAAGGAAACCCTAATTATATAGCCACTACAAGTGCGTCAAGCATTAGTGCGCAATGTCGTTTTTTACAATATTAAATATATTGTATGACTTTTGTTAGGTTACCTATTAAAACGGTGATACTCATATTCAAGGTGGGATATTAAAAATGCAGAATTAAACATGATTGTATTTGATTCTTAATTACATCATTTTAGACCATGTTGCTGATTCTTAAACGGGACTATCTAAAAAAATGTGCATTATCAGTAAGAATACACAAATTATTATTTTAATTTTAGTTTTTCTATTTTTTTATCCTTCATTATTAGAAGGCGACTATGTTGAAATCGAATCAGATTAAAATGCATGATATGGAATGAACGCAACCTCTTGACCAACTTCAACATCAATGAAAACGCTGCAGAACGCAAACTGAGCTCTTAGAATTAAAAATTAAATAATATAAACCTACTTTGTTCTGCTGCTGTTTCTGAATCAAAGTACATAAATGTCATCCTTCCTCCCTCCCTGTCTGTTATTGTCAGAGCGGCTCGGCTCTTACCTGCATGCCCGATGTCTTCTGCCATCCGATCTAAGTCTCCCTTAATGATCATCTCAGCAGTATCTGAGAGTCATATCTGACGTTTCAGCGTTAAACTGCCAGCCTCCAAAAACCCATGCCAGTTTTCCGAGTGCGTCTGCCAGCTCTCTCTCTCTCTCTTCTTTTTTTTTTATGATTATTAATTGATATGAATTTCTTCTCGCTCCTTGGGTCCGTCCCCCTCCCACCCACTTTTTTCCTCCCACTGTCTCTCACTGTCCCTCCTCTCTTCCTTCTTCTTAAAGAAAAATATATATATTCGTACATACCTGCTCACACATCATTTTCTCTTTTTTCTTTTGCTGTCTGCCTTAATTTCCTGAGCTATTTTTGAGTTTGCTCAATAACGCGGACCGAGATGATAATGGAGCCTCTGTGCGCCTAAAGTGTTTTAGCGCCCCATGTGATGTCAGTCTATAATAAAACTAAAAGGTAAAATCGAGGGCAGGAACTTCTAGTGACCCCGACGTGAACTCCTCAACACGTCGTCTTAAAG
Source organism: Girardinichthys multiradiatus (assembly GCF_021462225.1). NCBI lineage: Eukaryota > Metazoa > Chordata > Actinopteri > Cyprinodontiformes > Goodeidae > Girardinichthys > Girardinichthys multiradiatus. Next base: position 36,143,843 of record NC_061810.1, read on the forward strand.
GGACAGGCATTTGTTGTGAAGCTCTGATGGAAAACTTTGGACAAGTTGGGGAATAATTAGCAAACAGCGTTAAAAAAAAGGTTTCATGTTAAATACCATCAAAGAGTACATGTATTTTTTTTTTTTTTGTCCTTTAAAGTACAGTTGGGATCAATTAAATCGACTGATTTCTCCTGAGAAATTGGTTTATTTGTGTTCTGGTTTACTCTAATGTTTAAAAGAAAAAAGTCTTGCATCTCTTTTTTACAAATATGTAAAAACGTCCATTAAAATAAGTTTTAAATGTTCAATTTGTGGAGTGTGGAACAAATAGGAGGCTTGACTGGATACCTGATGTTCAATATAAAGCCCTCCAATCACCACCTGACAGACTCTTTACGCAAAGGGCCTTCTAGGAGCATAACTGCTGTAACATTTATATGACAAATATACAAAAAGAAAATTATGATTAAAAATATATACAGAATGTTTATATTTATTTATGAATTGTATTCTTAGGTAATTTATAATTAAAACATTATTTGACAAATTTTAAATGTTCTCGAATTTTTTTCAGCAAGCATAAAACTTTGTTTTTTAAAGGTGAACGGTTCAGTCAAATCCCGATGCTCAATGTGACAGCTTCATTCACAGATTTTAAAGGAAACCATATTAGAGTCGCTTGGATGAACACCCATACAGTCTGGATGCCATCCCTGTTCCTCTCTTACCTCGGACTCATGTCTGGTGCTCCCGCCGCGCGTCTTCGCCCCTTTTCGGCATTCCCCCTCCTGTAATCTCCGCTGTTGCCTCTGAGTCCTGCTCAAACTCAAAAAGAAAGAAATCACTGTCTCCTTTGCGTAATTTTCCAGGACTCTCTCTCCCTCTGTCCTGTCTCAGTTCCTTGTCTTTCAGCGTCTTCCACAGTCAGATTTTCTCACGTGTTAACAACACTATCTTACACTTTGGGCTGCATTTTGGGGTCCGATCGGACCTAACATGCGGCCCCGGCTGAGAGTCTTCGCGCATAGCGACACCCAACGGCGGTGCTTCTCATAGGCCTGATTTTTAGGGCAAGCCAGCACAGGGAGGGCAGATCGGAGATCTAAGAGCTTGTTGTCAAGGAGATAAGAAATACACAATAGGTTTTTCGGTATTAAACTAAGCAGAAAGAACATTTTAAACAAGTTTTTAATTTATGATTGTTTTACAGATTTACAATAAAATATAAAGTGTTGGATTGAAGCCCAAAGTTATCGTGCACTTAAAGTACCAACATTATGAGGGCTCCTCACCCTGTGATCAGTCAGTTGTATTTGTGTTGACATGTAGAAAATACTACAGTATACTATTTGTACTTATCACATGGCAGACACATGACATTTATTACAAGAATTTTGTGCACAAGTTAGAATTCAATGTGTATTTTCTCTATAAACAGGGTCAAACTGGGACAAACTTATACACATAGGCTCAAATATCTGGGCTTTAGACTTGTTGGTCAGTTGTATGTTTGACACCTGGACACAACTGAGTGCTCCAGTAAGACAATGGTCTTCAACACATTCAAATTGGCTCTGGAATGCATACAGAGCCTTCCGAAAGTATTCGGCCCCCTTGAACTTTTCAACCTCTTGCCACATTTCAGGCTTCAAACATAAAGATATAAAACTCTAATTTTTTGTGAAGAATCAACAACAAGTGGGACACAATTGTGAAGTGGAATGAAATTTATTGGATGTGTCAAACTTTTTTAACAAATAAAAAACTGAAAAGTGGGGCGTGCAATATTATTCAGCCCCCTTGCGTTAATACTTTGTAGCGCCACCCTTTGCTGCAATTACAGCTGCAAGTCTCTTGGGGGATGTCTCTATCAGTTTTGCACATCGAGAGACTGAAATTCTTGCCCATTCTTCCTTGCAAAACAGCTCAAGCTCAGTGAGGTTGGATAGAGAGCGTTCGTGAACAGTAGTCTTCAGCTCTTTCCACAGATTCTCGATTGGATTCAGGTCTGGACTTTGACTTGGTCATTCCAACACCTGGATACGTTTATTTGTGAACCATTCCATTGTAGATTTGGCTTTATGTTTGGATCATTGTCTTGTTGGAAGATAAATCTCCGTCCCAGTCTCAGGTCTCTTGCAGACTCCAACAGGTTTTCTTCCAGAATGGTCCTGTATTTGGCCCCATCCATCTTCCCATCAATTTTGACCATCTTCCCTGTCCCTGTTGACAAAAAGCAGGCCCAAACCATGATGCTGCCACCACCATGTTTGACAGTGGGGATGGTGTGTTCAGGGTGATGAGCTGTGTTTCTTTTACGCCAAACATACCGTTTTGCATTGTGGCCAAACAGTTCGATTTTGGTTTCATCTGACCAGAGCACCTTCTTCCACATGTTTGGTGTGTCTCCCAGGTGGCTTGTGGCAAACTTTAAACGAGACTTTTTATGGATATCTTTGAGAAATGGCTTTCTTCTTGCCACTCTTCCATAAAGGCCAGATTTGTGCAGTGTACAATTGTTGTCCTATGGACAGACTCTCCCACCTCAGCTGTAGATCTCTGCAGTTCATCCAGAGTGATCATGGGCCTCTTGGCTGCATTTCTGATCAGTCTTCTCCTTGTTTGAGATGAGAGTTTAGAGGGACGGCCGGGTCTTGGTAGATTTGCAGTGGTCTGATACTCCTTCCATTTCAATATGATTACTTGCACAATGCTCCTTGGGATGTTTAAAGCTTGGGAAATCTTTTTGTATCCATATCCGGCTTTAAACTTCTCCACAACAGTATCTCGGACCTGCCTGGTGTGTTCCTTGGTCTTCCTGATGCTCTCTGCGCTTTGAACAGAACCCTGAGACTATCACAGAGCAGGTGCATTTATACGGAGACTTGATTACACACAGGTGGATTCTATTTATCATCATCAGTCATTTGGGACAACATTGGATCCTTCAGAGATCCTCACTGAACTTCTGGAGTGAGTTTGCTGCACTGAAAGTAAAGCGGCCAAATAATATTGCACGCCCCACTTTTCAGTTTTTTATTTGTTAAAAACGTTTGACACATCCAATAAATTTCATTCCACTTCACGATTGTGTCCCACTTGTTGTTGATTCTTCACAAAAAATTAGAATTTTACATCTTTATTTTTGAAGCCTGAAATGTGGCAAAAGGTTGAAAGGTTCAAGGGGGCCGAATACTTTCGCAAGGCACTGTGAAACTAGCCAAAACTATCTTTCTGGAATGACCCCAACCTCAACCAAATTGAAAATGTATGGACTATGCCTGAAAGCCGAGTCTAGAAGCCTATTAAAAAGTAGTTCCACTATGATAAGGCTGGTTTAAAACCCAGAAGCTTGTTGATGGCTGCAAAAAGTGTGCAATTGAGCTCCAAATCCAAAAGCAGGTGGGGGTGTATACATTCACAGCATGTATGTATTATTCACTTTAAATCTAAACGTGTGCATCAGGTTCATTTAAAAAATCATAGAAGTTTGTTCTATAATTATTTCACATGCTTTAAAAAAAGTAGAGTTCAAAAGCATAATTAAAAGCTCACAATAAACATGCACATATTCTACATAAGTATGCATGTATTCAAGTATGTATGTATGTCACCCCTGGTAAAATGTGTAAAATTTCTTTTAATAAATGAGCAACAGAAGTTAATCGCAAAGGCAGCAAATTTAGCAGGGTACATACAGCGTTGTAGCCATGTCCTATGAAGATCAGACAATCCCTGAAGAAAGGTGCTGTATCAAAACATAGGACATTCAGTCCTATCCTGTGCTTTGTGATCCACTCCTCAATAATTTCTTCCTGTTTCCCCCTGGGTTCAAGCCAATTGCAATCAGCAGCAGCCTATGACAGGACTGGAACTCCTGGTCCTTTTGACACCAATGCTCCATGCTTGTTTTCTTGTATGCTAATGACTAATAGGACTGCTTGTAATACTTGGGTCAAATTCCCTTCATAAAGGAGTGCTGCTGATTTTTCCTGCTTATGTGTTTGCTAATTAGACAAATGTTAGGTTTGTATAAGGTTTGTTTTGTGTGTGTGGTTTGGTAAGTTTATTTGGTTTTTTCTGGTGAGTGATGTTTTATTTTTTATGTTTTCCTGCTCTGTTTACCGCCATAGTGCTGGCACTATGCTGCAAATTTTGTGTTTAGCTCAATTTTATCATTATAATTATTTGCCAGAGCGTGTTTATGTAACATAATGTGAGACACATCTATTATTTGTACATATTACCATGATGGAAATCACTGTTTGCTGCTACTGTAAAAATGAAAGATTTTAATTTGTTATCCATTTTACTTTCAGCACTTACCCCACTGATGAAGAGTCCTCCAGTGACAGGTACTGACATTTTGCATTGTGTATAATCATTTATTTCTCATTATGTGTAAAATGAGGAAAAATGAAGCACTTGTAATTGAAAAAAACTTTTTCAGCTTGGAGAAATTCAAGCTACACTGCAAATGATTTTGAATGTGGAACTTGACAATTTTTTCCAATTTTCTTCCATCAGTGTTTTCACTTCTGATGAGCAGCCATCCTCCAGTGGTCCCGCCATGATGACTTCATCTCACCACAAGGGAGAGGGACATGCAGGGAGATGCTCTCGTCCTATCCCACCAGTCACCTACCACTACCCTGACCCCAAATGCTGTGGAAATCCAGCTTCCCAGTGTTCAACCAAGGGATGGCATATTTGCAAACTTTGCAAAAGGTGCACCAGCTGGATGTGCAAACTTTGTAATGCACCACTGTGTCTGCAACCAAACAGGATCTGCTTCAAGCAGTTCCATATTGAACTACCAGCTGTGTAGATAGTAGCAATAGTACAAATTTTTGTTGTTATAAATAAAGTATTATTATATTATTGTTTTTATTTTCACTTATGAGTGTTAAAAATGCACTTGTTTTCTCAGTGTGTGTATATAGTTATCTTTTGCACTGTTTTTTGCACACATGTAAAGTTTCAAATCAAAAGTTCATGTGCAATATTAATATATGACTTGAGAATGTTCATAACACATTTTATATACCTTTGTAATGTTATTTGGCCTAGTTTTCACCTATGTATATTGTTATGTTTTGCACTGTTTTTTGCACACCCAGAGTCCTAGATTCAAAAAATGATTTGTGATTGTTCAGAATATGTGTAGGCTCACATTTCAAATGTCAAATCAAAACTTCATTAACAATCAGAAAGTTTTTTTCTCACTGAAGCCTTAAAAAACAAATTCCATTTTGCATTTTTCTTCTTTTAAAGAACTGACAATTCCTTATAATATGCAATAGTCATTAACCAGGTGTTGGAAAGTCAAGTTCAAGTACCCCTGGCAAGAGGGGCCAAAGTTCTTAGACTTGGGGCATTCCCAGGCCATTTTACAGCCATAATAGCAAAATATGTCAAAATCGGCATTTTAGCCTTGGTTAATACCTTTCTGTTTAAAAAATAAAATATCCCTTTTCCCATAGACCAACTTAGAGGATGCAACATGCATGTTCTCTTGTCTTTCCCATTTTGAATAGTGGCTGTGAGAAATGGATCATTGTGTTACGATATATTTACACCCCAGGGGGAAAAACAATAATATGATCAACTTCAAAAATTAATATATGCAATAAAATGTTTTAATCACATACATTTTAATTATTTATTCTTAGGGTTATTGCTTGTGATTGTTGCACGTGTGATTTTTTTATTTACAGGATTTGTTGTACCTAATAATATACTCAAATCTGATATTTTGAAATTTCTAATGTAAGATATTGGAAGTAGAGGAAAATATGAAATAATTTTAAAGCTTTTTAAATACAACTTTATCAGGGCTGCCAATGACTGTACAAAGCCCATAAAATCCTACAGATTTATGAGATAATATAACATGAATGGGTCACTCTATATCTGTGTAATGTACTGTATGTTTGTTATTGTTAATCAAAGTTGCTTTTTAACACAATGAACTGTTGTTTTTCACAACAGTCAATTTAGTTTTCTATGGAAAGAGATTTAAAATTGTTATTATTACTTCATTTATTTAATAATTTTATAAAACCTTATGATTCAAGTTACTTATAAAATGTGCCAAAATTGGCTGTGCTAATATTTGCCACATTTTAATTGTGTTTATAAACTGTAGTTGAACAAGCCATGAGCTTTTTGTAAAACACAAATTCATACATGTGCATTTCACTGGAATGAGTTACACTTTCAGGCCCTAAGTCTTTCCATAGCAGCTCACAGCTGTTTGAAGGACAACAGGTTGAAACTGATGAAACTAATTATTTTACCATAACAGTGAAAGACACACAGCTGATGTGATCCAGAGACGTACTCACCATGCCAAGGTCTATTCATGTCTGTTTTGATCACAACAGCATCTGACAATCTCATAAAGGACGCAGGGTCTCTTCCTCTACAAATTATGCAGAGTTCAAGGTGCTGTGGTTTCATTTAAATGATGCAATCCACCCCATGAGCATGGTGAAGTCGGGGAAAGGTATTGTCTCTCGCTTCCATGTTCCCTCGATGAACTGATGATAACCTCAGAGGTACAACGGCTCGTGTTGAAGAATAGGTATCTTCTATCAAGGATGTGGCTGTTTCAGTTCAGGGTCCAAAAATAGTGACCTGAACATCAGCATAATGCATTATGATGGTGCAAGGGTCTTTTGGATAGTTTTTTTTTTTGTTTGTTTGTATTCATTTAGACACACTTAAAACCATTTAACTGAGCCTTTTTTATTACAGTCATTTCCTGTTTTGGGTGTGCTAACTAAAAGGATTGTTCCTCACTTTTCATCGTAATCATATGAGATCTATAGAGCCTTGCAAAAGTATTCATACTCAAACTTTTTCATGTTCATAACCAGAAATTTCAACTCCTTTTATTGAGTTTTTTGTGATAAGCTAATGCAACATGGTGCAGATTTGTAAAGTGAAAGAAAAAGAATAAAACATATTTAACATTTTTGACAAACAATAAAAGTCTTACTCAGCCCCCTTGAGTCAATATTTGGTAGTGCTAAAGTTTTCCTGATGTGACCTGACCTGAACCATCTGAACCAATTACTGCTGTAGGTTTTTAGGAGTTCATTTCTACAAGCTTTGCACATTTAGAAACTAAAATTGTCGCCCCAATGAATTTTTTCACATTTTATCAAGTGAAAACCCAAAACCTAAACATATTTTATTGGGATTTCATGTGATAGACTACGACAAGTTAAAGCATAATTTTTAAGTGAAAGAAAGTGCTGTTACAGCAGAATCAAGTGTTTTATGGTATATCTCTACCTGCTTTGCATATTTTGAGACAAAATTAGCAAAATAGGTCCACATGTGTTTTGTGGACCTGGAGAAGGCATTCGACTGTGTCCCTCGTGATGCCATGTGGGGGGTGCTCCAGGAGTATGGAATCGGGGGCCCTTTACTAGGGGCCATCCGATCTCTGTACAGGCGGAGCAGGAGTTTGGTCCGCATTGCCGGCACTAAGTCGGACCTGTTCCCGGTGCATGTTGGACTCCAGCAGGGCTGCCCTTTGTCACTGGTCCTGTTCATAACTTTTATGGAAAGGATTTCTAGACGCAGCCAAAGGCCGGAGGGGTTCTGGTTTGGGGACCAGAGGATTTTGTCTCTTCTTTTTGCAGATGACTTGGTCCTGCTGGCCCCCTCTAGCCAAGACCTACAGCATGCGCTGGGGTGGTTCGCAGCCGATTGTGAAGCGGCTGGGATGAAGATCAGCTCCTCCAAGTCCGAGGCCGTGGTTCTCGACTGGAAAAGTTCCTGCCTCAAGTGGAGGAGTTTAAGTATCTCGGGGTCTTGTTCACGAGTGAGGGAAAAATGGAGCGGGAGATCTACAGACGGATCGGTGCAGCTGCCAAAGTAATGGGGGCACTGTGCCGGTCCGTTGTGGTGAAGAGAGAACTGAGCCGAAAAGCGAAGCTCTCGATTTACCGGTCGGTCTACGTTTCTACCCTCACCTATGGCCATGAACTTTGGGTCATGACCGAAAGAACGAGATCCTGGATACAAGCGGCGGAAATGAGCTTCCTCCGTAGGGTGGCCGGGCACTCCCTTAGAGATAGGGTGAGGAGCTCGGCCATCCGGGAGGGGCTCGGAGTAGAGCCGCTGCTCCTACACATCGAGAGGAGCCAGTTGAGGTGGCTCAGGCATCTATACCGGATGCCAACTGGACGTCTTCCTCAGGAGATGTTCCAGGCACGTCCCACCGGGAGGAGGCCCAGGGGACGACCCAGGACACGCTGGAGGGACTATGTCTCTCGGCTGGCCTGGGAACGCCTTGGGCTCCTCCCGGAGGAGCTGGAGGAGGTGTCTGGGGAGAGGGAAGTCTGGGCGTCTCTGCTGAGTCTGTTGCCCCCGCGACCCGGTCCCGGCTAAAGCGGAAAACAACGAGTACGAGCTCCAGCTTGGTCAGATTGAATGGAGAGTGTGTGTTAACAGGGAATTTTGAAGTGTTGCCACAGATGATCAGTGAGATGGTTGGGTTGTGGCCCTGCTGGAAGGTGAACCTTTACTCCAGTTCCAAGTCTTTTGCAGCATCTAACAGGCTTTCTTCCACGATTTTCCTGTATTTAGCTCCAATACATCTTCCTATTTACTCCAATGAGCATCTCTGTCCCTTCTGAAGAGAAACACCTCCACAGCATGATGCAGCCTTCACTGTGTTTCACTGTAATTATGGTGTATTCAGGGTGATGTGCAGTGTTAGTTTTCTTTTTTTTGTATGTAGGTACTGCCAGTTCAGTTTGGTCACATCTGACCAGACCCCCTTCTATCGCTTGTTTGCTGTGTCCCCTAGGTTTGTGGCAAACCGTAAACAGGACTCTTTATTACTTTCTTTCAACAATGTGTTTCTTCTTACCGCGCCTACATAAACACAAGATTCCCCCACCTGAGCTGTAGATCTCTACAGCTCCTCGGGATCTACAATGAATATCTTGGCTTCTGCTCTGATTACCTTTTAAAGGCAATTTATTTCACTGGCTTTTTTTAGGGTTATCAGAGAAAAGTGCAGTTCAAATAGCTTGAAAACAATTTACTTTCTTCTTTTGACTTCATATTTATACACCCCTTTGTATTGGTGTATAAAATACAATGAAGTTTGTGGTTGAAGCTGTTAAAACATTAAAAAAGAGGCATTAATTATTTTGCAACGCACTGCATCTGTTACTTTACTTCGGCATTTATTTTTCTGTATAATTAGTTTATTTAGAAACTACTACCACCTCTAAACAAAGTGCTATTGCAATGGCTGTTAAAGGGCTCTTTAATGTCAAGACAAAGGTTTATGATGGCAACATAATGTATATAGTTTCCACAGTCATAAATAAAAACACATTTTGTATGTGCTCTACCACTCAAAAGTATGGGCACACTTTCTCAATCAACTGAATGAAAAAGTGCTTCCAAACTTTTGACTGGTAGTGTATGTTGCTTGATTCATGAAAACATCAGAGACAGGAAAACAGACTTAAAGAGAAGCGGTCTAATTGCCAGCAAGCAGCCATGAACAAATACGATTAAGACAAATCAAATAGTTATGATAAGATTAACAGTGCATGCAGTCTGTATCTGAGATAATTAAAGAGTCGCCACAGACTCATAAAGATCCCAGTTCATTTCCAGCTGGAGGGCTGTTATACATACCATACTCGCCCACACCCGCCCCCTTCATCACCCCTTGTTTTCTCCCTGCCAGTTGTCCATTAATGGCAAAAAGTCCTCCACAAAATAATAGTCTTATAAAAATATATATTAGTATGGACGTACTGCCAAATTTGTGCAGGTTTGCACGTCTCTGGGCGACACTATTGTCTTCCCAGACTTGCTTTATCTCTCTAGTCAATCAGCCCCCCGAGGCCTGTGCTGGACATTACATTTCAGCCTGTCAAAACACAATTTAACATACTGTAATCTGGAGCACAGCAAACCTGAAATGTTGAACTTTTGATGAACCAAATAAAAAAAAACCTTCAAATGGCTGATTGTAAGCATTTATTTAATTAAAACGCAGCCTGGAGAGCCCATCGTACCGCCTGTTCATGCGAGTCAACTTTCCAACGAGAGTCAGAGCTGGAGATAAGGCAGGCTGAGCATAGCTAAATCCTTTAACAACCAGCTGTCACCCTTTAAATCATACACCTTTTTCCACTACTTCCAAGTGTGAGGATTGCAGCTTTTACATGTGGCATATATCTTGTTGAATCTCAGTAAATATGGAAACACAATGAAGGGTTGAGCACTCTGAATAACTGTAGCAGAATCCGCGGTCGCACATGTTGCAGGGTCACGGTGTCTCCAAGGCCTGGGCCACCTCATTTCAACATTTATAGTGATGAATAACGCGATCACCTTATTACTGTTCCGTTTGTGCCTGCCAAAACACAGACGGGGCGATGCTGAACAATAGACAGGACTGACTAAAAGTGATTTTATTACCTTAAAACAGATGTTGCGCACTTTTCACAACCTCTATCACACGAGGCCTTTGGCTCTCCTGCCATTCTCTCATTCCAATCAGTCATCTCTCTTTGAGTTTCTTTCTTTTCCAAAAGACAAGGCCACACATATCTCCAGATGATTGCTGTGACCACTCCGCCATACCAGACACACACCCTTCAAGCTTCATACTCCCTTCGCCACCAGAAATTGAACGGTAGGCCCAACATTTACGCACAAAAACTCTCCTAATTCATCGTAATGAGCGGCTTTGCGACAGCTTTAGTGCGAGGGCGTGCAAGGCATGTCATTTTAAATGAACAGAGCTTTTGTGCACATTCTAGTTTGCCCATCTAGTGGTGACGGGCAATTATCAGATGAGAAATTTGCCAGATAAGAAATATTTCCCTTTTTTATTTGTAAAGGAAATATGCTCGTAAAATCTTTTTTGGTTAGAAGACACATGAACCAAATCCTGTGTTCATCTTTTCTTAATCAAAGTAAGATTTAATGTTCCTACAGGTTTCAGTGTTCAGTCCAAGAAGTTATCTCTCAAATTGACATGATAAATACAGAATTACAAATAGTAAATCTCAAATGAAATATTCTAGGATCTTTGTACTTATTTAACATTCGCAAATAAGTTTATGCAGCACATAAAAAAAAACTACGTAGCCAGCTGAAGTATTAATAACTTAAAACACTTTTCACATTCTGTCTTGTTACAGTAATAAACTTCTATATAATTTATTTGAGTTGTATGTGATACACCATGACAGAGTAGTGCGTAATTGTGAAGTGGAAAGAAAATTATACATAATTTATAAATTTTTTTATTCAGTTCTATTCAGTTTATTTATTTAGTGCCAGTCAACAATGAATGTCATTTCAAGGCACTTTATACAAAAACAATTTATATACAAAGATATTTAGTCCAATCATATAGCCAGATTTAAAGTCAACTACTTACATTCCACTTCACTCCTAGTTTTAAACACGCTGTCAAGTTTAACAATAAAATTCTGAAAAGTTGGGTGTAAGTTTGTATTCAGCCCTAGTTTGAGAACTCTAAATAAAACCCAGTGACATTGAACTTCAGTAATTTGTTAATAGGGACCACCCGCATAATTTTAAACTCAACAGACAGGTCACTGATAATATAAAAGAGAAGAGTAAACCAGGGTTAGGTAATAAGAGGTACACAGTAACTCTAGAGGAGCTGCAGAGATTCACACCTAAGGCTGGAGAAACTATGGACAGTAAAAAAACTATTAGTTGTGTACTCTACAATTCCTCTCCTAACAGGAGTAAAAAGCCATTGTTGACGGAAGGCCACAAGAAATAATGTAGGGTAAACAGCTCTGGTTAGATGAGACAAAAATTCTACGTTTTGGTCTACATGTAAAACGCAATGTATAGCAAAAAAAGGTTAAAAAGATTTGGGAGTGGGGTGGAGGTTCATGTTCCAGCAGGAAAATGACTCTACACATTGAGGCAGAGTTTAGATTTGTTTTTAAAACAACACATATTTTGATAGGTTAGAATGGTCTAGTCAAAGTCTAGCCAAAGTTCAGACCTAAATTTAATTGAGAATACATGGTAAGACTTGAAAATTGATACCCAAAAAAACATGTAGTTTAGCAAAGAGTGAATCTACAAAGTATCCACCTCGCAAAGGATGCATATAAATGCGTGACACACTGTTCAGACTATTGATCTGTAAACATTTTTGAAAAACTGTGGACTACTTTATGTTGGTCTATCATATAAAATCTCAATAAAATCAATTGAGAGACGATGTTGTAATGTACAAACGTTCAAAAGGCTTGGAATAGATTTGCAAAGCATTAATAATTATTGACCATTATTGATCTGGTAGGTTTAACCCCAGAGTTTGGCTGAGCTGATGGAGTTTGTCCAGTTGTAGTGGAGTTGTAGTTCTATTTATCAATATTTCTCTCCTCTTGACATATCAAGGAATCAAAGGTAATTTCTTGGGCCCGAACGCTCAGCAAGAATTACAGCAGAAATTTGCCATAACTGATCTCCTAATATCTTCAGGAACATTTCAAATTAAACACTTCAGCAACACAACCCTTTAAAGGATGGTATGCATATTGCTGGCTTTGTTTAGCTCCCCCTGTCCTCATAGAAGGATAGTGACTCACCTTCTGTTTTCAGATTCTCCCAGATGGCAATTCTCCATGAAGTGTAACTGAATCAAGGGTTTGATTAATGTGAAGATGGTGTGAATCATGTCACAGCTTTTCAGTCTCTTTTTGATCTCCACCCAAGAAAGCCACCCTATGCAGGGTCCAAACCATAAAGAAATGTTCTCCACCGCAAGCAGGTATCTTCAATGCTAAAAGAACAAATGGACCGAAAAATCAACAAATGCTAGTTGTTGCTTTATTACCAGTAATATATGCTCAGTAAAAGCAGTTTTGTTATTCAGTGAGAGTATTGATTACATTGAAACTCAATAATCTTCAGTAACATGGAATGAGGACTTGAAACCATGTTTTTCAGCTTTTCCTAGCAGTGTTGGTACCAGTGATTATGTTAAAATGTTCGATTCACCGTGCATGTGTCTGTTCAGCACATGGCTGTCCGATGCCTGGACTTTGCTCTCTGGTCTCTCCTCATTAGCCTCATACAGCGCATGCATTCCCCCTTTTCCTCACCTCCATCCCCACCCCCCCTTCCACTGAAAACTTCCACTTACATTGCACATAAGGGTTTAAGAGGGAAACTTTTGTGTTCTTTTTTTTCATGTCCAGCCCTCCTCCTCTTTACTCTGCTTCTCCTCTTCACAGACTAAATCACTTTTCCAGCTTCATACTGCTGAAAACCATATGGAGTGTGACATCATCACGGCAGGAAGCAGGGAGAAGCAAATGATACAGCAGCAGAGAGAGAAATTGGCTTGCCAGGTCTCTGTAAAGTGATGTCACCATAAAAGCACTCTGGGAGGCCCAAATTTGGTGGGTGAGGGGGGTCAGAGCAGGTTTGATCTTTTTATTTTATTTATTTTTTTTTTTTTCCATTAATTCCCACCTGGATAATCAGAGTAGGGAGAGAGGCATCTACACCTTAAAGGGAATCTTGATGTGATTTGTTAACATGTCAGGTCATGGACTGTTGGCCAAGTGAACCTATTACAAATTTTTTGTGCAGGTGCAGCTTCAGTACTTTTGTCCAAACAATGTCAGGAGTTTCTCAGTATTAGGGGATTTCTGAGAGTTACAAAGCTGGTTCTAGGCATCTAAGGATGCTTTTTTGTCTCATCCTTTGGGGCTATAAACTTCTGCATATCATCTCGCTCGTTGTCGCTGGCAGCTCCAATCTGCTCGCCAGGTTTTTCCTCTGTCATCCTCTTTCCCACCCACCCCCTTTTGTTCTCTGCGTGAACTCTCTGGCTTTGTTGTTAGATCTTGCTCTCCATACCATCAGTATCGACCCAACCAACTTTCTGTCAGTACACACAAACACTGAAATACCCTTTCCTCAGTGCCAGGCGAGAGCAGAAAAGAAAGGAGAAAGGAGGAGAAGAAGGGCCAAAGCAGCTGTGGTTTCGGAGTTGGTCTCTGCGCACCCCCTTGCTGCCCCCTTCTCCATCTCCTCCCTGGCTCCTCCAGGGACACGGGCCTTGGCCAGGCCCCAGGAAGCAGGGAGTCAAGACCAGGCTGAGAGGGAGAAAAAAGGGGAACAGAGGAGGGAATGAAGGATATCACAAAAGAAAGGGGGAAAACAGAGCAGAGGTAATATGCAAGCACTGTCAGGCAACATAATCTGAAGAGCAAACAATATGTTTAAAAAAACGTTTTTGCCAGCTTGTTTTTGCTTTTTTTTTTTTTTTTGTTTTGCTGCACATGCCACCATTTGGTTCTGTGTTGTGTTAAAAAATCAGATTTGTATTTTATCATTAATTAAAAGGGAAGACATCAATTTTAATTAATTAAGGCATTTACCCCTGGTAAAGGTTAGAGCAAAGACTTTTGCCATTATTGTTAATTGCCTACATAGAGTCAAAATATTCTAATTTCAGTACCTTTCAAAAGTATTTACACCACTTAAACATTTTCAAATGTACACATGTTTCACAAAGTGGTCCGATTTAGGTCTGGACTTTGACTAGGCCATTCTAACACATGAACTTGGTTAAACCATTACATTGTAGTTCTGGCTGTATTTTAGGGATGAGGTGAACTTCCGCCCCAACCTCAAGTACTTTGCAAACTGTAACAGTTTCTTTTTTTGTTTCCCCCTTATTCTTTTTATAGTTTAGCCAACACCTTTTCTCACCCCTGCCAGCTTTAAAATGAAAGTAATCTTTTGATTTACCAGCATGTTTCTTCTGAACAAAATCAATATTGAGGTTTTGGATCAGGGAGTCAGAATCCATACTTAAATCTGATTAAAGAATCTGTGTAGGGAACTAAAGATTAGGGTGATGGCAAGGAGACCTCAAAACTTCAAAGACTTTGAGCTCATTACCTAAGATAAACGGTTAGCGCACCAGTGGGAACAGGCAGAAAGGCTTTATTGCTGTACTGCCAATAGAAAATTTGCCACTGATTATTGAGAAGGCCATAAATAATTTTTGACATGCCATTTAAAAAATAAATTTAAATAGAGGCAGAGAAATAGTAATGTTTTTTAGAAACTGATACTCTTTTTACATTGTTTTCTGACCTTCTCAGAAATGTCTGTCTCATTTATTTCATGGCTATGAATACCCTTGGTCTTAACTATATCTTTTAAATGGTTATCCATTGGAGTGACCTAAAAACAAACACAAAAAACAACAAAAACAGATTTGTAAATGAGTTTCAGATATTCTGTCAAACTGATACTTGTCTGAAGCTAATTGACAAATTCATCTTTTCATTAAAAACAGATCAATTCTGATGAAAACTACTCTTCTCTTCTTAACAAGAGGCTGTTGGGAAAGAGACTGTTAGTCTGTTCAGAGTCAGAAAGCCATGCTTTGTTGTATGCCATAAACAGCACATCACTGATTGCGTAGTTCAGCTTCATCTGCGTCTCTACCCCTTAGTCAGTGGTCCTATAGACTTGTGCTCTCCTGAACGTACCATGGCAACTGGATACTGCAGCCCTTCGTGCACTTAGATATTCTCTTTCATTAAAGTTTAAAAAGTTGTAAAATGTGCTTAAGGGAAAACACTTCCAGTGGTAAAAATAAAAAAACATGGTAGCTCGTCTAAAGTTGCAAAACTGCAAATACAGATTGGGGACAAGCCTTTCGATGAGAATTGGGTTCAGTTTTATAAATCACAGAGCTATTTCTTTGTAAGGCATGGAAGGTCAGTGACAATTTTTGAACTTGTGATTCAGGGTATGGTCATTGTGTCATTGTACAATGAAGTAGTTCACCCAGATATACTTTGCTGAAATTTATTGAGCTGTTTCCTTCAGAAGAATCGTTGACCTTTTCATTTAATTGTTGTCCTATCTGCATAAACATACTGAAACCTATTTTATCTGTAACTTAGATATTCCATTGATAAATGTTTTCCTTGGAAGACATAAAATGCAAAAGCTGCGGCACATAAAGTACTATTAATGCAATTTTTCCTGGAATTAACTCCAGTAACAGTTTACTATTCAACGAGGACAGAAAGAGAAGCGACATGTTGTCACATGGTTGTGAAATGCTTCTGCAGAGGGATCATCCTTTTAAATTTGTGATCTTATCGGCGACATTCTAAGTGTTTTGCATTGACCTGTGGCTTTGGTAGTAGTTTGGGTCTTGCTCGTCCATATTGCCCTGGAGTCCTGAAATGGTTAGGGTTTGAGACCCCCTCTCCCCACCCTCCTCAAGTGTTTTATGGGCTGTGTGCTGTGGTGCTGTGACCTCTCTCTCACCCTGGTGCCACCCAGCCCGTGCAGGATTCAGGCACTAAGAGCTCCTGCCAAAACCCTAGCACGCCACATCTGCAATCCATAAACGCTAGCCACTCTCACTCCTCTGCTCCCTCGCCCACACTGCCTCAGACTCTCACACTCATCCGCTTCACTCTTGTCTCTTTTTGTCACCCACTAATGTTTTATTTTAATTTCCCAATTTTACATATCCCCCTTTTTATTATTTTTCAATCCTTTTTACACTGTACAGCCCTTATCTCTCACTCCATCCCTGCCCCCTCCTTTTTTCTCTCTCTCTCTCCTTCCGTCTCTTTATCCACATCCAACGGAAAAACCTCTCACCCATTATATCTCTGGTGAGAGCCAACTTGAGTGTGGTGGCAGTGATCTGGGAACCGCAAGACATTCCTGATCCCAGCAGCACTAAGTCACCAGCATTCGTGTCCTTTGACGAGAGCGTGTGCCAAACGCACACTTCACTTATAGGCTGGAGTCAGTCTTACCACGTCGCTGTTGGTAAAGCAGCTCAGTGTTTATCTGTTTTAAATTAATAGTGTGAAAGATAATGTCAAACTCAACCCAGACCCATTTTGTAGTCGCTTTAACTCATAGGGACCCTCAACTCTACTCCCCTCACCCTAAACTACCAACCAGCAGAGAACACTGTTTTCTTCAGTCTTTAAAAGATTCATTTAACTGCTTTTAATATATACTTCTAGTTTGCCCCTCTATAGCCCACTTCTTTTATCTTTTTTTCTTCTTCCACCTTTCCCAACTATAATTCAATAATAAAAACGAACAAAGTCCTCACCTTTTGATTTCCCAGACATATTGGCATGCCTCTGCGGTTCAGTCCCGATTCAGTGTATGGATGAATCATGTAGCAGCAGACGTGTGAGGGTTCAGCTTTTTTATGATAAATACTGCATGTCATAAATCTGTTTTCCTACGCAAGAAAGTACGGGCCAGGGAAAGACACAAAACTGGAAAGCGCTTCGGTATTAGTTTCAAAACAACAAAGAGGTCATGATCTGAGTGTGAGTGTGTGTTGACTGGATCTAAAAAGAGGGTTATGGGTCAGGGCAAGACCACCGTGGAGACAGAAAGAGTTGAGACAAAGTTCGATCAGAACAATTAAAGACGTCAACATTTCAGTTCTGAGGATGTGGTGTACAATGCCTTGCAAACCTATCTATGCATCTTTTTCACTTTTTCACATTAAAATACCAAACATCTATGGAGTTTAATCAGATATTTTGTTACAAATCAACACACAGTAACACACGATTTCGAGGAAGAGAGAGGGTAATGGAAAGTGATTTTAAAAATGCTTCCAAATAAAAATCTGAAACGTTTGGAATTTGTTAGTATTCAGACCCCTTTATTCTGATACCGTTACATTAAATCCAATGCAACCAATTGCATTCAAAACTCACCCATTTAGTAAATTCAATTTGTTTTTGAAGGCCTCAGAGGTTTGAACAGTAAACCGAAAGCATCATGAAGACCAAGAAACACAGCAGGCGTACATTGTGGAGACGTTTAAAGCAGGGTTAGAAGACAATATTGAAGGCTTTAAACAGCTCATGAAGCACTGTTTCGTCCAACATCTGAAAATGGAAAGAGTATAGTACAACTGCAAATGTATCAAGAACTGATCATCCACCTAAAATGACAGGCCAGGCAAGGTGAGCAGTGATTAGGAAGCAGCCAAACGTTTGCTAAAAGTCATGTAGGAAGCAGATCTATGTGCCCCAAAGTGCTTCAGTCAAGTAAGATCTAAATATAACGTTTGACCTACATTCAAAATACTTTGTGGGGAGGAGAGCTGACATTGCAGATTACCCTGAGCCCACCATCGCCAGAGTGAAACATGGTGGTGGCAGCATCATACTGTGGGGATGTTTTCCTTTAAAAAGGACAGGGAAGTTGGTCAGAGGTGAAGATGGATGGAGCTACTGGAAAGCTGTTAGTTGGTGTAAAAGACTTACTCAGCCTTACCAAGTCTTACTCAGCTACAGTGGAAAGGTTTGGATATTCAAATGTTCATGTGTTTAAATGGCCTAATTCAAGTCCTAACCTAAATTCAATTGGGAATCTGTGGCAAAATTTACAAATTGATGTTCACAGATGTTTTCCAGCCAGCCTGAAAGAGCTTAGGCTATTTTGTAATGAAAAACAGACATAAATGTTGGTCTTAAATGTTGGTCTCTAGATATGAAAAGCTAGTACAGACCTATCCTAAAAGATCTGTAGCTGTAACTGCATCAATGGTTCTAGAAAATCTGTTTTTTATTGGTTTTGGGAAAACAAGTGTCATTTTTTCTACTTCACAGATATGCAGTACTTTTTAATCATATAATATCCAATTAAATTCACTGAAGTTGGTTTTAACATGACAAAATGTGAAAAAGTTGCTGTAGGCACTGTTTGGAAAGCCATCATGTTTCCATTCTTTTTTTCCCTGCCTTTCTACTGACATAATGTTGGCACTGCCACGTATTTGAAACATCTTAAATGTCTAATATTGTACTTTCCACAATTGTAGTTTTCTCCATTAGACTCATTCTGAAACTAGTGATTATTTTCACCCTGATAGCCTCTTTCATTTCCTTTTTTTTTATTTTTGGACCAAAATCCAGCATGGCTGTGATAAAAGATAAATAAATAAAACCTGACAGCTGCTATTTGCTATATCAATGAAACATAATTCATTGATAGATTGCAGACAAGAATTTGTATTTTGAGTACAACTTGGGAGTTCTTGTTCCATGGTTGCACTTCCTCAAATATCACATCATCTATATAATTATTTTGTCCTTGTTGCATTTTAATTCGACTGCAGGCATTTGGCCACACACGCCTGACTTCAAAGAGGGAAAAGTATGTGATGGATGACTAAATGTTTGAATTGTTACAAGTTGGCAGCAGGTCTAGCATTTGTTTAATCATTAAGTGCTAATAGCACACTGCTATTGCTTAGTACAAGTCTTCACTCAAATTTGTTTGACCTATATTAAGAAAAAGTTGATTTTAAAAGTAAAAACGTAACTTATGAAAACTTATTCATGACTGCCATCTAGTGGCACAAATAAATTTAGCACCAAGTTAAAGGCATCAAAGGACTAAACAGAAACTTTGCAAGATACTTAGTTTATTTAATAAGTTTTTACTTTTTTAACATTTCATAATCATCCGTCTCTCGTAAGCAGGTTTATTCTTCTTCTACTCCATGTCCAAGTCATCCATTTCAACAGTAACCTCTTTCTTGAACCAAGGTAATTGTGGGGGCACATACGGGTCATACGTCCAGCGAGGATACACTCTCTTGTACAAATTCATTAGGACGGTGTCTTGGGAGCGAAGCTGATTATCAAATACGCACTTCATGTGACCATGAGTTCCTGAAAGAATTAAAGCAAAGTATTTAGAAGTCACATTGGGAAGGGGCCTTCAGAAAACAAGATGCGTTTGGCAGTTTTCTCACCTAAAGCCTCCTTAATGTGGCCTCTCCTGCCCCATTTTGTCCGCAGCTCTACTGGTTTAAACCACATGATGTCCTCTGTTGCAGAAACAAAGAAAAAAAGCAATAACCTCAAGTAAATGTTTCTGCAGACAGTCTAAGGAAAAGATTTTTAGGCCCTCCTCTCACCTCTGTTAAAGAACATGTACCGTACAACAGCCGAACGCCTGTTGATTTTGAACGGGTGTCCACTCAGCACGATCCTCTTCAGGACGACCCGCTGAGGGTTGCAACTGAGCAGACTCCCTGTAGCCACCAGATCCTGGACGCCTGCAAAAGACGCAGAAAAAAGAACAAAAACTCAGAACTTGATTGGGGGCATGATTTAATAAAATGACCTGAGAGGAATTAACCTGAGGAGGTGAATTCCAACAAAATACAGGATTTACTTTTATAAAAGGGAGAGTGATCATATTACCGTCGTTTCTTTCTTTAAAGAGCAGCACTCCTGTAGGGGGGAAGGTGATGGGGGCATACACTGACACCACAGTAGGGGCATCCGGCCTGAGGAAGCGCTCCATCTTATGCTTGTCAGCTGAAGAGCAGCAAATGACTTTTATTATGCATTTGCTGTTATAAATGCACACAGAAAGGTAACACATGTATAGGGCCTTGCAAAAGTATGTAACTGTACAACCACAAACTTCAATGCATTTTCTATTTTATGTGACCAACCAAAGAAGCATGTAAAAGGAAAATGGTGCATGATTTGCATTTTTTTTTTTTTTACAAATAAAATCTAAAACGTGTTGTGTGTCATTGAATTCAGACCCCTTTACTCTGATACCCCCAAGTAAAACCCAGTGTAACCAACTACCTTCTGGAGTCATTTTATTAGTAACAAGTCCATTTGCGTATTTAATTTTAGCATAAATACAAATGTTCTGTCAAGACTCAGAAGTTTAGACAGGTTAAGGATGAAGTTGTGGTGATGTTTAAAGCAGGTTTAGGTTACAAAACAACATTTCAAGCTTTGATCTGCCCATGGGTGCACTGACCAATCCATCAGCTGAAAGAGCATCGCACAACTGCAAAGCAACCAACATATAACCATCCACCTAATCTGACAGGCTGGGCAAGGACAGCATTAATAGGAGAAGCAACCAGTAAGGGAATGACACCTCTGGTGGAGCTGCAGACCTCCACAGCTCAGGTGTGATAAAAAAAAAATAAATGTAAGTAAAAATATAAGCTAACTGCTAAGTGCGGGAAGACTAGAAAAAATATTCTGAATGTTGTTAATTAATTGGTAAACATAGTGTTGGCATATTAAAATTCTGTAATATTTCTGATGTTATTTTCTGGCACTCTTTAGGTTTTGATTGTGAATTTGAGTTAATTAATCTTGAATACTGCAGCACTGCACCGTGACTGGTTTAAATCAAACAATCATGTTTGAGGATGTCCCAGTCAAAGTTCAGACCTAAATTTAATTAAGAATCCGTGACAAGATTTAAAAACTGATGTTTAATCTGACTGAACTTGAGTCATTTTGCAAAGCTGGCAGAGATATACCCCAAAATATAGCAAAAGGATTTTTAACAAAGCATGTTTTACTTTTTGTTGCTTTTTCACATAAAATCCCAATAAAACACATTAAGAATTGATGTTGTAATGCAACAACTTTTGAAGGGCACTTTTTTTTTCTGCTTAATTATTAAATATTTTACCTGTAGTATGCTGAGAGAATATAGGAGAGGCCCGAAACCTTCGAAATCCACAGTGAAACACCAGTTCCTCCTTGGATTTGATTGGCTCCGTGTTGCTGGGGTGTCTTTGCACCAAGAGATGCATCACTGACATCTGTTCAAAGTTAAAAATAATGAGTCCATCAATAAGCATGCTGTTAAAGCGATGCAAACAGAGACATTGGGATGCCAATACCTTCTGCTCGTGTGGCAACAGAGACACCAGCACCAGGGGCTTGCCAGACTGGACGCTCGCCATCACAGAGAAAGGAACATCAATGATGTGCAGTGTGACGTACCAGCCGTCCTGAAAATGAACACGTAGCACAGTCAGAAAGGAAATTTTCAACAAACATTTGTTTTGCAGGTAAAGATAGCTGCTGTTTTTTATACCATGGCTCCATCCTCATCGGCTGCGGCCTCTGCCAGGATTCTACGGCGAGTGCGTTCAAAACTCTGGAATTGGAATATACGTGAATAATCAAGAGGCAGGTTCTCCATGGGGTCCCATGGTGAGGAGCGGAAACTTTTCAGGCCTCTGAAACGCTGGAATCTGTGTGATGATTCAAATGGAAGTAAGTAAATATAAACGAACATTTTCTCATGTAATGTTATTTAAAAAAGGTACATCTTGTCCTACAAAAAAGGTCACTGACCTGATCCTTGCTGGAGTATCTAGGGGCGTGTCCACCTCATCAGGAAACATCTCATGGGATCGAGCCTCCCAGTAGCGTTTCAGGCCCTCTTCTTCTGCTGCTTCATCCACGTTGTCATCGTACCGCTGATCTGCTCCAGCTCTCTCTGTGGAGCACATCTCCTCTTCCTCCTCTACATCATCCTCCTCCTCTGAAGCATAATGGGAACCGGCCTCCTGGACAAGAAGGACACAGAGCACATCAGACCACAGTGCCAAAGAACAGCTGAAAGAAGAATGACATTAGAAGTTTCCTGCTATCCTTTCCTGTTTATTAAAACTATAAAAATGAGGCTGGCAACAGTTTTTTTCACAGCATAAACAAATATTCTCGAGCCTAAATTCCACCCTTCAAATCAGCTGAAGGGGTTTATGACACAAACATAACAGAGTAAATTGTAAATCATGATGTAGATCAGAAGCACGCCATCAAAATGTGTTGCTCTTTAATTAAATATGAAATCAGCTAATGATGTGAAATTTGTTAACACATTAAAAAAATCAACAGAACCCAGACCCTGACCAAACTAATGGAAACCCCAAAATCGGATCTTGTTTGATCCACAGCGGCATTACCAGCTGACAACAACTTTCACTGAGGAAGTTGTTACTGAGGGAAGAGAATTTAAAGTTTGTCATTTCCAGAATTGGTGAGATGTTAAAAAATTTTGATGAAGCAGAAAAGGTGTAAGAAGCAAATTAAACAAAACTGTATTTTCTATAGAAGCATGATGCTACAACAGGGTGGCCTTCTGCAGATAACAGGAAGGATGGATGGAGTACACTAAATTTGCTTTGTTTTAACCATCAGAGTTTAACCTCTGTTCGCTTTGGAACATGTTGTAAATGTTTGCAGCCGCTTGGAAATCTCCACAAATCTGATCTTCATACAGCAGCAACAGTGGCATGGAGAAAACCCATTTGCCGGGAGCCATGTAAGGACACAGCAAACAGGTGAAAAAAGGTGCTCTGGTCAGATGAGACTAAAATATAACATTGGCTTACATGCAGAAAGCTAGGTGTGGCCACCACACTCACTACACTCTGAACATACCATCCACACATTGAAACATGGTGGTGGCAGTATCATGTCATAGGGACAGTTTTCTTTAGCAGGACCAGGGAAACTGATCAGAACTAATGAGAAGATGGATGGTGTTATATACAGGGCAATCCTGGAACCAAACCTGTTAAAGTTTGCAAAAGACAGGATCAGAGGTTCACCCTCCAGTAGTACAATACCCCTAAACATGCAGGCTGAGCTCCCAGGGAATGGTTTAGGTCAAGGCATATTTCTGTTTGTTGAAGTCCAGACTCCAATTCAAGACTTGAAAATGTAGGTTCACAGAATGTCTCCATCCACTCTGAGTGAACGTGAACTCTTTTACCAAAGAAAAACAGGCAGTAGTTTCAGTCTCTGGATCTGCAATTCTTTCTAACTTGCAAGTCCTGCTAAAGGTGATTGTCCAAAGTTTATTCACAGGAGGGTTTTATACCAAGGCATGCTGGATGTTTCAGATTTTTATTTGTAAAAATATTTGAAGACCATATATCAGTTTCCTTCCACCTTGCACTAATTTGTGTCAATCCATCACTTTACATCCCAATAGAATATATTGAGGCTTGTTGTGAAGAACTTGAAAATAGAATTGATACTTTTGCAAGTGTGGTTTCCTTAACTGTATCTTCAATATTTACCAAGCAAGCATTCTGTGAGCGCAAGTGCATTCAGACAGATTCTAAGTATAGAAACTGGGATTGTTTTATTGCCAAGACCAACTGAGTGGTAATAAACAAACTGTGTTTGTTTACTCAGAAATGTTCTTTCTGCGGCAGTGTTTCCTGAAGTCTGTGTTGATGTGTTGGAGGTTCTCAACACATGGAGCAGACAGAGAATTTTTTGACATATGAATGTCAAAAATGTCATCTCAAACTTTAAAGCCCTGACGTGTTTCCGCCTTCCTCAAGGAGTTTATTTTCATCATTTTAGAAAGTCTGCATCTGTATTTGCAAACATGATGGGACAAGGACTGTCTCAGACTTAAACCAGTGGAATTGCTGCTTTGCATACAGTTAAAATGGAGGACTTTGCCAAGGATGCAAAGTATGGACAGGGCAGGACATCCTCCCTTATCGCAACATCTACAGATCCAACTTCCTGCTGTAATACATGTGGGAGGAATGAATCATCAAAGGGGCCATGGTACACAGGGGTCGCTCCGATGGCAAATTACAGGAGAAGTCAGACACATGAGCAGAAAACACACAGCATGGGGTTGATTCATAACCTCTCCAACATCCTTGCTGCAGTAATAATAATCACTATCATTTGAAGTGCCCCTTCGCCTATTGTTACCCTCTATGATATACATATTCCTGCTCGCTGACCTCGACATCAAATGGACGCTATTAACAATTACAGATCGTAATGAACCCTTTTCATAAGGCCAGTTTCCCCAACTTCTTTTCAAGCAGTTCTGGAAACAAATAAATGGTTGACCCCTCCCTATGTCCAGACAGGAAGTTCTGTTCACAAGACAGGAAGACAGGAGGCTTCTCTCGGGACTCTGGCTGCAAACCCTATTGTTGTGGTGTGGTGAGCAGCCTGGCACTGCAGGCTAGAGACAGACACAGAAAACAAACAGTGCCTCCCAGCAGAGATGTGCACTATCCATGGGTCACGTATGCACTGCTCTCGGCCTGGAAGTGTGGTTGCTTTGTGGCTTTGGCACAGTTTACTGTCCTGATCACTATCAAAATCATGGCGGTGTCTGGAGTGCCTTTTAAAGCATTCATACCACTTTTTCACAATATGTCATTTTACAAACTTACAAACACAAATGTGTCTTGTGTTTAACTTGTATATCCATTTGCAGGAGTTTTCCTCATCCATGGCATAGCTTGTTTTGTGACCATGGCAACCAATCTTAGGGCTGGCTCATTTGCATGTCTCTGGTAGTCTAAATTGTGCCCTCTTGGCACCTGTTTGTGAATAGGAAACTTCAAATCTTACAGGGCCTTGCAAAAGGCCTTGCAAAAGGCCCTGTAAGGCCCTTTTTGTCAAGACCACAAATTTTTATGTAATTTGCTGGAATCATATATGATAAACCGGACACTAAGTAGTGAATAATTGCTAAGAAGAAGGAAAATGACACATGGGTTTGGTTTTTTAATATTTAACAAATAATAAATCAAAGGTGTGGCATGTATTTGTATTGTGCACAACTAATAGTTTCCCTGTCAACAGATTCCCCCGCCTGAGCTGTGAATCTCTGCAGCACCCCTAGATATACTACGGGCCTAATTGGCTGCTTGAATAATGTTATGATCGCATAGCTTAAACAAAGAGTTTAGACAAACAACCATGCCTTCATGTTTGCTGTAGTGTGGTTCTTTTCGAGCGATGGATTGAACAGTGCTCCCACAACTTTACCCCCATCATAGTAAAGGTGGCTGAATACAAATAGAAGCCACACTACCAATTTTTATGAGAGAAAACTTCGAAAACCATGTATCCTTTTACGTCAGCATCATAATTATATCTGACTTTGTCACTCTCACTTTAAAACTAAATAAGATACATTGTAGTTTCTGTTTGGGATTTAACAAAATGTAAAAAAAAAAAAAGAAAGCTAAAGGGGAATAAATATAAGGCATATGCATACAGGGGTTGGACAATGAAACTGAAACACCTGTCATTTTAGTATGGGAGGTTTCATGGCTAAATTGGACCAGACTGGTAGCCAGTCTTCATTGATTGCACATTGCACCAGTAAGAGCAGAGTGTGAAGGTTCAATTAGCAGGGTAAGAGCACAGTTTTGCTCAAAACATTGAAGCCCCAAAGAAGCGTACCACCCAGACTGTTGCATGCCCAGAGTGAAGCATGGGGGTGGATCAGTGATGGTTTCAGAATCAGAATCAGCTTTATTGCCAAGTTCGTACATACAAACAAGGAATTTGACTCCGGTATACTTTGCTCTTTGGTTTTGTTTTTGCATTACAGAATATACATATTTACAATGTACAATATACACATATATAAAAAAAAAGGTGCATTTGCAACATATGTATGCTGTTGTTTGGTACTCTATTGAATGTTCAACAGAGAAACAGCCTGGGGGAAGAAACTGTCTCAGTGGCGGCTGGTTTTAGCGAACAGTGCTCTGTAGCGGCAGCCTGAAGGTAAAACTCTACACAGTTTATGTGCAGGGTGTGTGGGGTCTGCAGAGATTTTAGCAGTTCTTTTCCTGACCCTAGACCTGTATAAGTCCTGGATGGAGGGAAGGTCAGCCCTGATTATTCGTTGCAGTCTGGATCTGTTCTGTTTTGTGGATGAGCCAAACCACACTGAGATGGATGAAGACAGGACAGACTGAATGATGGCAGTGTAGAAGATGACCAGCAGCTCCTGTGGAAGGTTAAACTTCTTGAGTTGCCTCAGGAAGTACAGTCTCTGCTGGGCCTTCTTTCGAACAGTGTCTATGTGTGAAGACCATCTCAGGTCCTCAGAGATGGTGGTTCCTAAGAACCTGAAGTGGTCCACGGCCGATACAGTGTTGTTGAGGATGGTGAGGGGGGTGTATGGGGGTGGTGTTCTCCGAAAGTCCACCACCATTTCCACAGTCTTGAGTGGGTTCAGTTCAAGGTAGTTCTGACTACACCAGTCTACCAGCCGATACACCTGCTGTCTGTATGCAGACTCATCACCGTCCTGGATCAGTCCAATGACAGTGGTGTCGTCTGCAAACTTCAGGAGTTTCACGGACGAGTCCGATGAGGTCATTTGTGTACAGAGAGAAGAGGAGTGGGGATAGAACACACCCCTGGGGGGCACCAGTACTTATTGATCTGGATCGGGAGAAGATGCTCCCCAGTCTCACCTGCTGCTGTCGGTCTGTCAGGAAGCTGTTGATCCACTGACAGGTGGAGGCTGGGACGTTGAGCTGTGTGAGCTTCTGGTGGAGGATGTCTGGTATGATAGTGTTGAAGGCCGAGCTGAAGTCTACAAACAGGATCCTGGCGTACGTCCCTGGGTGGTCGAGGTGTTGCAGGATGAAGTGTAGACCTAAGTTAACAGCATCATCTGCCAACCTGTTTGCTCGGTAAGCAAACTGCAGGGGGTCTTGGTTTGCACACACATGTCCTCATAGAAACTGATGTATGATGTCACCACATCAGTTAGTTGGTTTAGGTCAGTGGCTGAGGTTTCAAAAACAGTCCAGTCTGTGCATTCAAAGCAGGCCTGTAGCATCTGCTTTGATTCCTCAGTCCACTTCTTAACAGTGTGAACCGTGGGTTTGGAAGCTCTTAGTCTCTGTCTGTAGGTTGGGATGAGGTGGATTACAGAATGATCCGAAAAACCAAGAGCAGCCCTGGTAACAGCATGATATGAGTCCTTTAAAGCTGTGTAACAATGGTCCAGTGTGTTTTTGTCTCTGGTGGGACACTTAATATGCTGTCTGTATTTGGGGAGTTCATTTGAGAGGTTTGCTCTGTTAAAATCTCCCAGTATTATGATGAAAGAGTCCGTGTATTTTTTCTCCAGGTCTGTAATCAGTTCAGCAAGATGTTTTTCCGAGGCAGAAGTGCAGCCATGCGGTGGAATATATGAGCTAATTATTATAAACGAGGAAAACTCTCTCGGTGAATAAAACGGTTTACAGATTATGGAAAATGACTCCAGATCCGGACTACATGTTTTTCCCAGCACTTTTACGTCTCTGCACCAACTTTCATTTATATAAAAGCAGATTCCGCCTCCTCGCTTCTTCCCCGATAGCTCCGCGCTGCGATCCGCTCTGAGCAGCTGGAAACCCGGCAACAGCAGTGCGCGGTCCGGGATGTTTCCACTCAGCCATGTCTTGGTGAAGCAGAGAACCGCTGATCCGCGGAGGTCCGTGTTTTTACCGGTGAGAAGAAGCAGCTCGTTCATCTTGTTGCTTAGAGAGCGGACATTTGCCAGGTGGATTGAAGGCAGTGGTGTGCGAAGTCCTCTTTTGCGGAGCTTTACCAGCGCGCCAGCACGCTTTCCCCGCCGACGCTTTCGGCGCAGTATCCCGTATAGAGCCGCAGCTCCACTTGCCAGGAGCTTAGTGAACCTCGGATCAATGAAAGATGGTGAAAAAAATCCCAAGAGAGGACTCTCTGATGTTGAGAAGTTCCTATTGAATGAGACCACAGGATTGTGGCTCAAAAGACATAAAAACACACAAAATACAAAAACAAAGAGAAAGCGAAGCTCCGAGGCTGCCATCTTGCTCACACACACATCTTGCTGCCATATCATGGCATTCCCTTGGTCCAATACTTGTGTTAGATGGGCACATCACTGCCAAGGACTACCAAACCATTCCTGAGGACCATGTGCATCCAATGGTTCAAACATTGTATCCTGAAGGTGGTGCCGTGTATCAGGATGACAATGCACCAATACACACAGCAAGACTGGTGAAAGATTGGTTTGATGAACATGAAAGTGAAGTTGAACATCTCCCATGGCCTGCACAGTCACCAGATCTAAATATTATTGAGCCACTTTGGGGTGTTTTGGAGGAGCGAGTCAGGAAACGTTTTCCTCCACCAGTATCACGTAGTGACCTGGGCACTATCCTGCAAGAAGAATGGCTTAAAATCCCTCTGACCACTGTGCAGGACTTGTATATGTCATTCCCAAGACGAATTGACGCTGTATTGGCCGCAAAAGGAGGCCCTACACCATACTAATAAATTATTGTGGTCTAAAACCAGGTGTTTCAGTTTCATTGTCCAACCCCTGTAACTGCGCTGTTACTAAGACAACAAGGAGCAACAGGAAAAAGCTGACCTAAAAATATGCAACAATAACTATTCAATTATAATAACTAGTGTTTTATCATTCCATTTAAACCTAAATTACTTTATTGGGCAATTTAAAATCTCACGGTCTAAAATTGTAATTTCCGTCATCTTTCCATCTGTAAATGCTTACCTGAGAGTTATTCTCCTCATCCTCTCCATCCATAGCTTCATCCATTAGGTCATCATCATCACTGCTTTCTTCCTCTGTCTCACCATTCTCCTCTTCATCGACGATCCATGTGGCCTGGTAGTCCGATGTTCCCTTTGGAACTTTCATCACATGCTTGATCTTGCTGGCCTCTAAAGAAAGTTAAGAACATCCAGGAGAGTAAAATATTTACCTGCAGATAATACTGAGTGCTTTTATGTATGTGTAGGCACATAAATCACATAAATGTTTTGTAATGCCTGGTTCACACGGCAAGATTTTGAAATGGTCGGTTGATTTTCAAAACCTGAGAGACGCTACACACGTAGATATAACAGGTTTGGGCAAACAAACAGATTTCACTCACAAGCATTCAGATGTCAGACGGGATATCCTGCAAAACCTCTCAAGATCAAACGTGATTTCAGAGTAAATAAACATCACCGACGAGGAAGAAGCAATGGTGATTGTTTATGGATTAATTTTAACAAAGAAAAAACTTTACAAACTGAAAATGCGTTGGTTAAAGGGGTGGAGACAGCGCAAGCAGGGGCTCTACTTGCTGTACTATGATATGAAGGTGAGCTGTTGTGTTTTTTTCTTCTCGGTAAACACCTCACGCTGCTTTGTAATTAGCTACACATCACAATCAACAGGCAGTGTGCTCATTTGTCCTCGGGGAACACCCCACATGCTAGGATATGGGGCCAAGACAATCCAACATGTTGAATATCCCAGATTTGAGGTCAGAGAGATCCCAGCGTCCTCCTGAACAGACTAGATCACACACCGCACAGCAGGAATGTCTCATAAGATTATCTTAAGAGCCATCACGATATTTGGGCATGTCGGAAGGGGAAGATCTGGTCAAAAATCAGCTTGAAAATCCTGCCGTGAACCAGGCATGAGGTTGTGTTTGCTGAATAAAGATGCACATTTGTTTTCATTATACATATTTGAATGTTTTTATGTACAGAACCAGTTTATTTTGAGGATGTGACATAATATCATTATGGAAAACTGAAAATAAAATCTATATTAGCTCTATGTAACTGATTCTAGAAATTTTATATCCATAAGCTTCATTACATAGTAAATCCTCTGTGAAATAAGTGTGGCCTCTGAGGTTCCTTATCCTAATTTCCCCCATTATTGCCTCATCTCAATAGCTCACAGTGTATTGATCATGCTTCCTCACCTTCAGCTTCCAACAGCTCCTGTTCTGTCGGCCAAGTCTGCTCTCCATCCATGGGGTCTACCTCAGCCTCCGCCCGCAGACTCTCCCGGTTGGACAGGTCCGCTTTCATCAACACCCGCACCGGGGCCTCATTTTCATCTCCAACCTGCAGCCAATAAACATGAAGAAATAAACGAGGAAATACGAGCAATTATTAATAACTCCTTCTCCGTGATGTTAGGCAAGACCAGGCACAGGTCTGACTACAGTTATCCAGGTAAACAAAAGCTGTAAAACTCACATCGATTAAAAAAATTCATACCATTCCTCCAGTTTAAACTCTTAAATGAGATTTCTGAAAAGAAAACCTAAGCCTATTCCAGCTGTATTACACATAGAGTAACACAGCAAAGCCACTCCCCACCAGCAAAAATCAATAAAAGTATATTTAGCTTTTTTGTTAAAAATGTCTGTGTAAAAACCATATACCCATAGTATTTTTATTCAAAGTTACAATACTGTGACCATCTTATACCAGCCTATACCTTCCTAAGATAAATGGTTGCAGCATTTAGGCACATTTTTAAATCAACACACATTTATTAACCATGGCTCTGATTTAAGACTTCAAGAATCCCCTTTTATTCATATTATGACTTTAATTCAGCTGTCTAGAATTGCTTAGTTACAAAATTAAAAAAAAGACAAACAATAATAATAAACTGAGGTCCCAAGTAATTATTTTAAAAACTGTTTTATTACCACACCTGCTACATGTATTTTAGGGGATTTTATGCATCTTTAACAGACATGCAAGTTCATGAGGTACATCATCATGTCGGTGGTTTAGAGTTTAGGCAACCTGATAAGTTCGATCAATAAAACACCTACCTGCATCTCAACATCTCTTCCTTTTCCAGGTTTTGTTGGTCTTGTCAGGTTGAGGGGCAGAGGGTCTGGTGGAGCATCGATTTGACTCAGCTGAAAGTCTCCATGCCCACTGATGTGCACCAGTCTGTCAGCATGGAGAGCACGGCCACGGACATACCCAGATACACAGAGGGTTCCCAGGTCAGTCAGCCCACCGCCAGTCCCCTCCACGGGGCTGTTCGCTGTAAAGGTGACGTGCTGAGCCAAAAGATGGGACCGTCTAGAACGGAAACCCAGCTTTCTTTGCCTCTGACTTCCTAGGTGTCTGAGGAGAAGAGTGGCATCTTGATCTGAGTCCAGCGGGAAGAGACGGGTATCCGGGAACCGGACTTCCGTGATCTTTGACAGAGCTTTTCTGAAATCGACCCTCTTCTTCACAGTAATGTCAGAAAAACCTTGACACACCAGAGCTGTATGGGGGAAATTAAGGAGAAATTATAGCTAAAAAAATACATGAGAAAAGAGGTGTATGAAAATAAAAAGTGTGTCAAATCTTCCACACATTGTATCAAAAATATGAACTGACCATGGCTGGGGAGGCCCTGAGCAAAGAGGCAGGAGAGACAATGATCTCCATAATTGTCCCAACCTTCAGCTGAGTCCAGGACAAACAGGAGGCTGTCTGCAACCTTTGCAACATCCAGCAGGGAGTGCATGTCAGCTGTCCAAAGAAACAACAATAAACAGCTTGAGAATGGCAGAAAAAGCTGAACACAAAGACAAAACAGAAACGTTTAGGCAGTTATCACGATATTTAAGCAGAAATTTTGTGTAAAAACCTAAAACGTACTCTTAAAATATGGCAGTTTGTATCATGCACATTTTATTTAATTAAGAAATGATCATAATAACCTTTAAACAACTTAAAAATATAGATACTTTAGATGCACAACTCAGTTTGCCAAAAAATTTAAATGAGTAAATTTTCCTTTAATCAGGCCAAGGGTCAGTTTGGCCTGAACCATTTTAATAATGGATTAATTATTATACGTATTCCATTATTAAAAAAGAAAATCAAATAAAAAATTCCTATTTATTAAAGGCGTTATAACCAAGTACTACCACCATTTTTCAGTTTTATAAAACACATCACCCCTCCTTGAACCGCCACCTTAACGTGGTGGAGGGTTTGAGTGCTCGAATGATCCTAGAGGCTATGTTGTCTGGGGCTTAAATGCCCCTGGTATGGTCTCCCATGGCAAACAGGCTCTAGGTGACAGGTCAGACAAAGAGCGGTTCGAGAATCCCTCATGACGACTACAGAATCGAGGCACGTGACGTCGCCCGGTATGGCGGAGCCGGGGTCCCACCCTGGAGCCAGGCCTGGGGTCGGGACTCGTCGGAGAGCGCCTGGTGGCCGGGTTGCTCCTCGCGGGACCCGGCCGGGCCAAGCCCGAACGAGATACGCGAGACCATCCCCCAGTGGGCCCACCACCTGCAGGGGGAACCGTGAGGGACCGGTGCAAAGAGGATCGGGCAGCAGACGAAGGTGGAGACCTCAGCGGCCCGATCCCCGGATGCTTAGGTTGACTCTAGGGACGTGGAATGTCACCTTGCTGGGGGGGGAAGGAGCCTGAGCTTGTGCGGGAGGTCGAGAGATATTGACTAGAAATAGTCGGGCTCGCCTCCACGCACAGTGTGGGCTCTGGAACCCATCTCCTCGAGAGGGGCTGGACTCTCTTCTACTCTGGAGTGGCCCAGGGGAGAGGCGGGCTTGTTGCCCCCCAGCTCAGCCGTCTCGTGTTGGGGTTTACCCCAGTGGATGAGAGGGTCGCATCCCTGCACCTTCGGGTTGGGGATAGGTCTCTGACTATCATTTCAGCCTACGGGCCGAGTGGTAGTGCGGAGTACCCGGCCTTCTTGGTGTCCCTGTCGGGGGTGCTGGATAGTGCCCCTCTCTGGGGACTCCATTATTCTGTTGGGGGACTTCAACGCCCACGTGGGAAACGACAGTGACACCTGGAGAGGCGTGCTTGGGAGGAATGGCCGCCCCGATCTGAATCCAAGCGGTGTTTTGTTATTGGACTTCTGTGCTAGTCACGGATTGTCCATAATGAACACCATGTTCAAACATAAGGGTGTCCATAAGTGCACTTGGCACCAGGACACCCTAGGCAGGAGGTCGATGATCGACTTTGTTGTCGTATCATCAGACCTTCGGCCGCATGTTTTGGACACTCAGGTGAAGAGAGAGGCTGAGCTGTCCACTGATCACCACCTGGTGGTGAGTTGGATACGCTGGGGGAGGAGAAAGCCGGACAGACTTTGCAGGCCCAAGCGTATAGTGAGGGTCTGCTTGGAACGTCTGGCGGACCCCTTGGCCAGGGATGTATTCAACTCTCACCTCCGGGAGAGCTTTGACCAGATTCCGAGGGATGTTGGAGACATAGAGTCCGAGTGGACCATGTTCTCCGCATCTATTGTCGATGCTGCTGCCCATAGCTGCAGCCGTAAGGTCTGTGCTGCCTGTCGCGGCGACAATCCCCGAACCGGGTGGTGGACACCGGCAGTAAGGGACGCTGTAAAGCTGAAGAAGGAGTCCTATCGGCTGTGGTTGGCTTGTGGGACTCCTGAGGCGGCTGACGGGTACCGTGGGGCCAAGCGTGCCGCGGCCCGGGCAGTGGCAAAAACTCGGACCTGGAAGGAGTTCAGTGAGGCTATGGAGAAGGACTACCGGTTGGCCCCCAAGCAATTCTGGCAAACCGTCCAGCGCCTCAGGAGGGGGAAGCAGTGCTTCCCCAACACTGTTTACAGTGGGGGCGGGGAGCTGTTGACCTCGACTGGGGACATTATCGGCTGGTGGAAGGAGTACTTTGAGGATCTCTTCAATCCTGCCATCACGCATTCCCTGGTGGAAACAGAGGCTGGGGACTCAGGGTTGGACTCTTTCATCACCCAGGCTGGAGTCACCGAGGTGGTTAAAAAGCTCCGCAGTGGCAAGGCTTCAGGGTTGGATGAGATCCGCCCTGAGTACCTCAAGTCTTTGGATGTTGTGGGCCTGTCATGGTTGACACGCTTCTTCAACAATGCGTGGCAGACGGGGACAGTGCCCCTGGACTAGCAGACTGGGGTGGTGGTCCCCCTACATAAGAAGGGTGACCGGAGGGTGTGGTCCAACTACAGGGGGATCACACTCCTCAGCCTCCCTGGTAAGGCCTACGCCAGGTTATTGGAGGGGAGAGTCCGGCTTCAGGAGGAGCAGTGTGGTTTGCGACCCGGCCGTGGGACACTGGACCAGCTCTATACCCTCTACAGGGTACTTGAGGGTTCATGGGAGTTTGCCCAACCGGTCCACATGTGTTTTGTGGACCTGGAGAAAGCATTCGACTGTGTCCCTCGTGATGCCCTGTAGGGGGTGCTCCAGGAGTATGGAATCGGTGGCTCTTTATTAGGGGCCATCCGGTCCCTGTACAAGCGGAGCAGGAGTTTGGTTCGCATTGCCAGCACTAAGTTGGACCTGTTCCCGGTGCACGTTGGACTCCAGCAGGGCTGCCCTTTGTCACCGGTCCAGTTCATAACTTTTATGGACAGGATTTCTAGGCGCAGCCAAGGGCTGGAGGGGGTCTGGTTTGGGGACCAGAGGATTTCGTCTCTTCTTTTTGCAGATGATGTGGTCCTGCTGGCCCCCTCTAGCCAAGACCTACAGCATGCACTGGGGCGGTTCGCAGCTGAGAGTGAAGCTGCTGGGATGAGGATCAGCTCCTCCGAGTCCGAGGCCATGGTTCTCGACCGGAAAAGGGTGGCTTGTCCTCTTCAGGTTGGAGGGGAGTTCCTACCTCAAGTATCCAGGGTCTTGTTCACGAGTGAGGGAAGAATGGAGCGGGAGATCGACAGGCGGATCGGTGCGGCTGCCACAGTAATGGAGGCACTGTGCCGATCCGTTGTGGTGAAGAGAGAACTGAGCCGAAAAGCGAAGCTCTCGATTTACCGGCCGGTCTACGTTCCTACCCTCACCTATGGCCATGAACTTTGGGTCATGACCAAAAGAACGAGATCCTGGATACAAGTGGCTGAAATGAGCTTCCTCTGTAGGGTGGCCGGGCACTCCCTTAGAGATAGGGTGAGGAGCTCGGCCATCCGGGAGGGGCTGGGAGTAGAGCCGCTGCTCCTCCACATCGAGAGGAGCCAGTTGAGGTGGCTCGGGCATCTATACCAGATGCCTCCTTGACGCCTTCCTCGGGAGGTGTTCCAGGCACGTCCCACCGGGAGGAGGCCCAGGGGACGGCCCAGGACACGCTGGAGGGACTATGTCTCTCGGCTGGCCTGGGAACGCCTTGGGATTATATGGGATTTAAAATCATCAACCTACTTCATTCATTTGACCATTTAAAACTGAATTTCCATCTTTAAAAGCACAATTACACATTCAACAAAACATACCTGTGCTCTGGTTGAAAAACGTGAACCTCTGTTTGAAACGAGGCAGAATCAGTCCAAAGCTGTCACGGACACCGCTGATGCATTCCTCTTGGTGCACCACACCCCCGGCGTCTTCTCCCCGTAGCAATTTTGTAACCGCTGCAGCATCCGCATTAGCATGCAGGGACACCACAGCCACCAGGTGAGGGGGACCGTCCCTGCTCCCGAGTCGCCGCTTTTCTGTCAGAACCTACAGCGACAAAACAATAAAAACTTTGCAACACCAGTCCAGAAAATAAAAGCTGTCATTCTTCAGGTGCATGGAAATCACCTGGTCTTTCTTAGTTCTCCGAAGCTGGTTAGCTTTATGTCTTCTGTCCATCTTCTTCAGCTCCTTCCTCTGTTTTTTAGTAAGGGTTGTTACTGGCACTCTGCCTAGGAGGAAATTAAGGACAAGCATGTTAAACCAGCTGAATGTTTTTCAAGATCAGGAAAACAATTAGCAGCCATGGAGAGTATGAAGCTGAAACTTTGCACCCATGTGTAGTCACTGTGCTTTTTCTTCTTAAAATATCAGGAGAAAACAAATGTCGTCTGATCCATACCAGTTCTTTAAATAGGAAAAATGTTGTACAATCTCAAATTTATAACACATGAAATGCTACATCATTTTTCATTGGACAAAAACAAAACGCAGAAGCACTGTGGAAGTTCAACCATTCTTTTATAGATTTGCTGCAGCACAAGTAAGTATGGTTCTGACTACATGTGGACCAAGCTTCAGCTCAGCGAAATGAATAGAATACACTGGCATAAACAGCAATAAACACCCATTACTGTTGATAGATGGCGAGCGCTTCAGGCCAGATGCTCTATCCCACTCATCTACACATTACACTTTGGCCCACATCAAACTCACTCACATCCTTACATATTCCCATTTTTTACTGCTTCGAACACATAACCTCTATGGATAAAATGTTCTCTTGGTGCCTAATATATCCTACCCCCACTAACAGAAGCAACAACGAAGAGAGGATCAGTGTTACTCAATTCACCTCTCAATCCTCATATTATTATACCTGATCATGTATGCAATCAAGACAATTACTGCAATCTCAGAATCAGAATCAGCTTTATTGCCAAGTTTGTACAAACAAACAAGGAATTTGACTCCGGTACACTTTGCTCTTTGGTTTTGTTTTTGCATTACAGAATATACATATTTACAATGTACAATATACACATATATAATAAAAAGGTGCATTTGCAACATCTGTATGCTGTTGTTTGGTACTCTATTGAATGTTCAACACAGAAACAGCCTGGGGGAAGAAACTGTCTCTGTGGCGGCTGGTTCTAGTGAACAGTGCTCTGTAGCGGCGGCCTGAAGGTAAAACTCTAAACAGTTTATGTGCAGGGTGTGTGGGGTCTGCAGAGATTTTAGCAGCTCTTTTCCTGACCCTAGACCTGTATAAGTCCTGGATGGAGGGAAGGTCAGCTCTGATTATTCTCTCTGCAGTCCTGATTATTCGTTGCAGTCTGGACCTGTCCTGTTTTGTGGATGAGCCAAACCACACTGAGATGGATGAAGACAGGACAGACTGAATGATGGCAGTGTAGAAGATGACCAACAGCTCCTGTGGAAGGTTGTACTTCTTGAGTTGCCTCAGGAAGTACAGTCTCTGCATTCCAAATCATGTTTCCTCCACCACTGTGGCTGACAATTGCTTGA
This sequence comes from Girardinichthys multiradiatus, assembly GCF_021462225.1. Lineage (NCBI taxonomy): Eukaryota > Metazoa > Chordata > Actinopteri > Cyprinodontiformes > Goodeidae > Girardinichthys > Girardinichthys multiradiatus. Next base: position 36,181,273 of record NC_061810.1, read on the forward strand.
TGCGGTGTGGAGGATCCAACATTACCAGACATAACATTTTTCTCTATACAAAATATTACCCCTAAACACTGAACGTATTTAGTTGGTTATTACATCTTAAACAACAAACGGAACATTCAATTTCATTCTGCATATCAAAATATATATGAGTTATTTTCAACTTGCATCATGTAATGATTTTGAAACATGTAACTCTTTGAATTTTAGCTGATTTATGACAAAATTAAGTCTTAGGTTCTAGTAACAATTTGAACATGTGAGAGTTTGCATATTTATAAACAATGACGCAAACTTTGATCATGCAATGAAGCCCAGCTGCGCGTCAGAAATATGGTGTGAGTCAGAGAAGCACAATTACAGCCTCTGCTCCAATTCATCCCAAAGGTGTTCAAGAAGGTTCAGGTCAGGACTCTGTGCAGCCCAGTCAAATTTCTCCAACCCAAACTTTATAAACCTGCACCATGGAAGTGATTGGAAAACCGGAATTCATTGATTGGGGTTGTGACCCAATACGTTTAGCAATATAGTGTAACTGATTGTAATTCTTACGCCAAAAACCGCCTGTGGATCAAGTGGAGAACTTTGAACATCCCGAATATACCCAAGATGAGATTCAACACACGATCAGAAAAAACGATGTCATAAATGATCTTACTGAGAAGGTGCTATCCTGTCCTCCAAAACCCCTCAGACTGAAAACACGTGTTGATCAAAGCAACCAAAAATAATCTTAACGATAACTGTAACACTTCGCCACTAAGGATGACTTACCTTTGTTTTCTCTGTCGAGTTCACCTTTCGTCCTGTGTCTGCCATGTTTGTGTCCTTTATTTTTTTGCTTGTAAACGCCGGGTCTGTGGCCTTGTTGTTTTTCCTCATTCGCAGCCATTTTTACCATGTGCGAATGCAAGACAATCTACTTCCGGATTTCTCGGACGTCACAGTTAAAGGCGTGTCTTCAACGGTATTTTTTGTTTCTTCAGAATAAAAGCCAGATTTTTTTATACTTAAACGCTTTTGCACTGTAAAACCGTGTGTTGAACAAATGAAAGACTTGAACTTATTTTGTTTGGTATATTGTTTGGTGATTTGGAAACTTCTTATGAAAAAAGCAGCAATCACGATTGACCATAAACATTATGGCTTTTTATGATAAGTATCCAGACCAGATAATACTGTTTTCTCTGCCTTTTTTACTGTGGAGAAGAGTGGAGAAGAATTTCTCTGGCTCATTAGAACAGCATAATAATCCACAGATGACACAGAGATCCCAAAACATAGTGTTTGTTTGTTTGTTCGTCATTGTTTTTGACAGTAGAAAAGCAAATATTTAATATAATAGTTGAACTGAGAGCCACAACAGACAGTTCAACGCTTTCGGGTTGTAAATGCCCTTTCTATTCAACTTCTGTAATTTAATCTGATAAGGAGCTTTTAAAAAAAAACGTACACAGTTGCCGGTTACAAATTTTAAAGAAAGTACAGTTACATTTTAAATTTAATTTTTAACCTCTCCCTCTTTAGGTGTTCAGAAGCTGCCCTTGTCAAATGTTTCAATGTTCACAGCAAACTTGGACATGAGCCACTTCTTCTTCTCCTTCTTCTTTTGGTGTTTAATGGCGGTTGGCATGAATCTGTATGCGTGCATTACTGCCACCACTGGTATGGAGTGTGATTCAACATGGATTAATATCTTATATACTCAAATCCTATTAAATAATTTTGTTCTTTTTAGAAATCTTAAAATAATTTGTATATGTTTGCTCCCTTTTGTAATGAATCTATTAAGCTAAACCTTTCTTTAATCCTTTCAAATTCTCTCTTCATGCTTCTTATTTCCAGCTCATATTTCTGACACTATAAAAATATGTTCAATTGTTTCATCCATCCCACAGTAGTCACATTGTCCTGTATTATGTTTATGTATTTTAAAAAGCATATAATTAAGTCCTGTATGTCCTAATCTTAGTCTTGTTATTACCCTTTCCTCCTTTCTATTCCTTCTTCCAGTTCTTTTTTCACCGACTGCCTTTTTGATCCTATAAAACCATCTTCCTTTTCTTTCTCCATCCCACCTTTTCTACCATTCTTCCTTCAATTTTTGTTTGATGATGCTTTTTGCTTCTGATTTACTTAAATGTACTGTAAAATTGATATGATTTTGTGTTGCCTTCTTAGCCATCTTATCTGCCATCTCATTTCCTTTAACCCCAATATGTGCTGGAACCCATAAAAATACTATTCATAAACCCATCATTTATAGTCTGAATAAAGTATGCTGTATTTCTGGTAGAATGTCTGGCCTACCGTCTGAATGGTTATGTTTTAAACTCAATAATACTGAACTTGAATCTGAACAAATTATTGTTTTTAAAGGCTTTATGTCTTCCACCCACTGTACTGCTAAAAGTATTGCTAATATTTCTCCTGTGTATACTGATAAACCATTTGTGATTCGTTTTCCTACTTTTATTTGAAATTCCGGTCATGAGCCACTTCTGTGGACTTTGGTGTATTACTCCTATACTGCCCCCTGCTGGTCAGCTTGTGTAACTGCACAAAAAGAAAATCTTGGCAGCCTTCCACTGTCTAACACACTCCTTTGTAAAAATATTGGTAACATCGATTCACAAATAACTATAAATAAAGTTACAGTTAGGTATAACTTTATGTTGAGAAAAAATTTGATTAATCACCTGTCTATTTAAATGGACTTTATGCATAACTGGTTACATTTAACCTATCTTTTTTTTTTTTACTAGTACTATTATATAGAATTACATTCTTGAGGATAATTCAACAGCAGTGAATATCTTTGCAGATGCAAACTGGGTTTTGCTACAGTTTTTTGTAATCAAAAGAATATTTTTAGCAGATTAGTTCAGTTGTGTATGTTTCAGTTGGAATCTTTTCATTTTATAAGGCTGAAGTGCAAGAAAGACCTACAGGTGGGGTAGTGGACCTAATATCTAAATCAAATGAGTATAATAATATTTAAAGTGACCATGGTCCACCATCACTACATCTAGTATGTCTCAGTTCCTTCTCTCTTAAGAGAAAAGAGCTAAGGCTACTGAAACACCTAAAGATGCAGAAAAGGTTTATGATTTTTCATCTGATGGAACCCAAGGACAATAGTAAGCAAAATATCCTCAAAACATCATATGTGGAAGCTCAAAAAGAACCTGTTTTAATGCACGAGCCTTATGTTGTGTACCTTGGTTGTGCTGAAAGATTTTTGTAATCAGACTCATGTGGTATTGGCCATTGGTTATTTTTTGCTCTTTTTGCTGAAGTGTTCTTCATGGGAGAATCTAAAGAGTCAACATGACACTGAACATTTTATAAAAAATTCTAAAAACATTAAAAAAATTCCAAAAACATTTTTATATGGCCAAACAGTTTGAGTAGCTTAAAGCAATTGTTTTAAAGGGGACAGATATGGGCGGCAACATTGATAAAAGAGGTGGAGAACATGGTCCGCTAGGACTCTATGTCTCCAACCTCCCCCAGGATTAGGGAAAAGCTCTCCCAGAGGTGGGAGTTGAATACGTCCCTGATGTAGGGCTCCGCCAGATGTTACCAACAGACCCTCACTATACACTTGGGCCTGCAGAGTCTGTCCAGCCTTCTCCTCTTCTAGTGGTTCCAACTCACCACCTCAGCCCTTCTCTTTACCTGAGTTTCTAAGACATGCGGCTGAAGGTCTGAAGACACTACTATAAAGTCAATCTTTGACCTCTGGCCTAGCCAAGTGCACTGATGAACACCCTTTTGCTTGAACATGGTGTTCGTTATGGACAATCCATGACTGGTATAGTCCAATAAGGAAGTCCAATAACAAAACACTACTCAGGTTCAGATTGGGGAGGCCATCCATCCTACTCACACCCCACCAGGTGTCGATGTTGTTTCCTACTTGGGAATTGAAGTGCCCCAGCAGAATGACGGAGTGCCCGAGAGAGGCACCGTGCAGTACCCCAGATGGAGATGCCAAGAAGGCCATGTAATCCGCATGGCTGCTTGGCCAGTAGAGTGAAACAACAGTCAGAGACCTCTCCCAAAATCAAAGGCGCAGGGATGCAACCTCTCATTCACCGGGGCGAATGCCAACAAGAGACGACTGACGTGGGGGGGTTTTAGAGCCTAAGCTGTGAGTGCAGGTGAGCCTGACTATTTCTAGCAGATATCTTTAAACTTTCCACACAAGCTTGGGCTCCTTACCCCCAGTAAGGTGACATTCCACGTCCCTTGACCCAATTTGACCATCTGGGGACTGGATTGTCGAGGCTTCGACTGCCCCCCATTCCTCTTTGCACTGGCCCCGCATGCTTCCCCTTGCAGGTAATGGACCCTGGGGGATAGTATTGTGTCTCTCGTTTGAGCTTGGCCCATCCAGGTACCGCGAGTTGTAACCCGGCTACCAGGTGCTCACGAGGAACATCACGTCCTCTTCCTGCCGGTCCTCATGAAGGCTTCATTCAGTCTAGTATTATTAATTTGCTTGTCACATAAAACCAGATATTTACCTGCACTGTACAAAAAGATGTATTTTTTTTTTGTTAGAATTAAATGCCTGAATAATAAGAAATATTTTTTTTTTTCTCAGAACATTACATAGTTTGTTCAAATTCTGAAATGTGATAGTATTTGTAAGAATTTCCTTTAAACTGTATGACTTGTATCAAATGTTTTGGGTAACCTTCTAAAACGTCTCACAAACGTTTATAGAATAGTTTATAGAATTTTGGTTAATTCCTCCAGGCAAAATTGATGTAACTGAGTCAGATTATGCCTTTCAGACATCTCGGTGGGTCCAGAACTGGTTTCACTGTGCGTAATATACTCTTATACAAGCTTTAGCAATCATGTCGAAATGGTCTTTTGGTTTTGTAATGGGGTTGATATGCATATTTTTCACCAAAACATGTACTTCTCTGGGAACTCTGGTTTCAACATAACAAATGTTAAAACCTAAACCCATGTTGCCCACCTGGATGGTATGTGAAGAATTCATGGTGTGAGAAGAATTTTGTTTCCATGGCTAAAGATGAAAATGGAAATTTTCCTTATAATTCATGCATAACAGGCCTAAGCTGTAATTATCCCCAAATAATAAACAATATTTATCACAGTTGAATCAATGGCTTCAAACTTTTCCAATGAAGACATAATTTGGATGACATGGCGAATATTGTTTTACCACTTAGCGTTTTTTATAAGTTGTATGTTTAAAAGGCAACTTTTAAAGGTCTGTTTTTTTACTTGGGCTGTGGAGTTTCCGCCTCTGGATGTTCCTGGGTCAGGGAGAGTTTACTGCAACAGGCAGGGCGGAACTGCATTTTGTACCATGTCGAAGAGAAGACCTTTACATAACTTAATAATTCAGGTGTCAGTGGGCTAGGTGAAATATCCAGTTCGTTGAACGACTTCGCAGATCGTACTGGGACTTGTTTATGAGTGTTTTGGCGTTGTCCGAACTTTTCTCGCATTCTTCCCCAGCGTATTTTTCACTCAGAGAGGCGGCGGCGGAGCGCTCGGCAGCCATCTTTGGAGCTTGCCTGGGAGTGGGAACTGACTACTGTGGCACCCCAGTTTACTTCAAGGGTGGGCATTTTAATCTTTAGTAATTTCACTGACGTGCTCGGTGAAATCGGCCGACAGCGTGAAGAACCACGGGGATTTAGCTCATGAAGCTTCCGTGCTGGGAATGCAACTGGAAAAGTATTTTATAATCCCAAACTGTTTTGAAGTGTACACCACTCTGCTCGTCGCTCAGAGCTGCTGGCCTGTCAGAGCAGGGTAAGTTCAAGCTAACCGGCTAAGCTAAGTTAGCAAACATTAGGTCGTTTTTATTTTATTTTCATTAAAACCAAATTGTTGTTTAACTCAATGTTTTTTTTTTTTTTTTTAGTAGTTACATAACTGTTCGGGCTCGTCACACATTATGAACACTGCTTGAACTGTTTCATCCTTAGACGCGTAACTTAGCTAACGTGAAGTTTGGAGCTAACATTTAGTCAACATTGGGAATCATTTGACGCCTGATTTATATGCTTTTATTGGAGCCTAAAGTTAGGTTTTAGTTTCTTAAAATTTGTAATTTTATCTTTGATGATTGACAACAGACGGGGGAAAAATGTGACTACTTTTAGGAAACTAAACAGTGTGAAGATTGATAGCTGACTTGTAAAGGAAGGGAGTTATCCGCAGTGACATGAGCTGAAACGCCCAGGTAAAACATGTTGTTGTTCAGACCCCAAAAGTACTCACATGGGCTTCAAGTGAAGTAAACTTTAAATATTCAAACCTGCTTCAGAGATAGTGCTGTATTTAACCAAAGCCCACATTTATCCACCTTTCCCTCCAGAAAAATGTAAGATGGAGTAACTGTAACCCCTGTGTTTTTTTGTTTTTGTTTGGTTATGTCCTGTGGATCAGTCATCAATTTAATTTCAAATGTTTAAGGGGAGCTCCTAATCCTAAGTAGGTTCAAATTAAAATAATCTTGTAACATTTAAAAATGTTAACCCACTCTGATTTCAATTTAAAGTGCAGTTGAAGAATTTCCAAATGACACTGCAGTCATGTGTGTAGGTTAAAAACTAAGACAGCTACAGCGTTTTAAACTGAAATTCTGGGGTAATTTATGTTCCTTAACTGACTTAAAATGTTCAACAAACAATCATCAATGAGTATTTTGCCATTTTGGTCATAAGAATTTCAGTTTATAATAGTTTTCATAACAGTTCCTTTATTCAACCTGTAGGTTACATTTGTTACTTGGTAAAAAAAAACAACAAAATACTGCTCACATTATTTTGCAGCTAAATCTTTAACTAAATTATGAAGCTGAGATAAATAAAAAGAAATTAATTTTTTGATGGAAACTGAGGTGGAATAAGGTCTGATTTGGATCATTCTCTCTCAAAACTGAAAGCAGACAGCAGATCTGCCTGTCATGTGTTGCTTTTAGAGATTTCTCTTTGCTGTCAAATATTTCAATGCGTGTTTGCTCTTGTTTTTGTGCCAAGGATGCTAGATGTAACTTGTCAAGATTCTCACTAGGGCTCATTCCTACCTCGATAGAGCAATGTGAACAGGAAGTGCTGAGAAATGCAGCGTACTGAGGGCATACATTGGGAATTCCAGCCCTCCAGCTTTGTTGTCCTGTCCTGCTGCATTCTTAAGCGTTTTGTAAGCACTGGTTGAAAGGCTTGTCCTGGTTTATGAAGGTATCAGTTATCTGCACTTTTTTCCTCATATGTCAGTGGTCGAAAACAGTATTGTGACATATGACAACAGAGCTCAATGAGTAGCACCAGTTATATAAAGGACAATGGCAATAAAGAGGCACAGTCTTGCATGGTAATTAGACTTTTTATTTCATGACTGTGGCTGCATCTGTGTAAAATAGTGGGTTGTTCAGTGTTGTTGTGAGACAAAAGATGTCTGCTTGAACTGGGGGCTGTTTCTCTCAGGCTGGGAAAGAAGTCTTGTGACTCTAGCGTCAGCTATGCATCTGTTTGCAACTGATCATCTGAGCTGGATGCACTCAGTAAATTTTCCTCAGTGATCTTTTACAGTCTACGTTCGTAGGGCTGTTATAGAAACAGTTTAATAATGGAATTTTTAGCCTGACAGTGGAGTTGTGGTTACCTCTGTATTTTCTATTAAAAGAGGGATTTTACCTAATATTTTGGGAGCATTTTCCTCATAAGAACTCTAGTTGCGTAACATTTGAACAGGCATCATGAGCACAAAAAAGCAAAAATATTTGGTACAAGCCCCTATCATGGGAACAATAAGGAAACTTTAAATTGAAAACTCCGTTAAGTCACTCAGTTATTGTAACAAGTTTTTGTGACACTCTTCTTCTCATATTCAGCTCTTTTGATCAGGAGCTGTTTTCCACCACTAAACAGTTTTTATTCTCTTTCCTCTATTGGTAAAATGTTTCCATTTCCACCAAACAACTTAGACCCCACTCAGAGCTAGCTCTAATGCATGTACCATGCAGTCTGATCACACCCACACCATGGTGCATACCAAAAACATGTTTTAAGGATGGTTTCTCTCAAGCCACGTTTTGATTGGATTTGGGACACTTTCTGTATTAGTTCAGTAGTCTGTATGCAGTCTGTCCTGATAAAACTCTTAAAGGACACCCACTGACTCAATGTGACACCCATCAAGCAGCTGAGTGATTTCTTGTATGTCTTTTGGTTAAAAAGAACATACTAAGTAGGCTTTTTGAGTGTGCTCTTTAATGTGTTGAAATCTTCAGTGTATGCGTGCTGAAATTGAGTTTTGTAATGTCACACATTTATTTCCCTTTATTTCTCCCACATGGCATCTGTTTAGCTACATTATTGGACGCAGTTTGTAGGAGAATAAAGTTTGACTTGGGTAAATCTCAGCTGTGTTAATATCTAAATAACAAAACAGCGCGGTTGATTTTCTGTTAGATGTTGAAAGCTGAACGTTTCCACTTTGTTGGAAACCATTGTGTATAGCTTTTTGTTTGAGATTTTATCAGCTAACAATCAAATTACACTGAAAACATAATATGAAATTGTCAGGTATGTGTTGTGTCTTTTAATGTGTACTTTTCCAGTTTTGGTAATTTCTTATCGGATTTCTTCAGGTACAAAAGGGTCCATCTGCCATGAGATTTTTTCTACTGACAGTATGTCAATATGTATCTGTTTTTTTGACGTTTTGACAGTTAATTTTTTATAATCTGCTCATAGTCTACTTGAGGTTGCTTGAGTGTTGTTTTTAATGGAACAGGAATCATAATCTGTCATATATCCTTTTAGTCCAACCATATTGAGAGTAAGTTCTATCATAAACCTATTTAAGAGTTAATATTCAATAAAATTAGACTGTATGTGAGATATAAGGGTTTTTTATTAACCTTTTTCTCCATAATTAATAAAAAAAAAAAAAACAGTTAACTTCAGATGCAGCAACTAATCAGCCAAATACGGAAGTCTACTAGTTTTACTTTAATGAAATACTGAGAAATAGTATTTGTTTGCTGTTTATTAAATGCATTTAAACCATGACTTTCCATAGTTTTCCATCTATAAATACATACATCAGAAGCATTAACCTTTTTTAGGCTATTGGCATATTGATATACATTTTGGAGGGGAGGTCAAATCTACTACCCTTTTTAAAGACATTTTCTCTTTTGTGTTACTTTTTAGTCCCTATTTTTCCCTAAAATTTAACATTGTGCAAATGTATATTTTAAATAGAGATCTTCATAACCTTTAAAAAAATCTCTAACATTCAGTTTTGTTTCTTTTTGTATTGCAGCTCTGAACACATATGAAATCACTGTCCTGCAGATGAGCCGTCACAGGGGGCTTTTCCGTCGCTGTCGCAGACCCAGATAGTTCCTGGCGACAGCGGCATTGCCCCCAACTCCCCAGTATGCCCAACAACAGCCGGGTGGGGAACCTGAAGGACCCCGAAATCTCAGAACTCTTCTTCAGGGAGGATCCAGAAAAGCTCTTCACAGATCTGCGTGAAATTGGACATGGCAGCTTTGGAGCTGTATATTTTGTGAGTATTTTACTGGATACATAATAATGCACCAGTCAATTGCCCAGTGATCAAATCCACTTATTTTCCCTTAATCGGCTCTAAAAGAAGGTTTTTCTTTCTGTACTTGATCGTTAAGTGCATCAAAACTGAAGACTTCCTCTTTTAATGCTGTATAAACACATCAACAAGCAGCAATCTCTGTGATGTATCCTTTTTTTTTTGTTTTAGTATAAATTGAATAAAGGTTAGCGATATGCGTAAATGGAGATTATTTTGTAATCTTTTATTTTCTGTTAGACTAGTTTGATCAAAAATCCAGCAGCACGTTTTATAGTTTAAATTTAATTGTTGAACAAAAACAAGTTTTGTACAAGTGAAATTGTATGTGTTCTTAGTCCTTAGAATAGCATCACAATCCGCAGGTTAGACCTCAAAGAAAAGCATAAATTTATATTGGACTATAAATACTTGAGCGATGCGTCCTTATAGATATGTTTATGGCTCAAATCTTGTCTGGTTTGACCTTTAGCACCTTTGCTGAAAAGGTTTTACAGAAAATCCAACATCCTCGTTCACTTTAGTCATACTACCCACCAGGGCTGGGCGATATATCGAGATTTTAAAACTATCGAGATTTTTTCAAAAGAGTTATAATATGAGAGTATGGTCGAAATGGTCTATATTGCATATTAATTATTCTTTTAGATGTGCCAATTCTTCTGTCTTCTTCCTCATATGTCGGTGTCGAACTTCCCACGGCCCCTCCTCCCTCACATTGAAGACAAATCACCCCTCCCCACTGCCTCATCTAGTGGTTAGCTGAGCTAGAAAGTTTGCTGCTACAGCAGCCACGAGATGGAAGGTGAGGATGAAAGCACAGGAGAGGATATCGGAGAGCACCTGCTGAGCAAAAAAAAACCAAAAAACGGTTCACTCATTTGGAGATGGTTCGGATTCAGAATCTCAGATGAACAACCGAAAGATTTATTTTGTAGAGAATGCCGAAATCAAGTCCCGATAAAAGGTTTGAGCGCTATAAATCTTTTCCAGCATTTAAAACAGCACCATAAAAAAGAATATGAAGAGTGTGTTGAACTGCGTGCTGCAGTTCAAACTGTGAAGCCTTCCCAGCCTCCTGCACCGAAACAAACCACATTACAAAACTCATATACCCGTGCTGTCCCTTATGAGAGAAAAAGTGACAAGTGGCGTGAGATTACTAAAGCTGCGGCGTATCATATCGCTAAAGACATGGTCCCGCTCTCAGTTGTGGAACAAGACGGCTTTGTACAACTGCTTAAAAGTCCTTGACCGAAGATACCAGCTACCGAGTCGGAATTATTTTGCCAGAGAAGTGCTTCCACAAATGTATACGTGTAGCACATATTATTTGAGGAAGATTATTTTAATATTTGCCAGTAGATTATTTTTGAGCCATTTCTTATGTACATCTACAGCTGTTTACATGCGTCTGCATCTGGGACAAAGCTTTGACTCAGATGTATACTAAAATGTATAAAAAATTATTTTGAGATATATATCGTATTTCGCCATTCAGCTTAAAAATATCGAGATATTATTTTTGGTTCATATCGCCCAGTCCTACTACCCACAATTGCCAGCAATAGCAACTTTAGCTATTCTGTAAAAATCTTCCATAAGGTTTAGGATTGTGTTCATAGTTAGATGACAAAACCAGAATTTCAGCCTCCGCTCCAATTCATCCCAAAGGTGTTCAAGAAGGTTGAGGTCAGCACTCTGTGCAGGCCAGTCAAGTTTCTGCACAGAGTGCTGGAGTTCATTGATTTGGTGGTGTGAGCCAATACCTTTGACAATATAGTGTATGTATCAAAGAAATAATTTGAGTCTGCAACATCAAGGCTTTTGGTGGCTTATAGACATTTCTGAGTATTCCCAAGGCAATGTTTTTGCTGTTGATTAACCAGTCTATAGGTTTTGTTTCTTTGGTTATCCATTGTTCTGCTTTTTTCCCTAACTATGCATTTTATGTTTGATGGAGTTTACAAGATCAGTATCTACAAGCTTAATAAAGTGTTTTTTTTTTACACTCAGTGTACATCAAATGTTTAGGTGTTGTATATGGTATAATGGTTCAGTAGCACCACACCGGTGGTTAGTTGGTTAAGGCAGTTCATTTTGCAATTTGTGGATCTTTTCTGCATAAAAATTAAAACGATTATTTACAAAAAAAATAACACATGAATGTAAAGTCTGTTTTGGTTCTGCCTGTTCACTCCAGGTTAAGAAAATAAATCTTTCAGTCATTGTTAAGTCGCCGTGTTTAAACTCACAATCAATTCTTCCCATCTTCCAGGCACGGGATGTGCGGTCTAATGATGTGGTGGCCATCAAGAAGATGTCTTATAGTGGGAAACAGTCCAATGAGGTGAAATGGCTTTTTCCAAACCTTTGTGATAATAACACATCTTTTCACAGCTGACGTCTGAGTTTTTTTGAAATTATTGTCAACCCTTTAAAGATGCAACATTGACTGTAGTTCTTTTACACAAACCAACTTTTTAAAATGAATATAGTTGCAGTGAGTGGCACCAGTTTAAAATCTTTCTTTTCTTTATTATTTTTCAGCATACTCAATGGTTAATGTTATGTCAGTTAGTGATTAACTGCAGTAAATGCAAAGTTAAAGATGTTATCTTAAGGATAACCATTAACATGAAGAGACCTCTAGCATTCTGTCCTGACTTTTTTAGGTTTTGACTCAGTGTTTTCATTGGTTGAGAAATACAAAAATATGGTCAAAGAACATAAATAATGAATTGCTTTATGTACCAATAAACACCAGCCGTTCTATTTTTCTGATCAGCTGTTTATAGTATAACAGCAACAATTATTGCAGTTCACACTATAAAGGCTCCACATAGTCGGGCGTACTCGGCTCCGCGAGAAGCTACATTTTTATGACCGCTTACCAGTGTTGTTTACGTCAACGATGTAAAATAAAATCATTTCGTTGACGCCTCTTTATTTTCATGATGATACAGAGATGATGATGAGCTAAACGTGGTCCTTTGATGACAAAATTGTAACAAGCCGTGTGAGTTTTCTTTGACTCCATGAAAACGGAATCCATCCGAAAGAAAAAAAAACGAATGTATTGTAGAGAGACGGCGGTAAATGTGACCACAAACTAGGTGGGAAAATACCACAAGTCTTAGGCAGCACCTGAAGGCTCACCAGGCTGATATTCTTTCATATGAATACAATGTTACTCGACAACGTGCTTGTGATAAATTTCATAGTAAGTTTTTCACAAAACTCCTGGTGCAAATGGGCTGATCATTTCAGGACGAAGTTAGCTTGGTTGCGCTAACATCAATTCATTAGCTCATGTGTGTTACTGTTATGTGTAGAACGTGCAGGGATTTTTGGCCAGGCAGCAAGTGTTATGTGTTGTCATATTGACCCATGTTTGAGTGACAGTCTGAAACATGTGGGCAAATTAAGCATTTTAGAGTTGTTGCTTTTCCCCATTTGTCTAAATGAACAGCACACTTAGCTTTTGTAACATTTTGAAATATATATATATAATTGTATGTTTGCTCTCAAATCTTTTTCTAAATTTACTCTATGTGTGGATTTCACAGAAATGGCAAGATATAATCAAGGAGGTGAAGTTCCTGCGGAGAATACAACACCCGAATAGCATAGAGTACAAAGGATGTTACCTGCGAGAGCATACTGCTTGGGTAAGGTTTTCATTTTAAAACCAGGAAAAATGAGAAGTTACTAGCGCTGCATGATAATGGAAAAAATTTAAATCAAGTATTTTAATCACTGGAGTTTAAAACGAATTGACACACAGTGTGGTGAAACGCTGCGCTTGAAGAGCAGTTAGTTGCCTTGAACATAAAATTTCTATTCATACCTTTTGTTCAAATGTAGGATTGCACTAAAACATTTGAAGGAAAAGCAGCAGCATGGTGTTCATCAGCAATCTTTGGAAAACAAACTGATGAACTGAAAATAAATTACAAGAAGTTTTAAAAGACCAAGTTATTTGAGTCAAGCACATTTGCTCACATTTTAGTACAGTCACCGAGACATCCTATTCATTGTTTACATTTTGGTTAAATATATCTATATATTAATCGTCAATGGGTCCATCTGTGTTTAAATTTCAGGTTTTTGCACAGTTGTGTTGCATTGTCAAGTAGTGCAGACACCACTGAGAAGCAAATCTTGCACAGCACGTGTTTTTGATCCACATCTGTGTTTAAAACTGTGTTTTTACGCAAATTAAAAAATTTCAAGGTACTAAATGGTGCCATGTAACACGAGATGTTTGCGTAGACCATACTTACCAAAGAGAAGGTTCACCGCTTCTCCTCTTTCTGCCATGTTTACTTGCACTTTTCAAAACAAGAACACATGTAGGTTCTGTCACTGAATGGATCAAGGGTGCACATCAGTCTTAAGACAATACAAAATAAGAGTGTATTTGGAACGCATAATATGCTGAAATGATGTGGAAGGTGTTTGATAATTGCATTGTTTTTCTGACCATTTGGAACCAAAATCGAACTTGAATGAAAAATCTGATTTATTGCTTATGTAATGACCTATCTAGCAGTGGCCAGACCACAACATGAAAAATGATCCATCCTCGTCAGACCTGAAGCAGCCACAACACAGTTAGTGCAGTTTTAACTGATTTTATTTACAATGGTGTGAATATTTAAATGTTTTCACACTGAAGAAGGAGCAGAATGACCTCAGGGTGAACTTTAGGCCAAAACAAAAAACAAAGAGAAACTATCTGATTCTTAGAAAAAAAAAACAACCAAATGACAATAACTTGCCTCCATAACTAAAATGAACAGGAGTTAAAAATAAAAGGCAGCTCACCCCTACGAACTCCTCAAAGTATTTGCATCTACCAGACAACTCAGACTAAGGCATGACTGGTTGGGATGAGCAGAGGAATGTTATGCATCATCTCCACCTGGGTAACCAATCCGTATTCTTCTGGATCCAACAATCACGGAGGGGCACTCGCACACTCAGATTTACATAATTAGAAAAAAAAGAAAAAACAAATACTTACAAATCACTTAATTTCTTTACAGCTGGCAATGGAGTACTGTCTAGGCTCAGCCTCAGATTTGTTAGAAGGTTAGTTAACTCAGTCACTATATGGGGGTGTTGTTCCCCCTTTGCAAGTTTGCCATTTTTTGTCATACTTGCATCACTGATGATTTGATGCTTTCCAGTTCACAAGAAACCCCTCCAAGAAGTTGAAATAGCTGCTATTACTCATGGTGCTCTTCAAGGATTGGCTTATCTTCACTCCCACAACATGATTCACCGGTGAGTATTTTCCAAGCAGACTTTTGTGTTATGTTTTGGGGTTCTGCCATCACAGGAAAACCTTAATCATTTCCTTCTATGTATTTCTCAGTGACATCAAGGCAGGAAACATCTTATTGACCGAACCCGGTCAGGTGAAACTAGCAGACTTTGGCTCGGCCTCCATTGCCTGTCCAGCAAATTCATTTGTTGGGACTCCATATTGGTATGTAAACAGCTATGTACATGTGAATCTCAGTAAATTAGAATATAAACAAAAGGTATTTATCTGAAAACACCAATCCATCCCACTATTGTAGGACCACTAGTTCAGAATTGGCTTATCGCAATGCAATGAATGTGACTGTAGTAGCCCATGGCCTGGATATGTTTTTGTTTTTGTTTTGTTGTATTGGCTCTTTAAGCGCCGATTCTGGCAAAGCCTTGCTGTAGTCCAGGCCTCGTGAATCTCCCAAACTCTCAAATGACTTGCTTCCCCCAAGATGATGTTTTGTGTGTTACCCTCTTTGTAGAGGGTGTCACATTAACTCCAAGCCATAATTCATCCAAATTAGCAACAATAAACCCTTAAAATACTGCAGTCTAATTAAAATCTAATACACAGAGATGCCACTGTTTACTGTTTCTGTGTTATCCGTTTTGGAATTAGCGTTTAATTAATTGTTTTGCTCATCCGTCTTTTCATACTTTTTTTTTTAACAAACTTACCTTACTACATATGTTTTATTCTCAGGATGGCTCCAGAGGTCATATTGGCTATGGATGAGGGCCAGTATGATGGAAAGGTGGACATCTGGTCTTTAGGAATAACTTGCATTGAATTAGGTATGCCATTATTCCTTGGATTTTTTTTTGTTTTCATTATTTAAATATTGCTGTCAGTCAACATTAGTTTATGCCATTTAGGCTGGTTCCTGCAACAGCAGAAGCCTTTACAAGCTGTGCTTCCCCTCATGCGACTTGGTTCATACATAACATACTTTCAATGCATAGGCATGTGATTGTTCTGCATTCTTTTTACCTGGTAAATGAAGAATTCTAGAGGTGTGGAAAGCACCAAGCATTCATATTTTTCTGCTTTGCGTAAGCTTTGCTTTGTTTTGTATTTTTTCTAACTGAGGGCATACATGATCTAAATACTCCTTCTGCACAGTTACATGTGTTTGGCCGTACAAAGGAACCTTTAGAGCATTGGTGTCCAAACCTTTTGTCACGCAGGCCCAAATGGTCAACTCAAAATAATTGTACATTTTTTGGGGGCTCAATTGGGGGGGAAAAGAAGTCCAATCTCAGCAATAAGAGCAGGATTTAGATCACTTTATCTTTGAAAAAGCTTGCAGTATTTGCTTTTGAGCAAGAGTCGCTGGATAGATGTGGTCATATTTACTATGAAATTAAAAATAATTTTAAAAGTGTGGTTATGAAAAGATGATATTTTACATTGTAAGATTTTAAATTGGCAGGAACTATTGTGTCTTAAAAAGAAACTGTCTCCATCTGCATCAGCCACCTG
Source organism: Girardinichthys multiradiatus (assembly GCF_021462225.1). Lineage (NCBI taxonomy): Eukaryota > Metazoa > Chordata > Actinopteri > Cyprinodontiformes > Goodeidae > Girardinichthys > Girardinichthys multiradiatus. Next base: position 36,197,693 of record NC_061810.1, read on the forward strand.
TTCTTGCGGGCCAAATATGTATCATTCCTGAACTGCAGTTGGGAGCCGCACAAAATCGTGGGCTGCAAATGGCCCCTGAGCCACACTTTGGACATTACTGCTTTCGAATCTGAAACCATACATTTACCATAAATTATTGTTATGTTTTTACTCTGTTGTCTTCTTGCTTGCAAATATTATTTCTAAACTGATTTGCTTCTTGGTTGATAGCTGAGAGGAAGCCTCCACTGTTCAACATGAATGCAATGAGTGCCTTGTACCATATAGCACAGAATGACAGCCCAGTTCTGCAGTCTACTGAATGGTGAGGGAAAATTGTTAAGATTCAGCATGTTGTTTGATACAAGATGTTCAGTAGTATACTTTAATCTAAACTTTGTGGTTTTTTTTGGGTTTTTTTTTACTCAACTGTAGGACGGATTATTTTCGAAAATTTGTGGATTCTTGTCTTCAAAAACTTCCTCAGGAAAGACCAAACTCTGAGGAGCTCCTAAAGGTGGGGTTCGTCTCAGCTTTGCGGTCAGTTCTTTTAAACCTTGGCAAACGTTCCAACTTTAATGCTTAATTACTTTTCTGGTCAGCAGCATGCATTTATCCTGCGTGAACGACCGGAATCAGTCCTAATAGATCTGATAAATCGGACCAAAGATGCAGTGAGGGAACTAGACAATCTGCAGTATCGTAAGATGAAGAAGATCTTGTTTCAGGAAGCCCACAATGGCCCCTCAACTGAGGCGCACGATGAAGATGAGGTCTGCCTCTTGACTATTTTAACAAGCCCCTACCATACCTCTGTATGTTTTAATCTTAGCCTCCATTGTTGTAACCTTTTATTGTTTCCTGTGTGACATGTTTAGGAGCCAGAGCACAGTGTAAGTAGAACGGGCACAGTGAACAGCGTTGGGAGCAACCAGTCCATACCCAGCATGTCTATCAGTGCTAGTTCCCAGAGCAGCTCCGTCAACAGTCTGACTGATGCGGGCGATGACAAAAGCGAGCCGGACATGGATGGAGACGGCACAGTGATGTCCAACAGCTCAGTGATCAATCTCAAACCTGTAAGAGATCAAAGTCCCAGTGTTCTGTGTACCTTTGATTTATCAGTATTCTCATCACAACAGAGCTGTTGTGTGTGTGTGTGTGTGTGTGTGTGTGTGTGTGTGTGTGTGTGTGTGTGTGTGTGTTCCTGTCTTGGCATCACAGTGAGAACCATTTTCCCGATTTCACCATCAAATTGAGGACCGTTTGTACCAAAGTGAGGACATTTTGCTGGTCCTCACGACCTATTTTGCTAACGGTTAGGTTTAGGACTAAAGTGTGAATTGACTTTAGGTTAAGGTTAGGGTTAGGCATGCACTGGTAATAGTTAGGTTTAGGGTTATTGTCAGGGTTAGGGCATAGAAAGGGTTGAAAATGACTGGAAATCAATGGGAGTCAACACATGGTCCTCACTACATATAGCAAAACAAGAGTGTGTGTGTGTGTGTATATTTTGCTTCTGGTTGGTATGCAATATCTCTCTTTCTGACTTGACAAGTTTATTCTGCTGCTTCTTTTTTATGTTTAGGAACAAGATATGTGTAATGAAGAGTCAGAGCCTCACAGCAGAGCCACAACAGAGCCACAATCTCCCCCTGCACAAACTCAAAGACCAAGACGAAACCGTGAAGACTTCGCAACAATACGCACAGCTTCAGCGGTAAAAATAGCTTCTATCCTGACTAAAGATGTGGGAATTTGTCTGTTTGAACTCATCTGTAAGCAGCTGTGATAATAGGCATTTTCTGTGGAAAATCTGGATACAAGTGTTTACATTTTTGTACAAACAAAATCTGGTAATGCCCCTATAATAATTTACCTTGGATTTCTCTACATGGACTATGGAATATAAGAAGATCTAAGAATAGTGATTTGAAATATTTGTATTTAACCTTTCTGCCAGGAGCCTTTCATAATTTTTCACATTAGGATCAGAGGTGGCGTCATACTGCTGCGTAAGAGGAGTTGCTGTAAAACAAGGTGTTACTATAAATTTAGAACAAAGACATCATGATTATAGAGTTTACTTTCTCAACTGTCTTTAATATCTTACTATTATTGAATTTGCTGTCTATTCAGCCTTCCTGTTATCTACTTTAGGTGTTGCTCTCTCTCAAACTCTATCAGCTTGAATGCTTGAATGAACTTTAGACATGTCCTGTATGACTTTACGGCTCTAATCGGGTTTTCACCACACTACTAAGAAAAATACCTGATACCCGATGCCATTTTTAACGTTTTGGATGTTTTTGGGATGTAGATTTCTTAAAAAAAAGAAAAAAAAGATCAGTTAAGTATATCAAGAATAACACTATCAGTGTTTTTTGTCTCTTATTTTGTGCATAACCAGTAAATAGTGGGAAATTGAGCAGCTATTTAGTAAAAAATATTGTAAATGTAAAAGTGTGATTACTTAGCAAAGCAGCACAGAAGACAAGATAACACTTGCTAAAAGTATTAATATTCTGCAGTGAAGAATGTATCTTGGATTTGGTTGAACGATTGGAAAACAGTTTTTTTTAACTGTGTACACAAGGATCTGGTATTCAAATGGATTTCACAGCAGGCGTGTTCGGGTTCTGTGTTTCTAGTAATTTTGCCTAATTTTATTGTTTTTATGATCAACTAGAGCCAGCTGAGTAGGTTCCCACGGATGCTATTGATAATTTTGCCAGCCCTAGGCTCTGTTGCTTCTATGCATGTTGTAAAGTGAATTTTCAAAGTATTGACACCTACATTTTTAAAGGAGATGTACAGCAAGTGTGCCATAATAAATAATTTGTGGGTTCAACCCAGCACAGTTTGCTCTAATTTGATCATGTGTATCAATCGATATTTATTGAGAAAGGCTGAATGGACATTTGCACTTCTCTGATTTGCGCGTGGACTGTTTTTTTACTAAGCATTTGAATAAGGTTTTATCTTTTAATTTTTTATTATAAAAACCTACTATGAAAGATTGTTTTTATAAGTATTCATAATGAAAAGAAATTGGACCTTTTTCAGCTCACTGCTGAGTTTCTGAAATAATGACAGCATGTCTGTTGCATGGCAGAGTTTGGGTATGACACTATAGCACGTTGTTTCCTTACCTGTGAGCCAGGTGTTACCAAATTGTAATTCTGAGACGAGGCTTGTTTTTGATATAAGCTGCATATCTGCCTATTATGTTGCACATGATCTGAAAGACAATATATTGTCTTTGCCTTGTGTTTAGTCAATGCATCAAGGGTAAAAAAACAGAATTTTATCTTCCAAGAAGAGCAAACCAGTGATTCACATCCTTACAGCTTGTATGTCATCCCAAAAACATGTCTATTAAGTTAATTAAAACTAAATGTCTGTTGTGTTTGTCAGCTCACACGCCAGATGAAGGAGCATGAGCAGGACTCCGAGTTAAGAGAGCAGATACTGGGCTACAAACGAATGAGGCGGCAGCATCAGAAACAACTGCTGGCTCTGGAAAACAAGCTGAAGACTGAAATGGATGAACACAGGCTCCGTCTGGACAAGGAGCTGGAGACCCAGAGGAATAACTTTGCCCAAGAGTTGGAGAAGCTGGTCAAGAAACACCAAGCATCTGTGGAGAAAGATGTATGCGTTCAACACATGCATTTATTCACTTGGAGATCTGTTTGCGCTTTGTTCAGTAACAGAGAAGTTAGAACTTTTTCCAGTTCTGATCATACTTGATTGGATGCCTATTCCTTGCATGTTTTTAAACTAACCCAGCTATTACATTAGGGCTGCGCTATGCAACATTCATATTGCAAAAAACTGCTTGGACTACAATAAATGTTTTTCTTTTTTTTTGTTTAGGCACCATGCTTTCAGGCTGTCTATGTCTCTAACATATTTGGTGTTGCTTGTAGTTTAATGAAGGATAAAATGTTTTCGAAGGTAAAGTGGTGGTACAGCGGTCAAGTCATTAAGAAACAATGTTTTTCCATAAAGCCCTGCCAGAAGCAACCGCTTAAAGGGTTGTTGAGGATATTTTTCTAGTGAGGTTCTGTGACAAAAATTTCCTTTTACCAGCAGTAAAAAATGTCATCTTACTATGAACTTGTTGGAAAAGTATGTAAATCCTGTCAGACATGGAAGCGAGGCAGACATATGCTGATTTGGAAATCTGGAATCATTTTCAAATTACTCGGAGACCTGGAAAAACTGGAATCCTTCATAATCCTCGATCATATTCTGAATGTTGGTCAGTTAGACAAGAGGACTGCTAAGTTGTTTTAAATTGTTAAAGTCAGCTAAAACAGTACAGGTAAGGGAAATATAACCAATAGTTTCACAGAACCTCAGAACCATTTTTTATGCTTGGCAACAGCAGAGTTTACATTTAGAAAACAAACCTTTGATACCTCCAAACCTCAGATTTATTTTAAACGACTTTCCTTTCTTTAGATAAGGCATCTTCTCTATTGTCTTTGTTGTATCAGTGAAATTGCTTTACAACCAGATGTTTGTGTTTTTCCAGCCACATTTGCAAACTGGTAGAAGACTACTTTTAGTCTACAGTTTGAATCCCCAACATAGGAGTTGTTTTTTTATTTGCTAATCTACCGTATACCTGTGAGTCACTGTCAGAAACAACAGATTAAATTAATATATCCTATCCTTCTTTCCTTGGAATAAAGGATCTGGATACTTGCATACAAATGTAGTCTAACAGAGGCTCCTACATTGGCGGCTGTTTTGCTTTGATCGGACTGAAACTGGTGTGTATTTTTTCTTCCACTAGGCAAAAACATTCAGCAACGATGAAAAGAAGTTTCAACATCATATCCAGAGTCAGCAGAAAAAAGAGCTAAACAGCTTCCTGGAATCCCAAAAACGGGAATACAAGCTTCGCAAGGAGAAACTGAAAGAGGTTAGAAACTCTGTCAAGCTCTTTTCTTACATACTGTACGTCTTTCCATGTACTTGGAGGTAATAAATATAATTTAAAAAAAAACTACATCTACAAACTCAACTTTGATAGTGAGGTTAAATGACTGTTTTTCGTTAGGAACTGAATGAAAACCAGTCAACGCCCAAGAAAGAAAAGCAGGAGTGGTTGACCAAGCAGAAAGAGAACTTCCAAAACCTCCAAGCAGCAGAAGAGGCCAACCTGCAGCACAGACAAAGGCAGTACCTGGAGCTGGAGTGTCGCAGGTTCAAAAGAAGAATCTTGATGGCTCGCCACATAATTGAACAGCAGCATTTGCGAGAGGTCAGCACTGCTAAGCTTCTCTATGAGTTATTTACAAAGTCAAATCTGTTTTTTGATTTCCATCTTTAGCAGTAACCTTTCCTTCTTGTTGTCATTTCTTCTGTGTGCTTGGTGATAGGAGTTAAACAAGCGTCAGACCCAGAAGGACTTGGAGCACGCCATGCTTCTCCGGCACCACGAGTCCATGCAAGAGCTTCAGTTCCGCCAGCTTAACAACATCCAAAAGACGAGGGTCGAGCTGATCCGTCTGCAGCATCAGACAGAGCTCACCAATCAGCAGGAGTACAACAAAAGGAGAGAGAGAGAGCTTAGACGCAAACATGCCATGGAGGTTCGTCAGCAACCCAAGAGTCTCAAGGTTAGTTTCTGACCAAACTTGAAACTCATTTGATATTTGTATCGTTAAGATTGACTGAACCAGTTTTTTTGTCTCTGGTTTGACAAAAAAAGAGGTACTAATTCTACTTTCTCCGTCAGTCTGTTAAAGATGTTTGTGATTAAGGTCTACATATATTATGAAGTTAATATCTTTTTTCATGTTTCCAAGTCCAAAGAGCTCCAGATCAAAAAGCAGTTGCAAGACACATGTAAGATCCAGACCCGGCAGTATAAAGCACTGAGAAACCACTTGTTGGAGACCACGGCAAAGTCCGAGCACAAAGCTGTCCTTAAACGACTGAAGCAGGAGCAGCATCGCAAACTCGCCATTTTAGCAGAGCAGTATGACCAGTCCATCAATGAAATGCTCTCAACTCAGGCGGTGAGTCTGGTAGTGCCAGAAGCGTCAATTCAAGACTGCTGATGCAGTCAGAAGATGAGTAATGTTTGCATGAAGTTTTTACACCTTGGATGTTCATTCCCTGTCTGTAGTTACGCCTGGATGTGACTCAGGAATCCCAGTGCCAAGCATTACGGATCCAGCTACAGCAGGAGCTGGAGCTTCTCAACGCCTACCAGAGCAAGATCAAGATGCAGACGGAGGCCCAGCATGACCGTGAGAAGAATGATCTGGAACAAAGGGTATCACTCCGAAGAGCACTACTGGAGCAAAAGGTTGAAAGTTTTACATTCAAGAGCATATAATATAATTTTTATAAGTTTTCATTTTAAATTGGCTTTGGGTTTCAAGATCATACAGGTTGTTCTTATTTCCATATAAAGTTTGCACACTTTTCTTTTGTAGAGGATCTATGGGACAAAGTAAGAGTGCTCACCTCATGTAGTTTTTTTGGTAATGCCACTGAAATTGTGGTCGGCATATAAAAAAAAAAGTAAAGTTCATGCTTTGTTATCATAGTCACCCTACATCAAAATCTAAATTTCCATTAGTGACCCTTTCCGTTACTCTCGTACCTGTGAATAATGTTCTCTTGTTTTTTGTTTTTTTTTTCCTTTAGATTGAGGAAGAAATGCAGTCCTTACAAAGCGAACGCACAGAGCGAATCCAGAACCTGCTGGAACGTCAAGCCAGAGAAGTTGAGGCTTTTGACTCAGAGAGTATGCGCCTGGGCTTCAGCAACATGGTGCTAGCAGACATCTCCCCCGAGGCTCTCAGCAATAGTTTTCCCGGGGCTCCAGGAGGTTACAGCCAACATCAGCACCTGCGCCCCTCTTCAAGTTCTCAAGGGCCGCAATGGGGTAGCCGGGGTTCGAGCTTAAGTTCTAATCACAGAGGCAGCCATCACCACTATCACTCCAGTCCCGGAGGGTCACCTATGCAGCAAGCCTGGGGGCAAGGCTCACCGGGTGGAAGGGGTCAGATGTCCTGGGGTCACCCACAAGGTGGAGCCCTGATTTCTCGCAGCCCACAGGCAATGGGAGGGCGCGGTGAGCAGGGTATGAGCAGGAGTTCCAGTGTCACCTCACAAATATCCAACGGGTCGCACCTTTCCTACTCTTAGATGCCCTGCCTGCTATGGAGTCACTTTATATAGAAAATCTAACAGCAGGAAAATGTACTGGCTTTGCTCTTGTCCTCTCTCTGCCTGTGACACTATCTCAAAACTTCTCCCCTGTACAGATGTGGATGTGTGGTGAAATAAATGTTGCTCAGGTCAAAAGGGGCAGGGAAAAGCCCACCCCATCCTCAAGGCAGTTTATCAGCACACATACAGATTCTGAAATGCATGTTACACAAACATGAGTATGAATAAGTAAGTCTCATTTGTTTTTATTTACAGTTCTCTTCTACAGAGGACATTTTTTAAAGACATACGTTTGTGCTATTCACAGCCATTGCTCTCGTTTTGCACATAAAACACCACTCTAAAGCCTTTGACGTTTTTTTAAGTGTAGATTCAAACATAACATAAAACTGATTTAGGTTCAGGACCATCATCACTTTGATCTTCCCATTTGTGTTTAGAAATGCACTGGCCAATCTGTCTGTGGTACGGTAGAGAACCCCTCAGAAAAAACTGGGGATGCTTTGCTGTTGTCTACCAGCCTGCTGTACTGGTCATCGATGGTCTTTGTGATAAATTAGGCTCCTTCTTTTTTATTATTTGGTTTTTATTGAGACATTTTGTTCCACCTTAATTCTTGAAGATTAACCAAAAAACAGAACTTCGCAAATACAGAACCAAACAAATCTAATTGCTTTAGACGTGTGCTTCTACTAACACTGTGCCTTTTTTAAGCTTTGATAACCCAGTTCAGTTTCAGATACGTATTGATCTCTGGTCTTTAGGCTGGGATGTTATTTCCAGCCCTCCCAGATGGTTTTGCATAAATTTATATTAATTAAATATAGCGAGGAGAAACAAAGTCAAAGCTACTTTGGCATGTTGGTGTTTTTTTTTTTGTTTTTTTTTATGCCTGAGGGTGATACTTCAGGGGTAAACTTTACCTCTGCAGAGAATGTCACTTGTTAGCCTTCAAAAACAATCTTAGTGCTAATCTTTATTTTTTATTAGTGCCTTTTAAAACTGCTGCCTTTTGCAAAGCACTTTATACAGCTCAACGAGTGTAAGATTAATATTTGACTTCTTTTCTCGAAGCTCCCGGTGAACGAATGTTTCATTGGTACGCATGTAGAGAAGTCCGACTTACCTGTGCTGTGATTTTTTTTTTTTTTTCCTAGGAGTATCAGCAAGAGGCTATTGGATGTTAACAGACACTATATGAGCATTTTCCAAATTTTACAGCTTTGTTCTTTGAGTCTGTAGCTGTTTGTTACTGCTTCTGTTTGTGTTTCTGTGGGACGTTGACTGAACAGAAAATGTGACGATGCTACAGTGTTTTTAGTTATGTACAGATGACCGTTTCAATGAAACCAACTGAACAAAGTTAACTGAGAAATCTTTTATGTGTAGACAGTGAGTTATGACCAAGACAACAGGCTTTGCGCTACTGAACTTAAGCACTACTTTTGAAAATAAAAAGTTGAGGCCTAAATTAAAAGAAAAACACTAAAGGTTAGTAGAGATGTAATTGTTGAGCTCATCCAACACACTGGCAAGGACCTGCAGGGCTGTAGACACATTACCATGCATAAGCATTGATACCCATTGAACTTTTTCCACATTTTGTCACATTATAACCACAAAGTAAAGTTATTGGGATTGTATGTGATACTCCAACACGAAGTAGCACGTAATGGTAAAATAAAAAACATACATGGTCTTTATAACTTGTACAAATAAAAATCGGAAATGTGTGTTGTGCATTCATCAGCCCTCATAAATTTATAGTTTTTAAAACTGCCTTTTGATGCACTTCCACCTACAAGTGTTTTGGAGTATTTCTGTGCTACATTTGCAAATGTAGAAACAGAATCTTTTTCCATTTCTTCTTTGGGAAATATCTCACGTTCAGTCAGATTGCATCTGTGAACATCTGTTTTCAAGTCTTGCCACAGAGGGGTCTGTCGAATTTGACTTTGCCATTCTGATAAATGTGTGTGCTTTGATTTATAGATCAAAGCTTTTTCTTCTCATTGGTCCTCTTACAGTTTTAGGTCTTTAACAGTCTCAACAATCCTTTTTATTTCGTAGGGTAACTGTTTATATCCATCCATGCATCCTCCCATTAACTCTGACCGGGGTCCCTGTTCCTTCAAAAGAAAAGCATCCCCACAGCATGCTGCTTCCCACAGTGGGAATGGTGTTTTCAGGATGGTGTGCAGTGGTAGTTTTCCACCACACGTAGCTTTTGCATGGTGATCAAAGTTGAGTTTGCCCTATCCTCTGCATCACCTTTGGCAAAACCTTTACTGGACTTGCATCTTTCTTTGAACAACTGCTTTCTTCTTGCCACTCAGCCAAGATCAATAGATGTCCTACCTGAATATTCTTCCACCTGAGCTGTGGATCTATGCCACTCCTCCAGAGTTACCTTGGACCTTTTTGCTGTTTCTCTGGTTACGGTTTCCATGTATGCCATACACATTTCATTTTTGGATCGTGTGTTCCTTGGACTTCAAGATGTGTTAGTTTTTTAAAGTTCCCTGTCAAAGATTTTAAGCCTCTACAGAACAGCTGGATTTATACCTAATGGCTGTTTTCAGAAGGCATTCAGTTGCACTAGATTTTATTTTTCTTTATCAGATTATCTTTTAGTCCAAAAGAAATAAAACCTAATCAAAGACTTTGACGTTTGTGGTTGTAACTTGACAAAACATGAAAAGTTAAAGGGTTGTAAGTACCCCATTATTCTGAGTTCCATAGGATCAGTTTTCTGCTTTCTAGCCAACAAAGTGCCTCCTTTTAACTTTTTAGAAGATCATTTTCAGGAAAGATGAAAGGCCAGATAGTTTGGGTCTGTGCTCCTAAGACTCAGTTGGAGATACTCACGTTTTTCATGTTCTTTAGGCGCTTGCTCAAAGTGTTTACCTGAAAAACATTTTCTGAGCTTGATGTCACAGTATCGGCCCTCTTCTTTCGTACGTCTCATCTAGTTGTGTGGAAGTAGCTTATTTGAAAGACGTTCTTAGTCCAGTTGTTATTCCTCATTCTTGTATTCACAATCATCTCCTTTAAATGCCACTTATGAAGTCAGCTGAGCATTACTGAATGTTTTTTCTCAGTGCTGCCTGCGCACCTTCAAGGATTTTGTTCTCGTTCCAGAGTGATTCTTAACTGTTATTAAACTTAGTTTCTGGCTCTTCCTGAATGATGTTCTTTGACATCTTCCAGTCACATCTGAGGACACAAAATGTGGTGGCATCTTTATTTTTTCGTTTCAGGTTGGAGTTTAATTTCTGTATATACTTCATTACAGAAAGTTTGGACATTATCAAGTAACATAGTACTGTATATGGCCCCAAAAACTGTTTTATGCCTACTTCTACTTTATCCAAGTAAGTTGTATTCAATCCTCTTCTGATTTTCATCTTTTTTTTAAATGCTTGGTTGAAAAGAAAATCAGAAAGTACTAATAATTGGAGTTTTACCACACATCAAAAGCCAAGACCAAGTGTTTGAATGTTGAACCAATCAAACCTCACATACATGCCAAGTTTTACATTGATATGGACAATTATGCTCACTGTAATGCCACATGTGGCTAAATCTAGATGTTTCCGCCAGTCAAGTCACCTCATAAGCCCCTAGTTTTTGTTTATAGTTTTTATTGTTTCATATAACTCAGTTTTTACATCCTACTGACTGAAAGCAAGTCGGATACAGGATTGTGAATCGGTAACTGAAAAGGATTCTTTCTACGGTCAAACACTGTGCCATACCAGAGTCGCCAAGCCCGAACATCAGTGCATCTGTTTCATCTCCATGCTTTCACCTGTTGGGGGACTGTTGGTTAGAAATGAATCATGAAGATCAGTTGGTTCTGGCTTTGAGATTAAAGTAATAAAGGGTCAGTTAAACAATGGTGGAGTTACAGACAAATGATGAAAAGATTGCATTTCTTTGAAGATGTCAGTATTCTTTGGCACATGACCACTACAATTTATAACTTGTATTAAAATGTATAGATGGTGGAGCTTGTAATTGAATGTCAGATGTTATGAAGATACATGAGAGATGGTAAAGAACTAAAGGTGGATTTAAATTGTGTAAAAAAACAAGATGGAACAAAATAGGATCCATTACTATATTGTTTGTATTGTATTTACCATTGTGTTGGCAGAGGGACATCGAACAGAAATCAGCTGTAATAAAGTAATTTTAGTATAATTTGCCTTGTGTATTATTGCTGAACTGTATAGAGTATATCATGTGCATGTATTACAAAGCAGGTGTAATATAGTCAGTCATTTTTTACCGCTTAATCCATACTGGTCCACCTGCGATGGACTGGTGACCTGTCCAGGGCGTACCCCCCAACCCCATAGACTGCTGGAGATAGGCACCAGCTCCCCGTGACCCAGGTGTAATATGTTATTAATCAAAGACTGAGCTTGCCTGCAAACCTGCTTATCAACTAATAAGTCAATTTAAATTTACCAACCACAGATTTGTTCATATTTAAATAGAATTTGAACAAAATAACTGGTCCAAGTCAAAAAGATGGTACTTGTTGAGAGATCCTTAAGTTTAGATGCAATCCTTAGTGTTTAAAATGCTGTTTGATATTAATGATAAAAAAATGTATTAATTGATTTTCAAAGGTTCCAAAAGATATGTGAGAGGGTATGTATATTACCCTACCAAATATTGAATCCAACCCATCTTTTGTGATTGCACAAGTTATTTTTGCAAAGATGATAGTGATTAAATATTTGAAGCTTTAATCTTTAAAGGCAACATAAACAAGCTTTCAATGGATGCCCATTTCTGCCAAACATATATGGTCATAATTTTGACTTTTAGAATTCTAAATTATAAGATACAGTGTTAGAATTATAACTTCCAAAGTCAACTATGGGACTTAGTCATAATTTTGAGATTTTAAATTATTATTTTACATTTTTAAGTCATATTTAGACTCTTAGAAAAGTCATAATTTCAACTTTCAAAGTTATAGTTATGACGAAAGTCATGCATTTGACTTTTAGAATTATAATTTTGACTTTGCTTCATACATTTTATATTTATATTTACAATGAGACTACACATTTGAGTTTTTAAATAAACAGATTATAATTGCGACATTTAGAGGCATACATTTGATTTTCAAAATGTGATTCAGTCATAATTGCAAAATTCAAAAGCATAATTATTTCATACAAAGTCAGAACTTTGACTTGTATGAATATTTGACTTTTAAAGTCGACCTTAAGATTTAAAAGCTTAGTTATAAATTTCAAAATTATGAAACTCAAAAAATTTAAATTGGTGTCATGTAATCTAATTTTCTAAAACTGAATTTAGGATTTTTCAGTAGTTGTAAGCCAGAATCATCAAAATTAACAAACCTTTCAAATGTATCACTCTGTTTTTAAAATAAATCTATATGACATTCGCTTTTCAAGTTGAAATATTGAAATGTAACATTAATAAACTTTTAGCGGTATTGTGATATATATGTAAGTTGGACACCCTGCTGTGTGCGGGTCCCTTTAAACTGGGCTGAAAGAACCACTAAAGGTCCGACCTCCACAGGTTTGGCACCATCCAATAACCGCGAGCCATGAGCGGAAGTGCGTCAACGAAAATATGACGAGCACTGTAAACAAAAGTAAACGAGCTAGCTTGTAAAAGTTATGCAGTCTCAACAGTGTTTGACCTGAGTAAGTATTCGGATTTAAATACAAATAGTCTCATTAAGCGCGGTTTTCTACTTCACGTCGCTAATATTAGGCCCACATTGTGTCCGTACATTTAAATTAGTCTGTTTGTTGTTGGCGTTAAATATGGTTATGTTTTAATTCTGTGTAATGCCATATGTAAGTCCTCTGGAGAATGCACACACAGGGAAACCGAGCTGCAACTCAAACTAAACGCTTTTAAACTGTAGCTAGCTTTGTTGAACAGTTACTCCTTAGCTGCCCGCAGCCAGGCTAGCCGACATTGTTTTACTGCTCAGTCATTTTCCCCTGCGAATATTCAAGTAACGGTAACTATGCACAAACTTAAGCTAAACGGTTTCAAACACGCTTAACCGTGCTTCTTTGACTAATCAATAAGCATAATGAACACAGTGCTAAATTTGATTTGGCGAACTAGATCAACTTACTGAATAACCAGGTTTTATTATACGATTAAAAAAAAGAAGGTTCACAGTTCATCCATCTATTGTTTAAATCCGCTTATCTTTGCAAGGAGGGTGTCTATCAGAATCAGGATCATCTTTATTCCCATTATAACACCTACAACAACTTTAAAGTATCCGATTAGTGGATTTAATAGAACCAAAGGGGAAAAAAGAATGTAATAACGCATTATAAATAACACACAAACATACCCATGAGCATGTTTGCACCGATCTTTAAATGTCGTGTATTGACAGTGTTAAGTGTGGCACCTGCAATGGGATAAAAACTGTTCATTGGTCTACTTCTCTTTATTTTTATAATCATCTACCTTCACCCTGATGGGAGCAGTTCAAAGAGTAAATGTCCAGGTTGAGAAATGTCTTTTATGATGTTTTTTGCCTCCATCTCCTCCTGTTTCCAGCAGTCATTCGGCGAGAGCCGTTCCACACCCTCACTTTTTAAAAAGTATAACTTTTCCTTGTTTTGCGGATGATGTAGAGATCTATGTCCCGCTAAAAGCCACTGGTGTCCAGATAGTAGGAAACCCATTAAACTGTTTGGAGGACTTTAAAACTTGGATTGAGGTCCAAAACTCTGCGGACGTGGGCACATTACTTCCATACCGTCCTCCCTGTGCTGGCTGCCTGTACGTTTTAGGATTGTTTGAAAGATCTAACTTTTGGTTTTTAAATGTTTAAATGGTCAGGCACCTCCTTACTTATCAGAGCTCTTGCACAAGCATGTTCCCATTTAACTCTGAGGTCAGGTAACCTGCTGATTTTAGATGTTTCTGGGAATCGTCTTGTAAGCTGAGGAGACAGAGCTTTCTCTGTTGCAGTTTCCAAACTTTGGAACAATCTCCCAATCACTGTAAGGATGGCAGACACCTTGAATGATTTTAAAATCTCTTTTCAGGATTCATCTTTTTAACTTGGCTTTAAATTTCAGTTTTTTTACACATAAAATTCCAGCATTATTTCCAGGACTTTGGTCACTTTAGGTGTGTAAGTCGCCCTATGAATTAAAATTGATCGATTGACTGAACAGGTCACCGGTTTATCACATGGTCAAATGGTAACATAGAGACACAAATGACAAACAAGCATGCACACACTCAATTCTAAGCACATTTTTAAGAGAGACCCAACAGTCTTTTTTTGGGGGCTATGAAAGAAAGCCAGTGTACCTGCAGAGAATCCATGAAACCCAAACCAGGTTTCAATCTCAGGACCTTCTTGTTGCATCAACTGCATCACTGTGTAGCCAATGTTCAAACCTAAATAGCCTAAATCAGAAAAACCAATATAACTTTGTTTACAGAAGACTCTTCTTTAAGAAACTCCTATTGATAGTTTTTAATGGAAATAAATCAGAATTGAAATACTGGAAAATTTTCTTAACCCTTAATTTTTATTTAAAGGTGGAAGGAACAGATGGCATGGTTTTCCAAATGTTTTATTGAGTTGTCACCTGAGTCAATGCTTGGCTGAATTTTTAGTGTTGTCCTTCACTCGCAAGTCTTTTGCTGCCTCTAACAGGCTTTCTTCCAGCATTACCCCACATTGAACTCGGTTCATTTTCTCATGAACTCAGACCAGCTTCTCTGTAACTGTTGAAGAAAAAACATCCCAAAGACATAATGCTGCAAACACTATGTTTTACCATGGGGATCATGTATTTATGATGATGTGCTTCCTTAGTTTTCTGGCCCACACTTTCCATTTAAGTAAGAAAGTCCAGATTTGGTATTATTTGACTAGAGCTCTTTCAGTTACCATAAGCCTCTTGACTGCTTCTTAGATTAGGGCTCGGGTTTCCATTTGAGCCACTTTCCATTTTAAGATGAGGGATTGAAGAGTGCTCCATGAGAAGTTCAAAACTTGGAATATTGTTTTACAATCTAACCTTGCTTTAAACTTCTGTCCAGCTTTTTCTCCGACCTATCTGCTGTGTTTGAACTCTCTGAATTTATACCGAGGTTAAATTGCACCTTAGTGGATTTGGCTAATTAGATCATTGGTTTACAATGAGTTTTATTTAGGGGTATTAGAAGGGGGCTATATATATATATATATATATATATATATATATATATATACTGCTTAAAAAAATAAAGGGAACACCAAAATAACACAATATAACTCCAAGGAAATCAAACTTCTGTGAAATCAAACTGTCCACTTAGGAAGCAACATTGATTGACAATCAATTTCACATTTTGTTGTTCAAATAGAATAGACAACAGGGGGAAATCTTTGGCGATTAGCAAGACACTCAATAAAGGAGTGGTTCTGCAGGTGGGGACCATAGACCACTTCTCAGTACCTCTGCTTTCTGGCTGATGTTTTGGTCACTTTTGAATGTTGGTGGTGCTTTCACACTCGTGGTAGCATGAGACGGACTCTACAACCCACACAAGTGGCTCAGGTAGTGCAGCTCATCCAGGATGGCACATCAATGCCAGCTGTGGCAAGAAGGTTTGCTGTGTCTGTCAGCGTAGTGTCCAGAGCCTGGAGGCGCTACCAGGAGACAGGCCAGTACACCAGGAGATGTGGAGGAGGCCGTAGGAGGGCAACAACCCAGCAGCAGGACCACTACCTCCGCCTTTGTGCACGGAGGAACAGGAGGAGCACTGCCAGAGCCCCGCAAAGTGACATCCAGCAGGCCACAAATGTGCATGTGTCTGCACAAACGGTTAGAAACTGACTCCATGAGGATGGTATGAGGGCCCGACGTCCACAAATGGGGGTTGTGTTCACAGTCCAACACCGTGCAGGACGCTTGGCATTTGCCAAAGAACACCAGGATTGGTAAAATCACCTCTGGCTCCCTGTGCTCTTCACAGATGAAAGCAGGTTCACACTGAGCACATGTGACAGATGTGACAGAGTCTGGAGACACCGTGGAGAGCAATCTGCTGCCTGCAACATCCTTCAGCATGACCGGTTTGGCAGTGGGTCAGTAATGGTGTGTGGTGCCATTTCTTTGGAGGGCTGCACGGCCCTCTATGTGCTCGCCAGAGGTAGCCTGACTGCCATTAGGTACCGAGATGAGATCCTCAGACCCCTTGTGAGACCATATACTGGTGCGGTTGGCCCTGGGTTCCTCCTAATGCAGGACAATGCTAGACCTCATGTGGCTGGAGTGTGTCAGCAGTTCCTGCAAGATGAAGCTATGGACTGGCCCGCCCGTTCCCCAGACCTGAATTTCAATTAAATTCAGTTTATTTATATAGCGCCAATTCACAACACATGTCGTCTCAAGGCACTTCACAACAGTCAGGTACATACATTCCAATTAATCCTAATCATTGAACAGTGCAGTCAGATTCAGTTATTTATTCAAATTGGATAAAAAGTTTTTCTATCTAAGGAAACCCAGCAGATTGCATCCAGTCAGTGACTTGCAGCATTCACTCCTCCCAGATGAGCATGTAGAGACAGTGGACAGTCACTGGCGTTGACTTTGCAGCAATCCCTCATACTGAGCATGCATGTAGCGACAGTGGAGAGGAAAAACTCCCTTTTAACAGGAAGAAACCTCCAGCAGAACCAGGCTCAGTGTGAGCGGCCATCTGCCACGACCGACTGGGGGTTTGAGAGAACAGAGCAGAGACACAAAAAGAACACAGAAGCACTGATCCAGGAGTACTTTCTATGGGAAGGAAAAGTAAATGTTAATGGATGTAGCTCCTTTAGTCGTTTCACCTAGAAAGAAAGAACAGATAAACTCTGAGCCAGTTTTCAAGGTTAGTCTGAAAGAGAGCTCATAGAGTTAGTCACAGTAAAAGCTCAGTCAGTAGCTATGTCTAGGAGAGAGAAATGGTTAAACACTGAAAGACAATTGAATCCGATTGAGCACATCTGGAACATCATGTCTCGCTCCATCCACCAACATCATGTTGCATCAGACTGTCCAGGAGTTGGCGGATGGATGCTTTAGTCCAGGTCTGGGAGGAGATCCCTCAGGAGACCATCTGCCGTCTCATCAGGAGCATGCCCAGGCGTTGTAGGGAGGTCATACAGCCACATGGAGGTCACACACAATACTGAGCCTCATTTTGACTTGTTTTAAGGACATTACATCAAAGTTGGATCAGCCTGTAGTGTGTTTTTCCACTTTAATTTTGTGTGTGACTGCAAATCCAGGCGTCCATTGGTTAATAAATTTGATTTCCATTGATAATTTTTGTGTGATTTTGTTGTCAGCACATTCAACTTTGTACAGAACAAAGTATTCAATGAGAACATTTTATTCATTCAGATCTAGGATGTGTTATTTGAGTGTTCCCTTTACACATCACGCTTTTAAACGCTTGAGGCACATCCATCATTTCTTTTCAAAACCATAATTATGCAATAGGTTTGTTAGTTTAGCGCATAAAACCCACTGAATTGGTTTTGTAATGTGATCTACAGGGGTTGGACAATGAAACTGAAACACCTGGTTTTAGACCATGGGAGATGTTCAACTTCACTTTCATGTTCATCAAACCAATCTTTCACCAGTCTTGCTGTGTGTATTGGTGCATTGTCATCCTGATACACGGCACCACCTTCAGGATACAATGTTTGAACCATTGGATGCACATGTTCCTCAAGAATGGTTCGGTAGTCCTTGGCAGTGACGCGCCCATCTAGCACAAGTATTGGGCCAAGGGAATGCCATGATATGGCAGCCCAAACCATCACGGATCCACCCCCATGCTTCACTCTGGGCATGCAACAGTCTGGGTGGTACGCTTCTTTGGGGCTTCTCCACACCGTAACTCTCCCGGATGTGGGGAAAACAGTAAAGGTGGACTCATCAGAGAACAATACATGTTTCACATTGTCCACAGCCCAAGATTTGCGCTCCTTGCACCATTGAAACTGACGTTTGGCATTGACATGAGTGACCAAAGGTTTGGCTATAGCAGCCCGGCCGTGTATATAGACCCTGTGGAGCTCCTGACGGACAGTTCTGGTGGAAACAGGAGAGTTGAGGTGCACATTTAATTCTGCCGTGATTTGGGCAGCTGTGGTTTTATGTTTTTTGGATACAATCCGGGTTAGCACCCAAACATCCCTTTCAGACAACTTCCTCTTGCGTCCACAGTTAATCCTGTTGGATGTGGTTCGTCCTTCTTGGTGGTATGCTGACATTGCCCTGGATACCGTGGCTCTTGATACATCACAAAGACTTGCTGTCTTGGTCACAGATGCACCAGCAAGACGTGCACCAACAATTTGTCCTCTTTTTAACTCTGGTATGTCACCCATAAGGTTGTGTGCATTTCAATATTTTGAGCAAAACTGTGCTCTTACCCTGGTAATTGAACCTTCACACTCTGCTCTTACTGGTGCAATGTGCAATCAATGAAGACTGGCTACCAGACTGGTCCAATTTAGCCATGAAACCTCCCACACTAAAATGACAGGTGTTTCAGTTTCATTGCCCAAACCCTGTAGAGCAGCTGTGCGTGTCGGTATGGGCAGTACCGCTCCAATAAAACCTGATGTGCGCCATGTTTTGTCCGTGTGCACTAAAGTTCTGTCCCGGAAATGAAACACGCTGCGCTTTTCAGAGACATTCGATTATTACAGTAATAAGTGGACCAGACAACAACAGGTGTTGTGCCATTGTAGGCATCCCCGACAAAATGTATTTCCCCTGGATTAGAAACGCGAACGCTGCTGGAAGAGCGGATCCAGTTGACAGCTGGTAGGGATGTTTTACATTTGTGAAAAGTTATTTTTTTCAAACGTTCTCCGTTTGTTGAAATAATCACGTGGCATTCACACGTGACGACAATAAACGTGTCTCTTTTCGTTGTAACCCACTAACTGAACGACAAAACGTCTTCTGCGTCTAGTTGTTTGGAAATGACGCGCAGTCAACTGGATCCGCTCTTCCTGCCCAGTGCGCGCTTCTGACGCAGGGGAAACATTCTGTCGGGAATACCAACCTTGGCACAACACCTGTACACCGGAACTGAGGTGCGTGTGAGCAGAGAGGGAGAAGAGCATATAGACGTGTGATTTGTACAGTTCTTTAAATGTTTGAGTTCTTTTTCTAGTTGTATATTCAGTATGAGATAAAAATCCGTGATATTTGTGTCATCTGTCAATTTTTGAGATAATGTTATAGGAATTGTCCGGGAAATTTCTGAGCCTATGTATACGGATTTAATAAATTAACCTGACTCTTGGCAAGTTGTAAACTCTACATGTCTGCTTTTTAAAATACTTTTAAAATAAAAAATGATCCTCTTAGATGTGCACCTTTTTATCGTCGTGTTGCTGTGACAATTCAATTTCCTCGGTAGGAATTAATAAAGAATAATCCCGTTAATAATAATATTTAGTGGGATGTTATTATCAAAGATAGATAGAAAACCAAACTACAGGAGTTGTCCATCCGAGGTCCATGTGATTGCAGTGGAGTTTAGTCCATGAGACATTGAGCCATGAGATGTTCAGTTTGAAGCCCTTAAAACACTTTCACTTTTAATTTACACTTTTAGTGAAGCAGTTTAAGCACAAACACTTTTTCACTAAATCCTTGTAGAAATGTGCTTCAAATAAAGAATTTTATGTTGACCAGATTGTTACTAGTCAATACTGTCTATATGAACAGTGTTAAAAAAAATACAACAAATCTGTAAAACTGCGGTGGTTAAATGCAGTTTAGGTGCACCTAACGTTTGTGCTGTTCACCTAAAAAGGAGAAGAAAAAAGAAAGTTAGACACACCAGTGCAACCAGAGCAAGACTGTTAGTCTAAAGCCCTGTTGGTAGAAGTTTGTATTTGTGGTGTCAGATAATTCAAGGGGGTTATGAACGCTTGCAAGGCACTGTAGTGAGATGAGATTCTCCTGTTTACGATTGCATATGAATACAGAAGGGAGTCTGAGTCTTCTGATTATTCAATAGGATGAAAACTTGAACAAAAGTCACTGTATTATGTGAGGTCAACATCAGTTAGTTTGAACAGTGAATTTGCATATTTTTATAGTAAAACTTTTTCTTTTTAGTGTACAGTGATTATGCTGTTTTATAAGCTGATTCCTCTCTTTGTGACTGTCCCTTTTAATAAATCAGGTTTGCACAGTAAGACGACGAGAACAAACAATCCTGACACCTGACCGTTTGGCCCTAATATTCAGCTCATGGACTGTTGCCGTTGGCCCTTTACAGTTTTTAAAGTTTTGAGCTCAATGTTCCGTTAAGGATTTCAAAGAGTCATTGGTGCTGCTTCCATCAGAGTTGGAATGGGGATACGGTAGTTGTGCCTTTTTTTTTTTTTTTCCTTTAAGAGTTGCATTTTATATTTTGCCTGAAAGCTCAAATCTGAGAAATAATTCTAACAAGCTGTAGAACTTCCTAGTGGTGTTTTGCATTATTCATGTAAGTTGTTTTCTACCGAAAGGTGTCACATTTTTATGTGTGTGTATGTGTAACCATTTTTCTTACAGAGCCCAATGATGTTGTGTGAAATCCTTCTGTCATCACTATGGTTCCTGTTTGTAATCTTCTGGGCCGAGACAATAAGTGTATGGCTGTTTTTGTCCATATTTTACCAGGATCAGGCTTTTTACCACTGGGGAGATGGGTAAGAGTTTTCCTTTGTTTGTTTTTGACACTTGGAAAGTTGAAAATGTTTTCCTCCAGCTCTGACCAAATCAATGAAGTAGAAATAAACTGGTTTCTAATACATTTCTAATTTTGCAGGGTATTTGCAGATGATCCTGGGGAGATAATTTACATGTTGAGCACGTAAGACGTTTTAGCTCCCTATAATTGAATTTGTGACATTTTATGTGTAAAAGCTGTTTTGAATAGTTTGCAAGCTTTAAATTCTTGTCTTTTTAAAGAGCTGACAACTCTGCAGAGACTGAGCCACGGACCTGAGATGGAAATGCGTCGAGAGGTTTAAAGAAGACTTTTAAGACAGGACTATTGCTGTCATGTGACTGAAGAACCGACGAACAAAGCTAATTGCTCCTCTTCTTTTCGCTTTCACAATGATGTCCAATGCCCCACTCTTAATAGTGAGAAAAGAGGTTAAACTTTTGTGAAGGTCCAAATATAGTTCATTATGACCTCCTCTGTGAGTTTATGCTGTCAGTAGTGGGGAGCAAAACAAATATAAAAATATGCAATAATGATTTTCATATGAGCTCAATGCAGCTTCATTTTACTTCTTCACTCCATTTTAAACTTCCTTTTGCACTTGCACTGATCATTTCGGTCCTTCACCTACTCTATGCAATTATTGTTTGCTTGTTGCAACCATATTTGTGTTTTCAGGTAACAGATTGCAGTCAATCTGATGTTTGAGTTCATCTTTGTTCTATCCTAAAACATGTAAACTCATCTTTTAAAAACATTAGACTTGATTGAGGGGTGTTTTTGCAAAGTAAGGAGAGTTTCTGTTTTGAATTACTATTTGCAGTATTCTCTGTTTCAACAGCAGAAATTGTCGTATTCTGTGAACTTTATTGCATGTTAATCTTTCTCTGTTGTCATCTTTCAGTTGATAAATAAAAAATTCATGCCGACTCGTATGACATCAGATGGGACATATCCGGTAATAAGGGTCTTTAGGTAAAGCATCACATTTATTTCCCTTACTAGTATGTAGCTGCAGATTTTGGTGTCTGTTCGTAACTATGACAAAGAATGTTTGTGTTCTGTATATTGATTTAATAAAACTATATTAGTTTGTTGATAACATTAAAGTCTCTACCACTCCGAGACAGCAGGGGTCGCTCACAACAAAGAGAACCCTCGTCGGATTCGGAGGTCTCGTTTCACCACCGGGTCGTGTTCCTCCTGATGCTGTTTCGTCGTGAGGAAATAAAAATGTTTAGTTTGTTGCTTTGTTTGTAGCAATATTTACGTGTTACATATTGTGTGAAGCTGTAGATTGCTGTTGACCTCACTCGGATCTGTTTCGATCATCGAACGAGCAGCTTTGTTTTAAGTTGTGAGGGAGGTTTTGTCGTAAACATGGCTCCGACGATCCAAACTCAAGCTCAACGGGAAGACGGCCACAGGTACACAACAGCTATACTTTTATAATGGCAAAGGCGTTAACTCATTTAAATGGTGCATTTCGAAACAAACTGCAACAGATTACCATTTTCTGTTTAACATTAACCAAAAATTACGATTAAAGTCGCGTACAACAACCATCGATAAAACACAATGGACCAACACCAGCAGATGACAGTTGTAGCCAGTGTTACCAGGTGAGAAATGTAGGATTATCGTATTAGAGACATACAATTATCGTATTTTGAGGGAAATTATCGTACACTCGTCATAACCAAAATAACAAGTCTGTTGATGTGTTGAATATCGTCTAACAGGCACTAGCAGCTTTGTGGCGTCAGTATGGAAAGGATTTATCAACAGCTGCAGCCCCACAGTGCCGGGCTCTGCTTCTTCTTTTCTTTTTTTCTTTTCCTCAATCATGGGCGGACTATTCAGCCAATCATAGCCGTTGTTCTGAGGCCAACGCATTCACGTCACACGTAGGTCACATTTAGAAAAGCACGATTGGCTGGAATTTCGGGCATTTGTTTCCGAATCCGGAAACACAGATGCCTTCAAGGTTCACAAAAAAACTCCGACAGACTTTGGCGATAGGCTGATGACAACTGATTACAACCACACATTCACGGAATGGTCAAATATTCGTACATTTGGCTTTTTTTAGGAATATTGATCGTACAGAGAGCAAAATTATCGTACAAATACGGAAATTATCGTACACCTGGCAACACTGGTTGTAGCCCATATATTGGGATATATCTGCGTTTGACCAATGAAAAAAGGGTTTAAAGACAGAAGGGTTCTGTTTATGGTCTGTGACGGTACACATCTTGTGAATATCCTCCTAAACTCAAGGCTCTAGTTATTCCCGTTGCTTTTTCTTTTTTTCTTCTAGCACATTTTTTCCTTCCATTCAATTTTCCATTAACATGCTTTAACACAAAGCTCCGTGAACAGTCAGATTCTTTAACAATGACCTTTTGTCGTTTACGCTCCATGTGGCGGGTGTCAATGGCTGTCTCCAAGACAACTGTTAAGTTAGCAATCTTCCCCATGATGAAGTATTAGAAATATTTTTTTTTTTATTGGATCCTATGCCAAATGCCAATTGTATTTTGGGCTTTTATTAGCTGTAAGTCTTAATATTCGAAATTGAGAGAACAAATCAAAGGTTCTCGAAATACATCATTGTGTGCATTGAATCAATTTAATATGGGTTTCACTTTTTCTAATTGAATTACCAAAGTAAATGCCTTATTCAATGATATTGTCATGTATTGTGATTCACCCGTACCTGCTGCCTGCACTTGTTTAATCCTGGTCCTGGGAACACTGGGCAAGCAGGTCTTTGATGACCTCTGGTGTCTCTATAGTTCATACCTGTCTTTAGAACCCCGACCATTTAGTGCTTTGTAGAAAAATAAGAAAACATTTCAAATGTGGGACAGTAATTTAAGGACAAGTGAGCTATGATCTATTTCTATGGGGACGAGTTGCAGCTGCTTGACACCTGTATAGACACAATTACCATAATGTAACGTCCTGAGAAAAAAACCCATATTGAATCTCTGGTGTCAAAACTCTAAATAATTAATCTACTGGTCAAAAAGAAAATGTCAGGAAAAAGATTTTAGTGCAGTTTAATATAGAACCTTCTTTTGAAAAGAACCTACTTTTAAAAGAAGTGTATTTAGATATTTTCCAAGTTTAAATATTTATTTTGACTCTTAGTTTACATGTGTATAATAGCCCAGGTTTTAAATCCCAATATTGGGCCAAAAGTCAGCCAGTAAACAGATCTTTTAACAAAAGAGCAATAATCTCTGGTAGGTTACACAACAGAGAACAAGTGAAAGGACTTAACATGTTTAGCACCTTGGCACTACAAGTGACATTTGCCTATTCATACACTAAAACACAGCCTGGTGGCCAACTTGAGGTTCAGTGTCTATCCCAAGGATGCAATGACATGACGGTGGGGAAGCTTTAAATTATCTGCTGAGCTACAGCAGATTCCAGGAATGTGTCTTACCAATGGTTTAGGCATTATATGGAAAATCACTAAAGGTAGTGGTAATAACTCTTTACTATAACAGTGGATTTGGCAGTAATCCATTAGAGACTGTAATACATCTAAATGTTTAACAGTTTTTTTTTTAAATTTCCTTCCAGCAGGCCGTCGTCTCACAGAACCGTGCCAGAGAGGTAAGCAGATTAACTATTTTGTAACTAATATGTCTAATTGAGGCCAGTTATAAATGTTCTACGTGAATCTGGTGCAGGTCGGGAATCGTCTGCCGAGTGAAGTACTGCAACAGCTTGCCCGACATCCCATTTGATCCCAAATTCATCACCTATCCGTTTGATCAGCACAGGTCGGTTAATTTAATAACCACTCATGACTCTGTTGAATCCAACCTCTTCAAGAGCAACACTGTTTTATTTTCTGTTTTGGCAGGTTTGTCCAATATAAAGCCACCTCTCTAGAGAAACAACATAAACATGAGCTCCTGACGGAACCAGATCTTGGGGTCACCATTGACCTCATCAATCCAGACACCTACCGCATCGATCCCAATAGTAAGTTAGGGGCACACACACACAATGCACATAATTTTTTTTTATTTTTTCTTTTAGTTTTTTTCTTAAATCACAACAGAAACACTGAAAATCCTAAATAAAATGTAAAATAAGCAAACACTTTAAACTTCCAGTTCTTTTGGACCCTGCTGATGAAAAACTGTTGGAAGAGGACATCCAGGCTCCATCCGGTTCCAAAAGGCAAGGCTAATTAAATAAGGGGCTTAATGTTTTACCTTTATTCAAAAATGTTTTAAAAAACATATGCTTTTTTTTTTCTTTAAGGTCACAGCAGCATGCCAAGGTTGTGCCATGGATGAGGAAGACAGAATATATTTCCACAGAGTTTAACAGATACGGTGTTTCTAACGAGAAAGTTGAAGTCAAGTAAGTTTGACTTTTTTTCTTTTTTATAAACTAAAGGCATTGATGTGTTTGTGTGCCTTAATGTTTTTGTATGCTAGAGTCTGAGTCAGACATGTTTTGTGTTCAGGATTGGCGTGTCTGTCAAACAGCAGTTTACAGAAGAAGAGATCTACAAGGATAGAGACAGTCAGATTTCTGCCATTGAGAAGACGTTTGAGGATGCACAGAAATCGGTGAGTTTCAGGAGGCAGAGAAAACACTCAAGGTAGATAGACCCTCTGTGGATATACGGTGTACAACTCCGATTCTGGGAATGTCTGGGGAAGAATTAATCTCATCCATTACAAGGATTTTTTTTAATTTATGGTTCTGCCTGAAATCTCATAAATTAGATTTATATATATATATATATTTTTGCTTTCACACAACTTGAATGACAAGCAAGTTGCTCCCCAGCTCAGACATCTCATGTTGGGGTTTACCCCGGTGAATGAGAGGGTCACATCAGCGCGCTTTCGGGTCGGGGAGAGATCTCTGGTCGTTGTTTTAGACTACTGGCCAAGCAGCAGTGTGGGAGACCTGTCCTTCTTGGCGTTCCTTTCAGGGGTGCTGGACGGTGCCCCTCTCAGGGACTCTGTCATTAGGGACTTCAGTGCCCACGTGGGAAATGACAGCCACACCTGGAGTGGTGTGATTGGGAGGAATGGCCTCCCCGATCTGAATCCGAGTGGTGTTTCAGTATTAGACTTCTGTGCTAGTCACGGATTGTCCATAACAAACAACATATTCAAACATAAGGGTATTCATCAGTGCACTTGGCACCAGGAGACCCTAGGCCGGAGGTCAATGATCGACTTTGTAGTTGTACTTTAGAGCTTCGGCCACATGTCTTGGACAGTTGGGTGAAGAGAGGGGCTGAGCTGTCCACCAGTCACCACCTGGTGGTGTGTTTAAAGAGGAGGAAGCCGGACAGACTTGGCAGGCCCAAGCGTAGAAAAAGGGTCTGCTGGGAACATATGACGGAGAGCCCTCTATCGACGATGGCGTAGCTGTGTCTGTAAGGTCTGTGGTTGCCTGTTGTGGAGGCAATCCCCGAATGCGATGTGGACACCGGCATCAAGGGGTGCCGTCAAGCTGAAGGAGGAGTCTTATCGGGCCTGGTTGGCTTGTGCGACTCCTGAGGCAGCTGAGGGGTACCATGAGGCAAAGTGTTGTGAACTGTGAGGTAGCAGAGGCAAAAACTCAGGTGTAAGAAGAGTTCAGTAAGGCCATCGAGAAGGACTATTGGTTGCTTTGAAGCAATTTTACAAAAGAATGAATGAATTACTTTATTTCAGGACTTTACAAAAATTGAAATAATAAACTGTCACTATTACAATTTAAAACACACATCAGAAAAAGGATTGGCTGAAGACAAAGGTTTATAACGTCTGTTCTGTACAAAATTCATAAATCACACTGAAACGTTGCCAAACAGAAAAATAGAAAGGGAATAAAACTGTCATCCACCATACCCACTACCATTGATTTAAATATATTACTGTTTACATCTGTTAGTCAGCTTGTGGCCTCTAATTAACTTAAAAAAAAAATATATATATATATATATATATATATATTTTATTTATTTTTTATTTTTTTTTTTCTGAAATCGAGGACTGCTTAACGAAGAAAAAAAATAATAATTCACCAACTTGATTTATGATTGGAGACAAAAACTGTGATTCAAAACACTTAAATTTTGCCAGCGTTGAGGTAAATGTTTTACTTTCTGCTCCGGTTCTGACCAGCATTGTTACTCTGATCCACAACAGCTATTTGGACAGAATAACGTACTTCAAACCGACTCTATAAGTCGGTTAAGGTCATTTTTCTTACAATAACATATGATTCTAAAAAGCCGCTTCTGGCTAAATGGGATTGCATGGTGGGTAGAAGGAAAGTTAAAATACAATCAGATGACATTGCTTTCTTCATTTGGCTCAGACATTGAAAAAAAAACTAGTCCTGGCTGAAGTGGGAATGTGGGAAAGCATACAGTTTATTCAATAACACAATCTTTGTGGACATCAGCAGATTCCTACTTGGAGAGAAGGAAAGTAAACGCTTGATGGTTTGACCTCTGACACTGCTAGAATATTGTTGTCATGAGGCATGAACTGTGTTGGGTCTATTTTCCTCAATTTTGGGTAGTTTGTTTCCTTGAAGTCAAGTTTCTTGTTATTTCATATTCCTGATGTAAAACATATTTGAAATTGAGAGATTGTGTTTGGTGGATGAGGATGCATCTGTCCTCTTCATCTGCTTACTTCCATGGAGCTCATCCAGATTTCCTACAAAGAAGATCGTTGTTGCAAGAGTGCTCTTCCTTTTTCTATGTTGGATTTAAATTGCCATATATTGGACTTATTCCCATTTTGAAGTTTTTTTTTTTTCGTCAAGAAATCAGTTTGTTGAGCTATGTTATTATGCTTTTTGATTGTATCCAAAATAGAAAAAAGTCAGGGTAAGCGGACATGTTTATGTATGGATGGCTTTTTAAAGGAACATGTTTTGGTTGGTCATCCTTTGCAGATCACGCAGCACTACAGTAAACCCAGAGTCACTCCTGTGGAGGTCCTGCCTGCGTTCCCTGACTTTAAGGTGGGGTTACCTTTAATGAATGATTTCACAATCTTTTTACAATCTTTGTAAATGTGATGAGGTGTGCTTTAAATTATATAAGTACTAGGAAAGAAGGATAAATGTGGAAAACGATTAGAATAATGAGCCTCATGCATTTTACCTTCAGATGTGGATCAACCCATGCGCTCAGGTTATCTTTGACTCTGATCCTGCACCTAAAGATATATCAGGGCCACAAGGTGTGGATATGATGTCTCAAGCCATGATCAGGTAACTACTAACAAATTTATTTGAGCTAAATGTTTACCAACTATGATATTTTTCCTTTAACCTTTATGTAATGTGTGTTTTTTTTTTACAGAGGAATGATGGACGAGGAAGGAAATCAGTTTGTGGCCTACTTCTTACCTAATGAGGAAACACTGCGCAAGCGGAAGAGAGACTGTGATGAAGGGCTGGATTATATGCCTGAGGACCTGTAAGTGAAAGCAATAGATCAATAAGGAACAAAATATCTATTTTCAGCTAATGTGTATAAGCCAGGAGTAATAAAAAACGTTTTTTTTTTTTTTTTTTTTTTGGCTTTTAGGTATGATTATAAGATTGCAAGGGAATACAACTGGAATGTCAAGAACAAAGCCAGCAAAGGCTACGAGGAGAACTACTTCTTTATCTTCAGAGATGGCGACGGGGTTTACTACAACGAGCTGGAGACTAGGTAAATTCTCAAACAACAACAACATACTATTTTCAAAAAGATGGTTACGGTTTGCTTGATTCCTCTTTAAAAAAATGTCTTGACCTATAG
The DNA here is from genome assembly GCF_021462225.1 of Girardinichthys multiradiatus. Lineage (NCBI taxonomy): Eukaryota > Metazoa > Chordata > Actinopteri > Cyprinodontiformes > Goodeidae > Girardinichthys > Girardinichthys multiradiatus. The sequence continues at coordinate 36,226,461 of NC_061810.1, forward strand.
GGTACGCTTGAGCAAGAGGAGAGCCAAGGCTGGAGCACAGTCCACTACAAATGCCGTGCTGGTGTGTAAGCACAGAGATATGAATGAGAAGGAACTGGAAGCCCAGGTGAGTGATTTTACATTTTCTTTTGAATTGTGTTTGACCTTGTAGCTCACAATAATCTAGTTGGTTCTCGTGTCCAAAGTCAGAAAATATGTAGTTAGAGGGGATCGAATAAAGGGAGCATAAGGCAGCCACTGTTGCTGCAGAGTTTAGACATTAAGGAGAAATGTTTTCTGTGAGAAGTAGTTAAGAAACCTACCAGACCAGCATCCTACCCAGCAATCTGAGAGCCCCATCTGGTGAGTAGGCCTTCAGGTAGATGTAACATCTGTTCTTGTTGGGACCAGCGTTGTTGATCTGATGCCCGCAGAGGTGTACCAGCTCTTCTCCAAATAGTTGTGAATCCATTATATTTGAAATTAGCGAGCTGCGCACTGGTTGTGTAAAACATGGCAACAGTGAATGGAAGCAGCTAAAAGTTTCACTGTTTGGTTTATCTATGCTTCTGTAATGTAGCTGTCAAAACATTCTTCTGAGGCGTTGTCAAACCACTCCAGCTCTACACGTTTACCTTCATGAAAGATCTTTGGGAAAACCAACGCCTGGTTTATATTTGTTTATATCACCAGAAACGCATCTTATGACAGAAGCACACGCACTGTCTGTAGGGGGCATGTTCGGCCTTGTCGGTCAGTTGTGCACATCCCCATTTTTGTAACAGCTCCTACACAATACAGTTGTTGCTTTCCAGGAAGAGCAGCCAGGTAGAGCCTGAAAGCTCATTTGTTTTTAGGAAGGATATACACAGTTGAATATAAACACACAGCAAATAATTATTGTAAAATGTTTGATAGACTTGGAAAAACAACTAAAATAAGTTATGAGAAAAAACATAGTACTTAGTTAAATTAGGATTGCATTTCCTATATATACTTATATACTTCCTATATAAATGTTTGTTGAATACAAACAGATTTAATCTGCAGTGCCATCTGCTGTTCAAAATACGAACTGTACTGAATGTGTTGCAACTCGATTCCAAAAACTCCTAAAACAGCTGGTGCACAAAGTTATAATCGTGGCTCAAGAGTGCTCACTCCATCCTTTTCTGCCTTGCTAATAAGCTGTCGTACTTCAGTGGGAAAAAGTCTTTTTTTGTCAAAGAAAGAATCAATTTCTGTCTACAACAATAGACAGCTTTGTCAACACGTCTGCATCCATATTTGGTGGTACTCTTTTAGTTTATTTTCATCCTTATCTGTATTAGTAATTATCTGATTTTTCAAAACAATAAAAATGTAAATTGAGATTCGATTACTTTATGTATCCTATTAAGATTGTTAGGTTTTCTGTCAGCTCACTGATGATTTTGTCTATTTGGATTTTCAGGAGGCTCGCAAAGCTCAGCTGGAGAACCATGAGCCAGAAGATGAGGAGGAAGACATGGACAAAGATATACAGGACTCTGGTGAGTTCTTTTAAAAAATAACTGACCTTTGCAAACACTGGGTTTTCAATGGTGTTTTAATTTGCAGTTAAAATGTGAGTACATGTAGGACATGTGAATGTCAAATGAAAGTTTCAATTGTTTCTCCAGGTGACGAGAAAGAGAAGGGCAGTGGCAGCGAGGCAGAGAACTCTGGCAGTGAATCTGAGAGGGAGGAGGAAGACCAGGAGCAGAGCGGTGAAGAAGACGAAGAGGATGAGGACAGTGGGAAGAGGAAGAGGAAGGCAAGCGGCAGTGGGAGCGAGAGCGGCGAGGAGAGGACCCGAGAGATGCGAGACGAGGAAGAGATCTTTGGAAGTGACGATGACAGCGATGACAATGAGCCCAAGAACTCGGCCAGGAGCAGTGGGGAGGAAGGCAGCGGAAGCGAGGATGAAGCGGAGAACAGGAGGAGCCACAGCGCCTCTCCAGCACACACTGACCACAGCAGTGACCACTCAGAAACCCATGCCCAAAGTGGAAGTGAGAGGGGATCCGACTCCTCTGAGGCCAGTGACAGTGATTAAGATTTGCAGCAAGCTTAAACTCCATGTTCAGCTCAAAAACTGGTCTATCTCACCCCTTCACTGAGCCTATAATATTATCGACATCTGTTGCTTCTTGATAATTGAAAATGTGTGCGAAATATTCTTTCCATTTGAACTCGATCTGTCTCTTTTTACTCAAGTTATTATTTGTAGATTTAAATCACACAGTAGTAGCTGTATTTTTTTTTTTCACCACTGTAAGATCATGTAAAAATGTCTTTGTTCTCTTTATGTATGACCTACTATACTGGTACAGCTTTTGAAATGGATAATAAATCGCTAGATACATTTTGGTCAAAAACTTGGTTTATTTTCAATTATTTAATGAACTGTAGGGAAGATTAGATGCAACATTTTATGAGATTATCAATAACTGCAATGAAATAATTAATTTTAAAAAACAATGTGATGAATTTATATACCAAAGTATTAGTCCAGTAACATTCAGTTCTGTTGGATCTCATAAACTATTAAGAAAGTACCTCAGTTTTAGGGCTCGAAAAGTCCTAAATAAACTTGCATGTCCTATACATGGCCTAAAATTACCTTTAGTGATTTTTAAAATGTAAATGTTTGTTCATTTTTTGCTTCTTTTATTAACTCCCTTTATTTTTTTTAAGGATCCCTTTAGTTCATTTAGTACATTCATTCATTCCATGTCCTGTAGTTCTGGCTAAGGAACTGGGCCATTGCTACACACTAAACCAGTAAACTATGTTGGGCAGTACTTAATTTATTTGGAAAATAAAATCCAAACTTTCTTGTTAATTAGTTAACACCAGCTAGTTTGTGATGAAAAAAAAAATAATTTAACAAGGTTTGGCTTGAGATCTGGGATTTCAGTAATTGGCTGAAAACCACCAGCAATAGTTAAGATGTTTACACTGAAGGTGCTACATTAATCAACCTATAGGTTAGCTAAAGCACTGGAGTTGCATGGAAAACTCCAACTTCAGTGGATAAAATTATAACTTTCTTGAATTTTAAAGTCAGTTAAGTTATTGTGAATATTTTTTAATGGGTCTTACTGAAACATTCAGAAATCCTACATTTAAATATTAGGGGAAAACAAGTTACCGGTCACATCTAAACTGACTTAGAAAGCAAAAATCTGCTGCTAACAGTGAATGTTTTAATGTCACAATGATCAAGAAAGGAAGTCAAATTGATGATCCTGGTTTGAAAATTGCTGGAGATGCAGTTTCAGCGAAAAAATGCCAGCTGGTTCTTGAGCCATTCTTCTGTCAGATCATCAGCATTTCTTGTTTCAAAGACCTTTCAGAGTGCAAGAGATGCCATTAATAAATAAAATCTTAATTACATATAAAAAGCAATCTTAGACTCGTGTATTCTGTATTTTAAACATTGTCCAATTGATATTTGGACTAGTTCCAAATGATTAAAATATGTTTTGATATTGTAATAGCTAAATGTATGTTTTTAGTTTTTTTTTTATCTTAAAGTATTTCATTAGATGCTTGAAAGAATAAGAAAATTTTAAACTTTTTCTTAGCATTACATGATGGCTTGGCTAAACTGCTGCCAAAAAATGATGCAATGTTAGCCATTTTATTCATCAACTAGAAATAGATAAAAGCTAATCATAGTCTGCTACCTTTGTGAGCTCTGCAGCTTGGACCAGTCGATTCTTGCTGCCTGCATACATCATCTGCTGCTCTGGCTTACACCCTGTAATAATAAGATAGGGATAAAGTTACCATATGGTATATTTGCTACCTTACAGATTCTGTACTGTTTTTGCTTTTTTTGTAACATTCAAATGTTTCACATCATCAAACAAACTTTAATATCTGACAAAGATAACAAGATAGCATAAAAAGCAGTTTTTGAATGATAATTTCATTTATTAAGGGAATAAACCAAACTAACCCAACCCAATATAAAAAAGTAATTGCTCTACATAAATTAACTTTTATTTGCCATATATACCTTTTTTGGTTGAATTTCACTAGTCACATCCAGATCTAATAGCCGTCTAACCTATATATTCAAAACATCACTTAAAAAGAACTTGTCTGCGTGGTGTTGATGGTGTAGGGGTTAAGCGCGCGACCATGTACAGAGGCTACAGTCCTCGAAGCAGCGGTCCCAGGTTCAAGTCCTGGACCCAGTGACATTTACCAATGTCTCCCCCTCTCTCTACCCCTCTTTCCTGTCTACCTACTGTCAAAAATAAAAGCCACTAGTACTGAAAAAATATCTAAAAAAAAAAAAAAAATGAACCTGTCTGACAACATGAAGTAGGGAAAAATGTATCGAATTATAAAGAAATGTGTAGAGGCAATTTTTTGTCAACAAATATAGAATTACATCTGTGTGATTTAACAGCTTTACGTTTTATAAAAAGTCGGATAGTAATAATATTTTTTTTCTCTGAACATGTAAGGGTTTCACTCACAATTCAGTAATGCTAATATTGTCATAGGGCTGCATAAACAGAATAACAGTTTGAAGATACAAGTTGTTGATTCAGGAAGCTCTAACTACTTACCCATTGGGCTTGAGAAAATGAAACAGAGAGGATAAGACACCCTTCCATCATCATGGGTATATTTGTAGCTGTAGGCAATATATGTGAGCTGTTGTCAAGGTGGATGAACGTTTGTTTTAATTTTTTTTTTTTTACTTTTGTACAAATTATCCAGATTTTTAATTTACAGTTCTACCTCTCAGTTTGAATGTTTGTGCACTGCTTAAAACTTTTCCTAACAATGAGAATGTTCTGGACTCAAACCAGAGAGTAAACCTTAGTAGTGGAGTACGTACAGTACAGACCAAAAGTTTGGACACACCTTCTCATTCAAAGAGTTTTCTTTATTTTCATGACTATGAATATTGTAGCTTCACACTGAAGGCATCAAAACTATGAATTAACACATGTGGAATTATATACCGAACAAAAAAGTGTGAAACAACTGAAGATATGTCTTATATTCTAGGTTCTTCAAAGTAGCCACCTTTTGCTTTGATTCCTGCTCCGCACACTTGGCATTCTGTTGATGAGCTTCAAGAGGTAGTCACCTGAAATGGTTTTCCAACAGTCTTGAAGGAGTTCCCAGAGACGCTTAGCACTTGTTGGCCCTTTTGCCTTCACTCTGCGGTCCAGCTCACCCCAAACCATCTCGATTGGGTTCAGGTCCGGTGACTGTGGAGGCCAAGTCATCTGGCGCAGCATCCCATCACTCTCCTTCTTGGTCAAATAGCCCTTACACAGCCTGGAGGTGTGTTTGGGGTCATTGTCCTGTTGAAAAATAAATGAAGGACCAACTAAACGCAAACCGGATGGAATAGCATGCCGCTGCAAGATGCTGTGGTAGCCATGCTGGTTCAGTATGCCTTCAATTTTGAATAAATCCCCAACAGTGTCACCAGCAAAGCAACCCACACCATCACACCTCCTCCTCCATGCTTCACGGTGGGAACCAGGCATGTAGAGTCCATCCGTTCACCTCTTCTGCGCCGCACAAAGACACGGTGGTTGGAACCAAAGATCTCAAACTTGGACTCATCAGACCAAAGGACAGATTTCCACTGGTCTAATGTCCATTCCTTGTGTTCTTTAGCCCAAACAAGTCTCTTCTGCTTGTTGTCTGTCCTCAGCAGTGGTTTCCTAGCAGCTATTTTACCATGAAGGCCTGATTCACACAGTCTCCTCTTAACAGTTGTTCTAGAGATGTGTCTGCTGCTAGAACTCTGTGTGGCATTGACCTGTTCTCTAATCTGAGCTGCTGTTAACCTGCGATTTCTGAGGTTGGTGACTCGGATGAACTTATCGTCCGCAGCAGAGGTGACTCTTGGTCTTCCTATCCTGGAGCGGTCCTCATGTGAGCCAGTTTCTTTGTAGCGCTTGATGGTTTTTGTGACTGCACTCGGGGACACTTTCAAAGTTTTCCCAATTGTTCGGACTGACTGACCTTCATTTCTTAAAGTAATGATGGCCACTCGTTTTTCTTTACTTAGCTGCTTTTTTCTTGCCATAATACCAATTCTATCAGTCTATTCAGTAGGACTATCAGCTGTGTACTGTATCCACCTCCTGCACAACACAACTGATGGTCCCAACCCCATTTATAAGGCTTGAAATCCCACTTATTAAACCTGACAGGGCACACCTGTGAAGTGAAAACCATTTCAGGTGACTACCTCTTGAAGCTCATCAACAGAATACCAAGAGTGTGCGGAGCAGTAATCAAAGCAAAAGGTGGCTACTTTGAAGAACCTAGAATATAAGACATATTTTCAGTTGTTTCACACTTTTTTGTTCAGTATATAATTCCACATGTGTTAATTCATAGTTTTGATGCCTTCAGTGTGAAGCTACAATATTCATAGTCATGAAAATAAAGACAACTCTTTGAATGAGAAGGTGTGTCCAAACCTTTGGTCTGTACTGTATATTCTTCCAGGACCTCCATAGGTTTTGTCAAAGATAGGGGAGAATGTTAATTGCTTTGTATCTCTTAGTACTCTCAGGAGCTGACCACAATGCCTCTCTACGTCAGTGTCAGCAGCAAACTAACTCTTCATGAAACAGGTAAAGACTGTTGATGACCAGACATTCTGTTAGGATATCTTGGCTGGCGCTCAGGAAGCTCATTTCTCAGGTCATCCAATGAGATATCCTGGAAGACAATATTGGATGCAAGTTATTTCAAAGCAGAATAAATAAATAAATGTAGAAGTAGTATTTGTTTTTTCTTATTTACATGTCATTAGAAATGATATGTTGAACATTATTTATTGCCGTCTCAATAATTAATGGAAAAACCTTTATTGGCATAACCGCAATCAGATCCTTCTCATAAGCCTTGGCAGCTTTATGCATGTTTTCACTGGTATTTTGATGATTTATCTTTAGAGATGAGCTCTAAATCTTTGATGTTGGAAGGCCTCCTTGCCAACACTCTGTTCTCTAGCAAGTCATTTCACCAAAAGTGACCAAAATATCAAAATCAACATATGTCATGTTCCTCAGTGCAGAATATAAAAAACACTTTTCATCATTATATAGATACATCTCTCTTAAATCTACAAACATTCACACACACATGCCATCTTCGTGGTGAAAAAGGGGTAAGGAGAAGTATAATTTATTGGACCCTACCCCTTCTCCATCATGAATTAACTTCCTGTTTTCTGTTTGTCTTGTGAGATTGTGATGCTCCTTAGCCAATGTTCACCTGGTTTATACAAAGTACATATACAAACCTAGCTTCACATCAGACCAGTATATGTGTCAAGCACCAGAAGAAGTGAAAAAGGCCCAAATAGCCATCAAAATGCCACAAGTAGACACAAACTCACACCCATCCCATTAACAGTGTCAAGGTACCAGTTCCATTCACCTTCCCTCTTCATCCTTGTACCTTTGGATAGCAACCAGTTTGAGTCTTTTTCTTCCACAGGCTTATGCTTGGACTTTGCTTCAGCTATCTGTTAAGTTAGTTCTAAACCTTCCCACCTCTGACTCAAATGCACATTTTCTTGATGCTTGTTTGAACACTCAAGGTTCTGAAGTTGAGGTTTTCCCTGTATTCATAGCCCCCTCTCTATCAAAAAAGAAGTTCTTTATTTTATCTCTTAGCTGTTTGTTTCTAGTTTTCTACATTAGCTGTGCTGTTTAAAATTATTTCAAATCTGGGAGTTTCATGAGGCAGAAATCTATAAATAATGTATTGGTATGATCATGAAAACCTACATTGTGAAACTTCGTATAGCTCTTTTTTAAATGAAAACATTACTTTGGGTATAACTGTAAATAAAGGAACTAACTTACCTCAAATTCCTCTTCAAGGATAACAAGTTGTTTCAACATGTCTATTTTCACTGAAATAAAAAAATGTATTTTCTGATCTGAAGTGCAAATGGCATTATATTTCAAAAAACATTGAAACATTTATTACCAGAATGCAGTACTTACTTAGTATGGCTGCATTGTTGGTTTCTTTTCGAAATCTGAACTTTTTCAGTTTTTCTTTTAGACTGTCATCCACTTCGCACACAACCAGAGAGCTTGACTGCAAATATGTTGCCCAAAAATATCTGTCAAATTGTATCAACTAGAGAAATGCTGGTATTCTTACATTAAAATAATGTAAATTTGAACTATGAACTATGAACTTGAAGTTGAAATAAACTAAAACTTAAGAGACCGCCTTACATAGTTGGGTTGAATTATCTTAACAAATGTAACCATTTTGACATGTTAACAGCAGGAAGTGTTATGCTGCTTGAGCAGGAAACTAGTTTCCTGTTCGAAAGTGTGAAGCAAACGATTGACTTGTCCATTTGTAGTAAAGTTAAATAAATGTAAATATATTTTTAAATGCATAAAATTTTGTGAAATCCAGTAAAACTAAGCTAATAAATGCAAACTATACTAGTCATTGTATTAACTGCACCTACCATCTTCAAAGAATCCTGTTCTGTGTGACACCGCCTTCTGAAACTGCAACAGCTTCTGTCAGACTGTCGGGAGATCCTCCTGCAGATGGTGAGGGGAGGGCAGCACTCTAAACTCTTCCTCTTTTGCACAAGTATAGCTGTGTTGTGTGTTGCAAAAATGTTTTGTGTTTTATTGCTGAATGCATAAAGGTAAAAACATGAAAACCAAACAGATATATTTTCAGATTTATCAGGGCTTTTTTTTTTTTCACATCGCCTCTTTTTCATTGTCACAGTGGTGTTGTGAGTTACTTTCACTTCCCAAGTCCACACAGATGCATGTGGACAACGGAAAATTCCACCATCAGAGAAACCGACTGGATGGAAAGTGTTAGACAACATCTTGTAGGATTCTAAATTCAAAAAACTGAAACAAATACAACCTGTCTCCCCCTAAACGGTTACCATTTTAAGTGTTTTATCTGCTAATGTGCTACATTAATTGTAGTTGGTGCATTTATCTCTCCAAAATAATTTCTCCAAAATGTAATCTTTCACATTGCCTAGGGTGCAGTCTAAACTTTTATTTTGCATATGAAAGAACTTTCAAACTGGTGAAAACCTTCTGCATGCACTAAATAGCCATAGGACTGTTGGTTATTTATTGTGGATTGTTTATGAAAGTGAACTTCATATATTTCTTTACATTCTGGTTGCAATTTTGTGACAGGTGGTGATGCATTAGAATTATTCATTAAATACTTAAATGAGTAAGTGTGCAGTTACATTGAACGCAAACAATCTGGAGAATCAGATTGGGATTCTAATGATTTCAATTTTATGAAGAATAGAGTAGCACCAGTATAAGAGGAAATATACACAACTGTTCTGAAAGAACTGGCCAATCTAAGGTATATAAATTGAAAACAGGAAGGGGTCAAGTACCAATCCACAAGGTACTCCACATATCAGCTGACCCAGTGGGCGTGTGTAACTTTTGAGAGCAACGGTAGGTTCTGTTTTGGAGATCTCTGTGAAATTGATTCTAAACCGAATCTTGAGTATTAACCCAAATGATACAAGACAGTCTTCAATTCTGTTTGTGGTTGAAAGAATTGAAAGCAGTGCTGAAGTGTGGTACAACTTCAATATCATCATTCAAACAGTAACTTTTAATAATTAGGCAGCAGTTCCTTTCTCCAGAATCTTTGAAAAAAGAAATAACTTGGTGTTTAGGCTAAAGATAAGGCATCCAAACAGAGTTTCTTTAAGTGGAAGAACAATTGTGAAAAGCTCATTGTTCCCTTATATTGTCAAATGTGAACGTTTAGACTGAACATATCTTGTGGGTCCAGTATCCGGAGTGAAGGACAAGGGGGTCACTGAGGAAATGTCTATTCCTATGAATCTAATTAGTTGAAACTGGGTAAAAGGGCAGTATTAAGATGTTGAATGAAAACAGGACGATGTAAAAGTACTCACACTCCTTTAACAGTTTTAACATTTTATCTAATTACAACCATAAGCTTTAAGTGGGTTCTGTGTGCAAGTACATATGAGGGATTTAGCATTCTAGAATTGCGCCGCTCAAGGTGGCAGCAGTTTGGAGTGGCTCTGTTATTTTTTATTCTGATTATTTCTTTTTAACAACACAAATTCCTTTTGTGCTGGATAAAATTGATACTTTTTGGATGATTATCCTCTCCTGTGCCAGATGCTATGCAGCTGGAAAGATTTTTGCTGATACTCTTTTACTTTTGGACATTTGTTATGATCCGTCACCATGGCAACAGGGTTGTTTTTTTACAGCCGCGCAGATAATTAATATCTCAAAAGCTCAAATAATACGTCCACTACTACCTCAAACCCTGATGAGTTGAAAAGGAGGCGCCATGGATGCAGAGCAGGAGCAAAGATATAAGAGAGAAGGAGGAAGCTCAAACCATCTCTTCAATTGATCATGATGGGCAATGTGAGATCATTGGGAAACAAGTTGGATGAACTCCAAGCCCTACAAAGGACCCAGCCAGAGTATCGGGAAAGCACTATTATGTGTTTCACTGAGACATGGCTGCAGGATCATATCCCTGACTCCAGCGTCTCTCTGCCTGGCTTTCTGACCATACGAGGAGACAGAGATTTAAAGAGGAGCGGCAAACATAAAGGAGGTGGACTGGCAGTACTTGTGAACAACAGATGGTGTAATCCAGGACATGTTACTGTGAAGGGTAATCTCTGCAGTCCAGATATTGAACTGTTAGCAGTAAGTTTTCGTCCATATTATTTACCCAGAGAGTTTCCCAGTGTTATTTTGGCAACAATATATGTTCCACCTTTAGCTGTTGCCGACACTGCATGTGATGCCATCAGCTCAGTTATTGCTAAGCTACAGACACAACACCCCAATGCGTTTGTGGCAATATCTGGTGATTTTAACCATGCCTGACTCTCTGCTACACTTCAAATATTTCAACAGTTTGCCAGCTGCTCTACCAGAGAAAACAAAACGTTGGATTTGTTTTATGCAAATGTGAAGGACTTATACATCTCTAAAGCAAGACCTCCTCTAGGCAAATCAGATCACAGTCTTGTTTATCTCTGCTCGAAATATACAGTAAGCCCCTTGTTCATAGGCAACTTGTAATAAAAAGAACTGTGAGAAGATGGTCACAGAAAGCTGAAGAAACCCTGCGAGGTTGCTTTGAGGCAACAGACTGGGATGCACTGTGCCAGCCACATGGAGAGGACATCAATGCCATGACTGAGTGTGTACCCGACTATATAAACTTCTGTATGGATAACATCATCCCCACCAGAACTGTGAGATGCTTCCCCATTAACAAACCTTAGATCACCAGTGACCTGAAGGACCTGCGTAACAAGAATAAAGAGCCTTCAGAGAGGAAGACAGGGAATTATTGAGTAGTTACAGAAGCAACCTAAAGTTAAGATAAGAGACAGCAAAGAGATGTGCAAGAAGAAGCTGGAGAGCAAGCTTCAGTAAAACAATATCAGAGATGTGTGGTCAGGGATGGAGAAAATCACAGGCTTCATGCAGAAAAAATATCAGACCGATGGATGTCTTGACAGAGCCAATGAACTAAACACATTCTTCAATAGGTTTAGTGCAGAAGCAAGCTCAGCATCATCCTCTCCTGCTCACAGCCAAGCAGACATCCCACCCTCCTTTGACCCACAGCTTTCTTGTCACACCTCAAATATTTTACCTTCCACCTTGGCCATAGACCCTTCTGCTTCTACATGTTTAACTTCAATCAAATCAGAAGATACCGATAGTCCCTTTGCCTCCACCTTCCACCTGTGTGTCTCAAGAAGTCATGTGAAGCGACAACTGGAAAGACTGAACCGGAATAAGGCTGCAGGTCCAGATCGTGTCAGCCCTAGAGTCCTGAAGGCCTGTGCAGAGCAGCTCTATGGGATTCTGCAGCACCTCTTCAACCTTATCCTGGCCCAGAAGAAGGTTCTAGTGTTGTGGAAGACCTTGTGTCATGTTCTGATACCAAAGAAAACTCACCCATCAGTCCACTTTTTCCATCATGGGAGAAGAAGTAGAGGTGGTGTAGGAGTATAAATAGTTTGGTGTTCACCTGGAGAACAGACTGTAGTGGAGACGCAACTGTGAAGCCATCTACAAGAAGGGACAGAGCAGACTGTACTTCTTGAGGAAGCTTAGGTCTTACAGTGTATGCAGCAAGATGCTGCATATCTTTAATACGTCTGTTGTGGAGAATGTGATCTCTTCTGTCATCATCTGCTGGGGTAGCAGAATCACAGCCAGGGACTTAAAAATCCTGCCCACAGCCATCAGCATCTAATACAGCTCTTTGAAGAAACCTGTATAATGTGAGCTACAACAACAATTAATTTCCCTTCAGGATTAATAAAGTATTTTTAAACTAAACTTTTAGCTTCCTGCATTCAACCATCCACTGTTGCCACATTCTTGATCAGTAGGGGGGCTGCCAGAAATCTTTGTCTCTATATGATGAGCTGAGCTTCCTCATTTAGATCACATTTTACCTACTTGGGTTAGAAACTGAATTTGGCGGCACTACATGATAACTAGATAAGGAAAACATTTTTAAATGGTCAAAACTGCTTTGTTGATGTATTGATATGATATTTTTTTATATGAATTGGATCTGTTTGTTTTGTGAATTACGTTTATAATATACTAAATATTAATAATATATAAAAAAAAAAAACCTAAAACACTTATAAGTATATTTAACATAGGAGTTCAGAGGGCAGTGGGGCAGACCACATACTTGTGTTCCACTGACGCTCACACTTCCCACAGAATCTCTTTGATTTTCTCTTAGGGGAACTAATGTTACAACCATAAGCTTACGGAGGTTATCTGATTTCTCTATGGGTATTTTGATAACCTTCAAACTAGCAGATGTCTGTCAACGGAAGCTATGAAATGTCTGGAACAGGCGGCGGAAAACCAGTTTACGTACGTGGAGACGTATGACGCTTTGCCCACGTCTTACGTCAACTCAAAATCGAAGTGGATTTCTCCAGGCGTACACTCCTTGTTTTCTGTATCCCAACTAGCATTTTTGTACATACGCCTATTCAGAAATGTTACATTCAAAACTACAGTCGTCCACTGCTGTCAGTGACGATTCTTAGGGGTTATTACGTGCGGGGATGAAAACAAGCGCTTCTCCCAGCTAAGCTAACGTAACTGCAGCCGTTAGCAGAACTATTCCTACTCTTCTGTCGAGCTAGCTGTGGATTAGCACCTTAGCCTAGCTCGCTAACCAGACACATCTGAAAAAGGTAAACAAAAAATTTAATTCCATGTGGTGTAAATAACAGTTCATGAACATTTGTGTTGTTACCTAGCCGTTACCTTATTTCGAAATGAATTACGTTTAATTAGACGGTTTTCGCCCCAAATTCTTTAAGTACCAACGGAGAAAATGTGTAGCAGCAGCGTCAACGCAAAACAATACAAATCCCGAATCCCTCACCAGAGACTCGGCCGACTAGGCTAACTCCAGTTTACCGCTATTTAATGAAGCTTAGCTTTCCGGGGATACGTTTTTCTTTAAATATTAATGTTAAAACCACTAGTCCCACACTTATTACGGCTAAATTACTGTCACTATACGATACTGAGCTTTGTTTTTCACTGTTAAATGCTAAGAGAGATGCCATTTGCCGTGATGGGAGTTGGCTATTTTGACATGCATTTATATCTCACATTCTCTTGTTTTAGATATTGTGCTGAATGTCTTTTTCTCTTCAGTAGGGGAACTGTATTTTAATGATCTGGTAGAAACAAAAGGATCCTTATTCGTTTGATAACATAAATAAAGTGATGCTTAGTTTACGTTTTTCTGTCGCTGTTAACAAATTTACAATATAACATATGGCCCATCCGCCGATACAAGCGTGGATTGATTAATTTCCTTATACATACGTTTACTTTCATAGTTGCAACATGTAGGTTTATTTACACATACTTAGGAAACTACTTTTCGATTATTGAACACTTCTCTTGAATGCTCCTATTGATGTTGCATTCTTTGTCACAGGCCTTGTTTAAATGTCATATCATATTAGTCTGTTCAAATTTTCTCTCAATTAAGTTTTCAAACAACCATCATCGTGATTTCTTTGCTTGCACAGGGGAAGAACATACAGTGCCTGGCAATTGTATTTAATCCTCTGACTTTTTCTTAAAATTTTGTCACACCACAACCTTCAATGTTTTTTGTTTTTTTTTATGTGAGAGAGCAACACACAGTAGCACATAACTGTAAAGTAGAAGGAAGAAGTTAAACAACTTTTCGATTGTACAAATAAAAATCCGAAGATTGTAGTGTGCATTTGTATCAATAGTAGCATAGTTCATAGCAGCAATAAATTGTTGAACCCTCTTTGGCTGCGGTTACAGCTGCAGTTCTTTTGAGGGTATCTCGTCTAGCTTCATCTATCTTCCCATTAACCTTGATCAACTTTTCTGTCCTTACTGAAGAAAGGTATATCCACAATATGATGCTGCCACCACCATCCATGTTGGCGTTTGGGTGTTCAGGGTGATGGATGTGCAGTTTTAGTGTTCCGTCACAAATAGTGGAATGGGTTGAACATTGCTCCAAAAGATGTTTAATGTTTATGATCTATTAAGCTATTAATGCCTGACCTGTGTGGTGTGTTCTTTGATTCTGTGATGCTTTTTGCTTATAATGTTCACTTGGTTGGGGAAGAATACTATTGTGAGGTGCTGTATGTGAAAATAATAACTACCAGGGGTTTAAGTCTAGAGGGCATTTTGAGTATTGTTTTAACTTTGTTCGTTAATTTAATAGGGCACGGATGATGTGAAGTAAAAGAGCTTCTCCATTGTGAGCCATTACCTACCACAGCTGACACACAGTGAGCATCAAGACATCTTCCTAAAACAGACAATATTACCGTCTGCAGCTCATCCAGCACCTGAACCATGTGAGGGCCCCTCGGTCCGATCTGAGGGGATCCCTGGATTGTTGAAACAACGTCCCCGCTGTGCGGGGAAGGACTCATCCTGTCTCTGTGTGAGAGAGCAGCAAAACTAAAAACTCCCTCCCCATCTGCACATTCCCATTCTCCTTACCAAGGAGACGCGCCATGATGTTCCGAGATCAGGTAGGTATCCTTACAGATTGGTTCAAAGGCTGGAATGAGTGTGAACAGACAGTGGCGCTCTTGTCGCTTCTGAAGAGGGTGTCCCGCACCCAGGCTCGTTTTCTCCACATCTGCCTTGAGCATTGGCTGGCAGACTGCACTGAGATCCACATCCTTGAAGCTGAAGCCAACAATGCAGGTAACTCAGACTTTCTGTTTGATTATAAGTAACTGATAATGATTCTAAAACAGCATGATCTCTTTCAATTCGCTTAGACAGTTAAGTAATAAAACATTCATTTATTCTGATTTTTATTAGCAACTGTCAGTCAGTGGCATCAGGAGCCAAAAGAAAAGGTAGTGTCCTTGCTGTTGTCACACTTGCCCCTGCTTCAACCACGAAACTGTGAGGCCAAATGTGAGTACATGAAGCTGCTGCAGAAGGTGTTAACTCACACAATTGAGAGTAGCCTTTTCGTGGAAGAAAGCAGACAGCTGCTCTCCTATGCACTCATCCACCCTGCCACCACCCTGGAAGATCGCACCTCACTTGCCTCATGGCTAAATCACCTGGAGGAGCACCTTTCCAGCGGTTATGCATCTCGGGCACCTCCTAGCCCTTACCACCCACGCCAGGGCTCAGATGAATGGCCCAGCTCGGCTGAGGCTCTCGACCCAGGCAACGCATGGCCAGACAAGTCCCCTTCATCTAGCACATCTCCTGCAGGCCAGAATGGACACATGCCTTTTCCAGGCGGGATGTCCTCACCTATTAACAGCAATAACACAGGTAATGGTAGTTAATTTCTGCTTCTTGATTCGGGAGAAAACAGAGAGAGTAAAATGTGGTAGACAGCCACGCTTGTAATTTAGATAGCTATAAATGTAAAAAAAAATGTTGTTTTGATCATATATGGATTTCTCCCTTGACAGGTCTGGTTGCGCAGATGCAGCCAAGCCCTCTGAAGAAGCCCATGCAGGTCATTGCTTCCAATTCCCAGGCTTGTGGCTCAGAGTGGGGCAGCCAGGATGACACAGGGGGGCGACAGAACTTTATCTCCACAGACCATGCACCTCTATCACCTCAGAGCAGCATAGCTTCTTCAGGCAGTGAGCAGACAGAAGAGCAGGGCTCCGCTCGCAACACTTTCCTGGAGGATGGCAGCGGCATGAAAGGTCCGAATTAATTACTCGGCAAAGCCCTTATTTGGCCTTGGTAAAACTTGTCTACAGTCTGTCAAGTAAACTTTATTATCCCCAAGGGACAATTTGTAGTGCAGGTAGCAGTGAAAACATAGAAAGCAGCCACATACAAAAAACACAAATCTCCATCTTGATAGTAAAAGGGAGTATTCTGCCCTAAGAGGATGGCTAGAATCAGCCAAAAATGATCCTAACTTTCTTTAAGGACCTAGAATTATGTAGGTTACTCATATCACTAAAAGATAAGACAGCAATTTTACTACAAATCTTGACGATACTTTGCAGGCCATTCTTATTTTTGATGGAAAGTGACCTGTACCAACAAATAAAAGTGACTGTTATATCGTACATTATAATACAGCCTTAGTTGGGGCTAACCAACCCATGCACTTAAATGAACCATTAGTTTTAAGTTTTCTTTAATACTAGCACTGTAATAATTGATTACTGTAATCAATATAAACGCAACATAATTTAACAGTTATTAAACAGAACACTATAACAAAAATGTAAACTTTGCTCAGTTATCTATAGTGTCCAGTTTTGTTTTCTTTATCCATCTGTTTCTCTCTATCTTTAATTGTTGTATATATATTTACATACTTACCAAAATTAGTCTCGTACAGCCATGTGGGGTGTTTCCCCTCTGGCAGCTAAGGCGAGTCAAAGCTTATAACCTGGCGTCGATTTTTGCTGCTTGTAAGGGGCGGGGCCTGAGCACTATTTCCGTAGTTGCATACAGAGTAGAAGAGTTATGGCTGCTACTCGCAGTAGAGGGATTGCTGCTATCCTCACAACTCTGGGGAAAAAACGTGGATATTTCAGCTTGTTATGCAGGTGGTTGCGACATCTTTTTTTTCCGCATGCGTAGGGGCGGAACTCCGCTCTGTTTGATGCAGAGAGCGCAAAGTTGTAAAGGCAGAACGGGGGAAAAACTGCATTCCACTGTAGAGTAGTCTGCACCAACAAGGGTCCTGGATTATGACAGAGGAAGGTCATGCTTTGCTCTAAGCTCTTGAGCACACTGAAATCATTTATTAGAAGAACTCTTTAACTTTACTAACTCAGGGTCAAGATTTTTAAGCACTGCTTTTTAAAGGTTGGTAGACACATGATTTTATTTGTATTCTAGAAACATTTAAAACGTCAGGTTTTAAATATGCTCATTTTGGTTCTGGGACTTTTTGCTAATGAAAAAACAGACAGTGTGGCTTAATTCTGAACTCGCCACATGTTCTCTTCCAGCCTCAGATCTCAAATCTGTGCCAACATGGTCTCTCAGCACAAAATGGCAAGATGAGTAGGATGAGTGTGTGAATAACAAACTGTGGGAAATTAACCCTGTTGTAAAATAAAATACTTTTTTCATGTTTAATCTAGATATGATCAAACATAGAATTTTTTTTTTTTTTTGCGGCTTTAAAGTTGTAACTTTTTAAAACAGGCCCCTTACCAAGTTATGATTAGTTTAACCGCCTTTGTCCAGACACATTCCTTATACGATTCTTGGAATGCCTCAGTGTTGCTTTAGCCTCAATGAGGGCTTCCACAAAGAGAAAGGTTTGGCTGCTGCTTTAATATTAGATTAGATCCTCACTCAGAGTTATATGGTTAATATTTTTTTGAACCACCCGATGGTGCTAATTTTTGTGACGTTTGTGTGTCCCTTTTGTTTTAGATGTTCCTGCATGGTTGAAGAGCCTTCGTCTTCATAAATATGCATCCCTATTCTCGCAGATGACCTATGAGGAGATGATGATTCTCACAGAGCAACATTTAGAATCACAGGTGCTTTCATTTGTTCTTATACCTGCACTGTTACTAGAGCATGATATCTGTGCAGACTTCAAACCTGGTGATACATCAGCTCTCAATGAGGCATGAAATTAAACAATGCACCCCACAGTTATATTGAGGCAGTCACACATAGTACAAATAGTAGGATATTTTTCCCAGTCCTGATTGCCTTTATTGAAACAGATGGTGATTAGGTTGGTTATTTAGTGACTGTATAAATTGTGCAGCGTGCCCCCAAGACATGACTTCACATACCATTCTGTTATTTCTCATTTGTCTTTTTCAGAACGTCACGAAAGGAGCACGACACAAGATTGCGTTGAGTATCCAGAAACTGCGAGAGAGACAGAGTGTCCTCAAGTCTTTAGAAAAGGTGATTATTTAAGGTCATCTGAAGCTAAAAAACGCCAACAAACATTTTTCCTGATGACCTTTCACCTTTACTGAACAAACACTCTTGAGTAGGTTTTTTTTGTGATGATAGTATGAAAGTTTGTTTAGCTCAGTTTTGTGTGCAAGTAGAAGACATAAAGGACAACTGTGAGGGATTCATTGGAACACATTGTTGTTAAAATACATTTTTCTTACAAGCTTTCAGCTTCAAAATCGCTCAGTTTACACAGACGTTACCCCTTAAATTCAGTGTGCATTTTCGAATGACTCACCTTTACAAAGTATGACACTGATGCACTCATCTCCTGTCAGGATATTTTGGAAGGGGGAAACCTGCGCAATGCCCTGCAGGAGCTTCAGCAGATCATCATCACACCCATTAAGGCCTACAGTCCACCCAGCGCAGCACAACCTGTCTCAGATGCCTCCACTTCCTCAACAGAAGGCACAAAAACGGGAGCAGACACAGAGCCAACATCAGAGGACTTTCCATCCCACAACCCACCACCCTGTGATGGAGACTCTTCAGTTACGCCTATCTCAGATGGGGACATTGCCGGACAGTTCACTCGTGTCATGGGGAAAGGTAAGATTGTGGCTGATTTAAACAAAATTACAAACATAATGAAAATTGGTAAATTAGTCTTTTGGAAGATATATTGTTTTAACTGGAGTAAAATGCCAGACCAACCAGACGGTTAATAGTGGCCGTGTCAGAGCAACAAAATACAGATTAGTAAAATAAACTTAAAAAAAACGTTCAAACTGTATTAAAAAATAAAATGGACAAGAAAAGCCGTCACTAATCTAACAAATTTCAATTCTTTCCGTTGCAGAAAATGTGAGCCCGAGATAATTGAAGTTTTGTGTTTTTTTTTTGTTTTTTTACAAAAAAAAATCCAGATCAACGGACAAAGCCAATGCTTTGTAGAACCTGTAGAACCTGGGTTTGCTCATCTAGAGACAATAGATTTAGCTCCTTCCTATTTACAAAATAGGTCAAGCACAGACAGACATGATTTGAAACATATATGAGCAGCTTTTCTAAGTCTAAAGACAGACTTTCAATTGGATTTATGTCTGGGCTTTGACTGGGCCATTCTCTGTGCTTTGATGCAGACCTCACCATTGTACCTCTATCCCCCCTCCCCCACTAACCAACTGTGTGCTACTTTGTTGGTTTTCTAATATACACTATTTTGCTACATTAGTGTGCACCCAGCTGCTGGTTTCAAGGCCAGATGAAGAAAACATCAGTTGTTACCTTCAACTAATTGAGAAGTGTTTGGCACATGAGGTGAGAACCAGCATCCACCTTTTTCTTCTTGGTTAATATGTTTCATGCATGCATGTTGTATCATTTCTACATTTTTAGCTAATTTATTTTTCTGTTTTGTTTTGGTTGTTAGGCTTTTACAGAAACTCACAAGAAAAGGCTGGTCAGCTGGAAGCAGCAGGTCCTGAAGCTTCTGCGCCTGTTTCCTCGGAAAGCTATGGACATGTCGGCATACCGACAGAAAGGGTGAGGCTTCTGGCTTTCTTTTACCTTTGATCTTCCTCTTAAGCAGTGTAGATGTCACATAAACTAGTTTTACCCTTCTCACTGGATTCATCCCTACTGTCAGTTACTTTGATTCTCACCCCCTTTTTCTTTCACTCCTCCTTCCTCATTAAAATCATTGTTGTCATTTCATATGAACTAGCTGTAGCAACTGACAGATCTCCTCAGCTGCTCATTTGTTTTATCTTCCTTCCTTTATTTTTGCTGTTTCAGCTGGAACTATGGGTCAAACTCCCTCCCCACAGCAGGCTCTGTGAGTGGAGGTGTGAGCCGACGGGGCCAGAGGCAGTTCCAAATGACCCCTCGTGGACTCCCAGCCGGGCGCATGTGTCTTCCTGGCGGGATCGGCGGAGTGTCTCCACGCCACACACTCACTAATCCTGCATTGGCAGGACAGGGTAGACAAGTCAGTATTGGTGCCAGTGAATAAAAAAAGGTCTTATGCCTACCAGGCAACATGTGAAGTATTTGTCAAGTGACAACCATAAATTTAGTATTGCATGTATTTTATTAGGATTTTATGAGATAGACTAAAACAGCTTACTGCATAATTGTGATTATTTTTTAAATGTTTTCCAAAACGTTAAATTGAGGTTTAATCAGAGCAGAGCTTCTTTCAATCTTTCGCGGTGTCCCCCTGGCTATACACAGAACTTCTTTTAACAATAGTGCTCTTTATGTCACTCTTCCATAAGCTTGGGTTATTATTTTAAATCTAATCCTGCTTTTAAATTTACCAAAACTTTATCCCTGACTTACTTGGCGTGTACCTTGGTCTGTATGTTGCTGATGTTTCACAGACGACCTCCAATAACCTTTACACACAAGTACTCTGTTTACTGATTGGATAACTTCAGAAGGTTGGTAGGTACATTGAGTTTTGTGTTGGTGTGTCTGAGTAAGGGGAAGCCGAACCCAGATTTATGCTTCACACTTTACAATTTGATTTGTGAATAACTGACTTCTGGTTCTGATTCTGTGAAACATGCTTAAGTTTCCTTCCAATGAACAATTATGCAGTGCATTGTGGTGGTGTATCACATAATGTCTCAATAAAAAAAAGCTGACAAAATGTGGAAAGGTTTTAAAGGTATGTGTAATTTTGCAAGGCTTTGTACCTGCTGTATAAAAGGTCAAAGCATTCATAAATAATTTTAAAATGATGGATTACAGGAATTATGTTTAAGTGGATGAGATTAGATTTAGGTTGGCTAATCAGAGCTGAATGCATTTCTTGAGAAACTTTGAGGAACACAAGCATGTATTGCTTTGGTTTCCCTTTGTTTTCTACCTTTAAGTCACCTTTTTCTTTAAATCCGAAGTTTATTTTACAGCTGAAAGATTAGAAAACTATGTCCACAAGTCTGAATGAGATTTATGTACTACGTTTTTTTTTTTTTTTTCACAGAATCTGTGGTTTGCCAACCCCGGGGGCAGTAACAGCATGCCAAGTCAGAGTCGCAGCTCTGTGCAGCGGACTCACTCGCTCCCTGTCCACACATCTCCACAAACCATGCTCATGTTCCAGCAGCAAGGTATCCTTCAAGTTCTACAATATTTTAATTGGTTTTATGTTTATGCGTATGTTCTTTCCACAAGCTATGGTTCTCCTTATTTAAGTACAAAAAATTATTATCAATAAGAAACTAAAATGGTCTTTTCTAGTACTCATTTTAACCATGGTGCTTATTGTCATTTACATTTTTAAGGGAAAACTGTAAAAATATTAATATTAATATCATTTGGAAGTGGTGGAGTTGATTGCAGGCAGCCTAAAATACACATTTGCTAATGGCTATAGAAATGATCAAATATAGAGAGCCTGTTGAACAAAAACACCACAGGTTTGCAGCATGTCTTTTAGAATATGCTTCATTTTTAGCTGGGTCATCTTTTGAGCTTGGCAGACAGACACTGCATAATTACAAGCCTGTCTCTATGGGGATATATACAACTTAAAGAAAAAGAAGAAAATTATTACACTCCTTTGATTGCTTAGACAAGACACAAACCAGACCCTCTGTTTATCAGCGCGACTCACTTTCATCTAACATAATACTCTGTATACTTTTAGGTAATTGTAACTTGGTGTTTGTCTCAAAATAGTTTAACTATCTTATATTTGTTTATAAAACAGAAGGATTTGGTGCATTTAGCGTGCCTCACAATATGTCTAATTTTAAATTAAAAAAGCACATTAATCCTCTTTTTGCATGCAAGCATAGCATATGGGACTTTTTTATGTAGTTTAAAAAAATAACAAAATCATAAATATTAAGTAAATCGGATTCTTAATATTCTTATAGACTAAGATGATTTTTCCCTATTTGTTTTAAGAATGCCAAGTTCCAGGTGGTGACCTGGAGATCAACCCCACGCTGGAGTCACTGTGCCTCAGTATGACAGAGCATGCCTTAGGGGGTAAGTGTCCTCACCAGCTACTAGCCACCAGTGCCACTGGTTGGGAAACCTTACACATTTGTTCACTCAAAGAACACCAGCTTGTGGTGTACCTAATGAAAAATTATGGGTTTCCTCTTTGCAAACAGTGTGTGATTTATATTACATCTTTTATCTTTTTGAATAACAATTAAGTAGAAATCAGCCGATGTAATCTTCCTGCTGGTATGGTTTTTCAAAGCAGCACTAACCACTGACTTTAATTCCTGATTACTGATATTCCTACATTTAAAACCACATTTTTCCTGACATCAACTCATCCGTGTTGTTTCTATCAGCCATATGTCACTTGTCTATGTATGTCATTTTTCTCCGGATCCTTGGCCATCTGCCATATTCCCAATTACCGTTCTGGCTAATTATTATCTTCTCTTTTTCTGCTGCAGTTTCAGCTTAAAAGAAAAAGCATGCATAATCACACTGTCAAACAAACTAATCTGTTAACATATCTGAGGTGCAGTGATGTGTTATATCATTTAACGGAGTCAAAATATGTGAATTTGGTGTCTAATCCCAGTGCTTGCTGTGTACAGGGGTAATAACTGCCGTCATATTTTTAAAAGCCATAATGAATGTTGTCTTTCTTGAATAAGGTCAGCAACGGTGGCATCTTTACATTAGTAATACTTCCTGCCAAACAGTGCTGCTGGTTTCTGATCATTTCGGTGGAATTAGCCCACATGTTTCGAGAGATTGGCCAGGGCAGTAGTGGCAAAACAGATCCCAGAAGTACTGATAAGTTCCAGGATTAATTTATCAGTACTTCTGGGATCTGTTTGTGTATTAATACCTTATTTCTATTCCTAATAATTCTTATCATTAAGAAACTGTCTGTCTTACAAAAGCATTCTTTCCATTTTAACTGGTGAGACTGGATGCATTTTGTGAGATTTTCTCTTTCTCCGAGGATGTCCGCATGTATTAAATGTTTGTACTACATAAAACCTTGTGCTGCAAGTTTAGTTTAATGTAATGTTTGTTTAAACTATCAACTGAATAATCATTTGACATTCTTAAAAAATAGTTATTTCAACTGGTTGTGGTACTTTTATTATTTTATATTTTTATCAGGAACTATTTAGTTGAAAAACTAAAAGGTATAAAAAATATATCTTTCAAACTTTGAAAGATAATGGTACTTCTTAAAAAAGTCAAATAGCTTACTAAATGTGGCATATTTTATATCCACTGCCTTGAATACCATAAACATGCAAGGAAGACATGCATTGAATGTGAAAAAGAATGGACTAACTGGTTGGCTTTAGAAACATTTTCTATCCTTGAAATGAAAATTGTCATCTATAGGTGTCACTAGTGGAAAGTTATACAAAAACTGTTTTCTTTTACTTGCAAATAAACCACACTCTACCGGTTTTCTTTATGTTTATGACCAGCTGTGTTTTTAGGGTCTCAAAACATTGGGGGCTTTAGCCCAAATCCAAAATAAGACAATTTGTAAGTAATTTAATATTAAAATAATATAGGACATATTGTATGAGTTCTCTGTCTCGGCTGATTTTAGAATGAATGTAAATGATTGTGAATCAAACCAAAAAGGTTTGCAATAATTTTACTTTTTATTTTTGTTAGAAGCTGAATGAAGGACAAGGAGAAAGAGAGTTTAGGTCTGATGAAAAACCATTTTGCTGAAGCAAGTAATGACATGTTGAGATATTTAGAAAAGAACTTAATTTGAATTTCTGCTGACAAATGTTTTTTCTTAAACGCAGAGATGTTTACTTTGGGCCAGATAAATGTGCTTCTTTTGTCATCTACATAAATAACCTTTTTTAAACATTACATTCTCATCAAAGTGTTTCACTCCTGAGGCTCCATTGTCTTTATTCTTATATTTCAAAAAAGGAAAGTGGTATAAAGTTGATTTTCCTAAATCTTAGTCAAATGGTAAAATCCTAAAACACATTTATTTTATTATGCCAAGAGCTTTCGAAACATTTTATTAAAATTGTTCCTTCTTTTATGAACCTGTTCTCTTTTATCGCCATCTTTTCATCCCTTCGTTCCACTTCTGAAGAACTTTGGCCAGCCAAAAATAATAAAAGAAACATTTTTCAACACAGTCTTTTGCACTGAACATGTGAGACATTAGTGCAGTTCTTACTATTAAACACTTTGAGAGGAAAGAGTGTTAAGTTGTGGTGTTTAAAATATAGCATAGAGCCTCATCCTGGACCTTATCAGTACTAATATTACAGTTATTAATAACTGTATACATATGGTATGTATGTCTCACCTTCAGTAAAACTGTATCCTTGTTGAATTAGTTTAGTTTATATAATATTTCATGTATAATTCAGAAAAATAAAATAGTTAACTAACCAATGGTCCACGTGTGATTAATTGCTATGATTTATTTCTTAATTATCCTGCATCTTTAAAACCAGAACTTTATGTTTAGAATCAGCACAGAAGATATGAAAGAGAAGAGGGAGGCTTAGTTTTGCTCTTTCTTCTACGTCTTACTGGAACCAGGAGATATTTTCCTGGTTTATTGAGCAACACCTGGTTCTGTCTACATGTAGAACTAGACTCTTAAGACCGGCTGCAGCCATGAGATCAATGTGTGGATCTGAAGGACCTTTTAATGTGTTCAGCTACGTTAGGATTAAATGCTTTTATTTTGACTGAAGTAAAGGACCAGATATTTTCACATTTTAATGCAAATCCAGCTAGAAGCTCACAGAGAAGGTTGCTACTGTTTTCTATCACAGCCACATTTAACTTCACCTGTAGCTCAGGTCAAAGTTCCTCATCATGACCCTGAAGATGCTCATCAGAGTGAACCTCCACCTCATGTCTTGCTGGGTGAATCAGTGATCAGCTGTAACTTATAATCAGCCCATTCCGAGTCAGCATTCAGGTTTTACCGCTATCTTCGTCTGGTTTATACCGCTCGGCGTCGACCTGTTCCTGAACACACACCCACCAGGCTCCCACTCTCTGGTGGCTCCACGGTTGTTCTGAAATGATCCCTGTTTGAGGCGCTCAGTGTAACTTTTCAGGTAATGAAGGAGGCAGGTCGACCTGGAGTAAACTGCAGTTCTGGACTTCTCCAGAATGGAGTTCATCTCTGGCTGTGCGCGTAGTTGCGAATTCGTGGTGCTGCGAGTGCACAAATAACTATTTTTGTCTTCTCCTTTTAACTCATTGTCAGGTTAGGTGAAGTGGGACGTGATTATATGGAACACAATTGAAAAAATCTCATAGTTTTTAAATAAAAATGTGAAGTCCAATGCCATTTTGTGGCTGCATCTTTTTACTACTTCTAAATTTCTTCTATCAAGAAGTCCGGGCTATTCAGAAAACATCCGGGGCTTCCTCCCCGGAAGGTCTATCTACGCGCCTGTTTATGACTATTTACATTGTACGTAGATTCTCACTGAAGGCATCAAAACTGAATGAACAAATATGGATTTATATAAAAGAACTTATGTTTTATATTTTATGCTGGAAAAAAATGCAATGGATAATCTGTCCACTACAGTGGACTTCATGCATCACTGACAATATTTTACTTGAACTCATGACTATGATTGTGCCCATACAGGTCCTTCTCAAAAAATTAGCATATTGTGATAAAGTTCATTATTTTCCATAATGTAATGATGAAAATTTAACATTCATATATTTTAGATTCATCGCACACTAACTGAAATATTTCAGGTCTTTTATTGTCTTAATACGGATGATTGTGGCATACAGCTCATGAAAACCCAAAATTCCTATCTCACAAAATTAGCATATTTCATCCGACCAATAAAAGAAAAGTGTTTTTAATACAAAAAACGTCAACCTTCAAATAATCATGTACAGTTATGCACTCAATACTTGGTCGGGAATCCTTTGGCAGAAATGACTGCTTCAATGCGGCGTGGCATGGAGGCAATCAGCCTGTGGCACTGCTGAGGTCTTATGGAGGCCCAGGATGCTTCGATAGCGGCCTTCAGCTCATCCAGAGTGTTGGGTCTTGAGTCTCTCAACGTTCTCTTCACAATATCCCACAGATTCTCTATGGGGTTCAGGTCAGGAGAGTTGGCAGGCCAATTGAGCACAGTGATACCATGGTCAGTAAACCATTTACCAGTGGTTTTGGCACTGTGAGCAGGTGCCAGGTCGTGCTGAAAAATGAAATCTTCATCTCCATAAAGCTTTTCAGCAGATGGAAGCATGAAGTGCTCCAAAATCTCCTGATAGCTAGCTGCATTGACCCTGCCCTTGATAAAACACAGTGGACCAACACCAGCAGCTGACACGGCACCCCAGACCATCACTGACTGTGGGTACTTGACACTGGACTTCTGGCATTTTGGCATTTCCTTTTCCCCAGTCTTCCTCCAGACTCTGGCACCTTGATTTCCGAATGACATGCAGAATTTGCTTTCATCCGAAAAAAGTACTTTGGACCGCTGAGCAACAGTCCAGTGCTGCTTCTCTGTAGCCCAGGTCTGGGGAATGCGGCACCTGTAGCCCATTTCCTGCACACGCCTGTGCACGGTGGCTCTGGATGTTTCTACTCAAGACTCAGTCCACTGCTTCCGCAGGTCCCCCAAGGTCTGGAATCGGCCCTTCTCCACAATCTTCCTCAGGGTCCGGTCACCTCTTCTTGTTGTGCAGCGTTTTCTGCCACACTTTTTCCTTCCCGCAGACTTCCCACTGAGGTGCCTTGATACAGCACTCTGGGAACAGCCTATTCGTTCAGAAATTTCTTTCTGTGTCTTACCCTCTTGCTTGAGGGTGTCAATAGTGGCCTTCTGTACAGCAGTCAGGTCGGCAGTCTTACCCATGATTGGGGTTTTGAGTGATGAACCAGGCTGGGAGTTTTAAAGGCCTCAGGAATCTTTTGCAGATGTTTAGAGTTAACTCGTTGATTCAGATGATTAGGTTCATAGCTCATTTAGAGACCCTTTTAATGATATGCTAATTTTGTGAGATAGGAATTTTGGGTTTTCATGAGCTGTATGCTAAAATCATCCGTATTAAGACAATAAAAGACCTGAAATATTTCAGTTAGTGTGCAATGAATCTAAAATATATGAATGTTACATTTTAATCATGACATTATGGAAAATAATGAACTTTATCACAATATGCTAATATTTTGAGAAGGACCTGTAGTAGTGACTATTTTTGCTGTAAGACACTTTTATTATACTGAAACTTGTACGTTTTTTTTGTTTGTAAAAAAAAATTTTATAATTTCTTTCCTCATTGATTCAATGTTATGTGCACAGGTAGTCATTTTATTTTAGAGCTGAAGTCAGTACATGGCACAACTCATCTACTTGTAGATGAGTTGTGCCAAAATGTAGGACAAAAGATTGTGCTGGTAGTGAAAGTTCTGCTCAGAAAGGCAAAGAGTTAATATATGCACCATGCAGGCTCTTGCCTAATTGTGTCCTGCCTTCTTCTCAGATGGAACTGACCGGACATCAACAATATGAAGAGAAGAGAGGAAAAGGACACTTCATTTGAGGCCTGCTCAGTTCAGCACAAAGATGGATGTATGGTTAAAAAAAACCCAGGCAACATGGTCACTACAATATGACAAAAAAACTGTGTATATGTTCTCTAATATTTTTGTACTTTATTATATACAACTAAGTTTATTAAAAAAGGAATACAGATGATTATTATATTGTAGAACAGAGAAAAAGTAAACTGTGTCAGCTGTGCCATGCCACCTGCAGCAGGACTGTGGCATGGCGTGCAGCGGTTCAGTTTACCATGATATGAAAAAAGCAGTGGTGCTGTCTTTAAGGGTTCTGCCCTGAATTTGCTCGTCTCCTCCTACTGCCTTGGAACAAGGTTTTCTATCCACAACACACTGACAGCCCCTTCACCACACATTCGTGATCCAGAAAATTTCCAGCCAAAAGTGAGGCACTTTTATTAACCTATCTTTGATATTAGGCACTAACTGTAATTGGCCCTCAAGGTACACACACGGAGGTTTCACCTGGAGATCAGTGTTAAACTACTAATCCTATAGGCAACTCTAGTCAGGGCAATAAATTAGGCTGTTTCTTTTTGTCCTCTAATGATTTCCTTGCACAAACAGAAAAGAGAGGACTGAAAGGAGTGAGAAATAGTTAGTTTTCAACTTTAGGGCATATGTTTTGTCTCGGTTGTTTCACTTCGACACATAAAGTAAAAGTGACTGTCCTCCTCTAAGCTTTTACAAAGCCAAAGACAAGGGTTGTGCGTTTGTTGATTTGAGAAAAATATTTGTAGTGGGTTGCAGCAGAATAATTAAAAAAAACAGTGTGAAAAATTATTGCCAGCTGCAATTTGTCTCTTATTTTAATGTCCTACTTCATAAATGATGATGATGAATCTCATTTTGTGCCAGGGAATCCCCAGAGGGTTTGGTTAGAAGGAGCTGGTGAGGTTTGTGCTGTGCAGGAGCTTATTCGATATTAAATTGATAAAAGTGAAGAGGCTAGAGTGTTTTCAATTTACAATCCAATGCTGGCATGAGAAAGCTAAATGAAAAATGTCTCAGCCCTCTGGTTCCTTTACGATTGGCTTTGGTAAATGAAGCTCGATCCTTTAAGATATGCTCAGAGCACGGCGCCTAAACCTCACAGCATCCTCGTCTTTAAAATGGCCAATGTGACGATTTGATGAATCATTCTTTGTCAAGGTGCTTGACTATGTCCATATTTTTCTGTTTGTGTCTAAGTGTGTTTCAGTCTCAAAGCTCCAATGTTTTTCATCAGGTATCAGTGTTGAATCTAAAACTCTGTCTTTTAACAGCCTCTGTCTTTGAATGTGACAGAGCCGGGGGTGCATGTTTGTGTGGTAATAGTCTTTTGGATCACTTTTGGTTGCTTTATAAGGCAGGGATGACCATTCATATATTATTTGAGCCATAGGATGCCTGGCTAGTAAAGATGGTTATTTGCAGATATAATTTCCAGTTGCATTTTTTTTTTTTTTTAACTCTCCCTTGAAATTGATAACTTATGCTTATTTTCTATAATCGCATGTTTTGCCACACTAATACAGCACTGTTGTAGATAGAGGGCATGATAGCTGATGGTGCCAGCTAGAGACCCGTCATCTTGCAGCAAATGTTGTATGTTCATATCGCCTAAATGTCACTGTTTACATCTTTCTGGGATAATACCTAAATCATAATATTTGATGTCATAAGTAATCTGTTGTCTCGCTTAAAAGATCTGAAGCCTTCTCACACACAAGTTGTGTGGGTGGAGTCTTGGAAAAAACAAGTACTCTGCCCCCAAATCCGTGGTCTCCAAATAGCACTCAGATTTTTCCTGTTTATAAATGTCTGGACGATGCGTTAAGGAGAAAGTACGGCTTCTCTGGCCCTGTGATTAAACTGTTATTTGTCACGTCCTAAAAAACTGTTGATGTGGTGCCTGAACTGCAAAACTCCAGCATTTGCAAAACATTTATTTTAAAAAGTGGTTGCATTCTAGTCATGGATTTCTTCAGAGCAGGCTCTTGGATAGATCTGACTTAGTAAAAAGCATTACACTCATTGTAAGAAAGAACTCCAGTGTGTGATTAATGCATGCAGGCAGTCTTATTTTTTTTTAAGTCCACTATGTTGTTAATCAACTGTGTTGTTACAAATGGCTCAGATTATCCTTTTCATGGCCTCTGTTGCTTTCAACAGTCTATTTATCACTTTTAATGGACACAGAGGTACAATGCAGTGTGTGTTTATGATCCTGATGCAGCAGAGGATGACAATGCTTGTCTGAGCCAAAAATTGTAATGAGTAAACTGAACACCATCAACGGGCCAAGGAATACGTTTACTCCATGTTTACATTCCAGCGACACGAGAAATGAGTTTGGGAAATGCATGTTATGTGTTCAGCCTGGTGTATATAAACATGTTTTAATCTAATAGCAGAGGTACAGAGCCTGTGTCACATGGAGACATCTACCAAGTGTTCCCCAGGGTTTCTAATAGTTCAATTTTGCAGCCAGCTGTAAGTCACACTGCGCATATTTGTCGTGTACAATTTATATTTAATTCTGATTAACTTCCCCCAGACATTTTCTAATATTTTGTGAACCTTTTGCATCACATGTTTAATTCTACTTTTTTACTGTCACTCGTGTGTGAATGGTCTGAAGTACAACATCCGTCGGACCTTGACAGTCCAAATAAAGAGGTTCAGTTCTTTTGCAACTAAACTTGTTTTTTGTGTCCATTTACTGATTGACTTCTGTGCATTAGATATGCATTTTAGTAAATATAAAATGTCGTCTTTGCTTTTATTTTATAAATTTGACACGATCATGTGTAGATTTTTACTTCCGAGTCGTACGTTTTTTCCCCCCTACTGCTGTTCATCAAGCTATGAAAGGCTTCCTACCTTGTTAACGTCCTTACTTTATCGGGGAAAGAAGATCTGGTTTAGATGGGAAGTTAATTACAACTGCTTAAGGTATGTTTAAACTTTGTGTAGTGGCAACTAAAGCTGAGTTTTACAAGTATTTACTTTTTGGGAAGTCGTTTCTTTCCAGGGGTTAAGTAGCCAAGTTAGCAGAGAGCTAGCTGCTAAGCTAACTTAGCTTCTACCGAACATAACAGCTGACTTAGCATAGATGCTAACTTGGCGCTTTCTGTCAGTATTTTTCCCCTTATGTCTTTAACGGGAATATTAGGTCAGTTCGTGACAAAAACAAAATAAGATTTCCAACCTTAACGTTAGTTTAATGCACAGAGATAAAGTTGGTAAATGTCTAAATCTTTCTCGACATTAAAGTAAGTTGGTGTGATATGAGGAGACAACCGGACGTTTAAATACTATAAAATCAAGTTTACATCGCCGTGTTTGGCGTTAAGCCGAATATAAAATGAACCGACTATCTTCACTCGGAGGTCTTTATGTTTGCCATTCCGTTTTCTCCATAATATAAATAATTAGAACAACGTTATTCGCTAATTTTAGTCACTTTTAATTTTGAATGGAAGTAAAAAAATAAAAATAAATCCTAAAAGGTTCATAAATTCAACTTGCGTGTCAGAGTTTAAGTTAAAAGGATCTGTGTTAAACACGGGATAGACAATCCACCCCTGTATGCGTTAAATGCATTTAAAAAAAATTGCATGTCGCAGCACCTTAACAAAAACCGCGCTCCTATAAAGTATGGATGTTGTTTGCTGCTTTTACATTGAGAGGGGCATTAGACATGTAATCTGCAGTTTACAGTGTAAATTACCTTTAGCGTTAATTGACTAGAACTAAAGTTGAATATTAAACAGAAAGAGGAATCTTACTTTAATATAAAGCTGTACTTTATGCTTGCAAAACTAATAGACAAATTACTGTCTAAAATATACAGGTCGAAATATCTGCACGTTTAACTTAAAAGTTTTAACTTTTAAGTCACGGATCCAACAAAATGCCATTATAATCTATGGCATGTGTATCCCCAAAGTCCTAAAGACTAAATATAATTGCATCACTTGCAATATGTAATCCTGATTAGATGGAAACCTTTGCAACCCAGTTTTGATTGTTTGCATTATTTTGGACAGTCATTGAATCATATTTTTCTGGATCCTAGAAAAGGTGAATACTGTCTGACCATAAAATTGTTTCTTTTTTCTTATATTTGTCTTGAGTATTTGTTTTTCAATCACTTTACAAAAATGAACCCTCTTGAAAATACAATTATAACCCAGGTTGTTTAGATTGTATCAGTGCATAAACCAACCTTTCAATGCCAGAAGTAAAGAAACACATTTATTGACACCCTTGGTATGGATGTGCAAACACATTTAAGTAGCAGAATTTAACACTGAAAAATAGAGAGAAAACCAGCTATTATTTTATTTACAATTTAGAAAACACACCCAGTGTTAGAAATAATGGCTTATTTCAAAATTATTGGTGGCACAAAAGTGTTCATACCTCTAACAATCTCTGTATATTAAGTCTCACTGGAAGTTTACTGTAGTTAATTAATTTGATTTACTGTTCTATTTACTGGATTTCAAAGTTTCAATTTATTTTAGCCGCTAGGCTGAACATGTAACCTTATTTATTTTGCCACCTTGCACAGTGAGCATGATGGTAGGAGAGATAACAAATCTCCAAAGCTCATTTTTAGAGAATTGTGAACTAGTGGCATCTTTCGAGTCTCTAAAAATCTTTAAACACTATCTACATGCCAACTAGTTGTTTGGAAGGTATGCTGGTGAATAGCCTTTTTTGTTTGGCCTTCACAAATATAATCATTTTGAGTTTGCTAAGCTCCGCTGGGACTTTCACTGGAACTGTGTACTATGGTTTGATTAGACTCAGACAACTACAGCATGGGCAGGGCTGCTGGGACACAATATGAATTTTGTGGAAAAGCACCTAATAATCACAGGTAATCTTACAGCAGAGGATCTATGATGCTGTGCGCCACTTCCCTTCAAAAGGTCCAGGAAACCTAGTTGATTTTCATGATATATCCGAATATTTTAAATAGAATTCAGATGGTGTCTGCCAGAAAATTGAAAGTGGGTCATCACTGGGTGTTTTAACACACTAACATCCAAAACGTCAACTCAGAACTAATTTACCAGACTTAAAATCAACTTTCTTCCATGGCCGTCTCAGTCTTCAGATCTCAATCCTATGAAAAACCTGCAGAGTTTACTGAAGATTAGAACACATAAGACAGGACTGTGGAATATTAAGAAATATTGTACAAATAGTAATGCTCAAAGATCTCTCAGCCTCCTCAGGCTTCAACCTTGTGAAATGTTATTAAAGAAGACTAACGGCTGTAAAAAGTATTGACTGTAGGGGTACAAACTATTTTGCCACTCGTGGTTTATTACTTTATTTTTTAAAACTATTTTTTAACTATTTCCCTACTGAATAAGTGTACTCAATTCAAAGCTAAGAGCTGTTTCAAGTTTGTTTGGGAGAGATTAGGAGACCGCATTATTTTCAAGGCTTTTTACGCATCCTTGGTAGGGGTGCAATACTTTTCTTTGCATATGTACAGCATAATTTTTTGCTATGATCTATAAACGCTGCTTTTATTTTTTTGCAGGTTGTTTAACACCTATATGGCCACTACGCTTGGACATTGATAGAAACATTTGAAACTAGCGATGCGGATGGAAAACTTGCTGAAAGATAACTGCATTTCCAAGTTATCCCCTGGCAACTTTCTAGAGTGGTACAGTTGTCACTGCATCTCCAGATAATCCATAATGTCATTACCAAATGAGTCAGAAAACAGAGGGAAAGACCGACAGAGGGGAGCCCGCCCAAAGGTGAGACAGAGCCGGTCAGAAGAGAGAAGAGACTCCGGCGGAGGTCGGAAAGGTGGAAAGGGAAAGAAAAAAGGGCTTTCCTCGCATGAAGCAGCAGCTGAGCGACCTGTCAGTGATGGGTTTGAGTATGGTGAGCTGTTAAATGATCTGGAGGCCAGGAGCCAAACCTCCTCCTCCCCTCAGAAGGAGATCTGGAAATGGCAGGGCTTGGATGTCACTGCATCATCTTTGGGGCAAGGTGCAGCAACCAAGCAAGGTCAGGCTCCAGTTAGCTCTGCCACAGAATTACCTGCTCTCTGCGAGGCAGAGGGCAGAGGTTCAAACAGTAGCCGCACACTCAGGCAAAAAATCCAGGATGCAATGGGACAGTGTTTTCCGATAAAGACGCACAGTGCTGCAGCACCAGCTCCAACCCCACAGGCCTTTTTGGCGTCAGCTGCCTGCGCCCCCTCCAGGCGGAAGATCCATCTTAGTGAACTGATGTTGGATGACTGCCCATTCCCTGTAGGATCAGAGCTGGCTCAGAAATGGTATCTCATTAAGCAGCACACAGCCCCCATTACCCAGCCTCCCCTGTTAGATTCTACAGTAGTGTGCAGCGCCCCAACTTCGGCGATGGCTGCTGTGGAGGACGTGGACGACAAGCTGCGAGAGCGCAGGCGCATCAGCATCGAGCAAGGAGTTGAGCCACCTCCCAATGCAGAGATCCACACATTTGAGGTGACAGCTCAAATTAACCCCCCGTACAAGCATGGCCCCAAGTTAGCTCATGGCATGAATGAATTGGCTGGGACTGACGGAGCTTCTGCTCATCAGCAGGAACAGCTGCTTCTCCAAAGACAGCAACACCAGCTCTTGCTTCAGAGCTGCTTGGATACTCTCGATGAAGTTGCAGCCTCAGCCTCTGCTTCTCTCCACACCTCTGACATGGCTTCTGACTCTCTGGTTGACCCAGAGGTGACTGCGAACAATTTGACCTCAAGAGTTGCACTTCCTCAGGCTGAGCATCAGGTTCGGTCTGAGGAAGGCTACCGTTATCACACTCAGATTGATTACATTCACTGTTTAGTCCCAGACCTGCTGCAGATCACTAACCTACCATGCTACTGGGGAGTCATGGACCGCTACGAGGCGGAAACGCTGCTGGAGGGAAAGCCAGAGGGCACCTTCCTGCTGCGCGACTCTGCCCAGGAAGACTACCTCTTCTCAGTCAGCTTCCGCCGCTACGGCCGCTCGCTGCATGCGCGCATTGAACAGTGGAACCACAACTTCAGCTTTGACGTCCACGACCCCAGCGTCTTCCATGCCCCCACTGTCACGGGGCTCTTGGAGCACTACAAGGACCCCAACTCTTGCATGTTCTTCGAGCCCCTTCTCTCCAATCCCATCCACCGCACACACCCATTCAGCTTGCAGCACATCTGCAGAGCTGTCATAAGCAGCTGCACCACATACGACGGCATTAACATGCTCCCCATTCCAAATGCGCTGAAAAAACATTTGAAAGAGTACCACTATAAGCAGAAAGTGCGAGTACGGCGGATGGATACGTGTTGGGAATAAGAAGCAAGTTAAAATTGACTCAAGGACACAACCAAATACACCCCTATTTGAAGTACTGTGTATAAACTTACACGACACTGTATTTATTTATTTTATTCCTGCTGTATGTCATAAGTGTACTACACCCCACTGATGAGACAATATGTAATCTCAGTAATGCACATTCAGAATGATGTTAAACTCAAATTAAACAGTTTTAGATTCATGCTGTTCAGGGGACTGCATCTCCTCTGTGTTTTCAAGTGTGACTAAATCATCTTAATTATCTGATGAGGGTATGAATCAAGATGATTATAATGGAACTGCTCATTGATCACACACCGAGAAGCTGAAACACATCCTTACAGAGATTGTCACAAAGGTGTCGAAGTGAGCAGGTTTGCAGTATTACAGCCCTGGGCAAAAGTCTTAATGCTCCTTGAACTTTTTCACATTTTGTCATGTAAAAACCACACATTTCATTACATTATTTGGGGATTTTGTTTTTGTAACACAAAGAGGGGTAATTTTGAAATGTCAAAAGGATAAACATTTTTGAAAAGTTTACATCTAAAAATCTGGTGTGCCTCTTTTGGGCTGATAACCCCCAAATAAAGTTCAGTTAAAGAAATTGCACCTTACCACTAATTGGTCTGAGTGTAATTAAACTGCATGTAAATACAGCTGATCTGTGAAGACCTCAGATGCTTGACCTCAGAATACTACTGAAATATCTCAATCATAAAGACCAAGGAGCTCACCAGACAGGTCTGGCATGGCTCTATACGTTTGGCTCTGGTTGCACTGCTGTGCCTACATTTTATTTCTTAGGTGCACCAGCACAAAAGTAAAGTGCACCCAAATCGCATTTAAAACCACAGTTTTAAAGGTTCACTTTTGCTTTGTTTTTTGCTGTTCATATAGATGGTATTGATGATTATCAATCTGGTCAAAACAAAATTCTTTGCAGCACAATTGTACAAGAACTTAGTAAAAACCATTTGGTGCTTAAACTGCTTCGCTGAGCCAAAATGTAAACTTAAAGCATCTTCAGATAAATATAAAAACAAAAGTAACAAGTTTTAAAAGTGCAAACGTTGTAAGGGCTTCAAACTGAACATCTCTTGGTTCAATGTTTTATGAGCTAACCTCCACTACAGTCACATGGCCCTCGGATGGCCAACTTCTGTAGAATTTGATTTATTATATATATAAATTACATGATATAACATTCCTCTAAATCATCATTAATGGGATATTGCTTATTCATTCCCATGGGGGAAACTGAGTTGTCACAGCAGCTAGACAGGGTGAAAATGGTGCACATCTAAGAGGATAAATTTTAAAAGCAATAATAAAAACATAAAGAGGATTTGAAAATTGAAATATGATTGCTGTGTTTGTAATATTGTTGTAAGAGGGTGAAAGAAATAGCGAATTAATATGTGTAGCGTAAAAAAAACCCCCGAAAGATCTGAACAGAACAGATGTACATTAAATAAGAGTTTTCTCTAGGCTCCTCATCTCTGTCACGTGTCCCGGTTCAGGTGTCATGCTATGGTAGGTATCCCTAAAAGACTTTACCTGCGCTGCTGACTGCGCAACTAGACGTCTCTGGTGACGCCCATGAACAACAAGGAGGCAATCAAGTCACCGAGTCTTTTGTTCTTCAAATTTCTTTTCGAATGGCTGCTCGCATTGGTGCGACCACAATCTTTTTTTTATTTGCAACATTAAGAAATTAGGTTGCATGTGCCCTGCCAGGAATAAACATGTAGAGAAATTTCAAGCAGGTTATGTTATCAAACAACCCCAAGCTCTAATAAATGAAGTTGGTGTGGCCAGATGAGACTAAAATAGAACATTTTGGCCTAGATGAAAATGCTTTGTGTGGCATACCATGCCCACCATTAAACATAATGGTGGCAGCATCATACTGTGGGGATGTTTTTTTAGCACTGAAAGGGAAGCTAGTCAGAGTTGGCTCAGTTGATAGAGCAGGTGCACCATGTGGAGAGGCTATAGTCAACATGGTTTTCCTGTTGTAAAGATGCTGTCTGTTCACCTTGTAATTTTCACTGAGGAGTTTGGGTGTTTATACTTTGTTTTAAATAAGAATGAGGAGGGCAGGCAGCCCGCTCTGTCAGAAAGAACTATCACCTCTAAGTTTCTAGCTAAATATTACTGCTGCTGAAATTGGCTTTTTGTCATTTGCTTTGGCTATATAAATCAACACTTTGGTTTGGTTAAAACCAGTCAATATTAACTTGAAGCTTATGGATTGAACAAGAAGGTGTTAAAGCTGGGAAACCTTTTGTGTCAAAGCAACACAGTCACATTCCAGAGTCAAAAAACACCAACTTGTGTGTTCATGCATATTTAACTTGCATACGTTATTGAGTTAATTTAATTACCGGTAAGCTATTTTTCACAATTCATCTCGGTCTTATATTTTGAAAAAACTAATAATCTTAAAAACCTTGTGTGTTTTCGTGTGCAGTTTGGTCCATTTACAATAGCTTTCTTCAGAATTACTGACTAAAGAAATGCAGATGTACTCATGTTCAAACACCTCAGAAGGTTTCATGGATAGATGTATCACCTTTGATAGAACAGGTGATAACAAGGATGAACCCTATGATCTCACACCCCAAAATAGTAAGGAGGTGGTAATTAGTGTTGCATCCATCCAGCAGTTCATCGTCCATCCAGATCATTTTCTTACAGTTTACAATAGTGTTCTTATCTTTATGTTGTACACTCAATCAAGTAGTTTCTAATTGGTGGGATAGAAAGTGCAAGATAATGCCAAAAATTGCATTTTACAGCAAAGTCACTTACCAATGAGACTTAAAACTCAATCGCTTAACAATCTTTTCTTGGCTCCACTATAATATCACTTTTGATTCCAAATGCTTAGTTACCTGTGAAAATCAGCTGCAGTCGTGTGTTTTACTTATTTAAATGCAGTGCAAAAATATTCATCCTCCTTTTACATTTTGTCACATTACAACTAAAAACCTGAATGTATTTTCTGTGACAGGCCAACCCAAAGCAGGGCATCAATTTGAAGTGGATGGAAAATGACACATGATTCATAATTTGTTTATACAAATCATCTGAAAAATGGACATGCAGTTGTATTCTATTCCCCAAATAAAATCCTGCACTAGCAACTGCCTTCAGACCCCATCTAATGTTAAAATAGAGCCCAACTTTATGCAGTTCAAACACAGCATAAAACAGCTGTTCAGTGAAAGCCTCAGGGGTTTGTTAGAGAACATAAGACAACAAACAGCATCACAAAGACAGAGGAACACAGCAAACAGGTCAGGGATACGTTTAAAGCAGGGTTAGGTTATAAAATACTTTCCCAAGCTTTGAAAATCTCACAAAGGGCTATTAAATTCATCAACCAGAAATGTAAACAGTATGGCAGAAGACATGGCTGTCCACTTAAACTGACCAGTTTTATTTGCAGTTGGTTGAAAAGACATGAAGGGAAATCCTAGGAAATCCTATGAAAGAAGGTCCTCTGGTCAGATGAGATGCCATTTAAACAATTTGGTCTGCATGCAAAATGCTAAAACTAACACTGAACATCGTTCTGAATACGTCATACCCAGAGTAAAACATGGTGGGGGGTGCATCATGCCGGCAAATCTGGAAGAAAACCTTTTAGAGGCTGAAAAAGACTTGTAGGACAAATGTTTACCTTCCAGCAAGACAACAGCCCTAAACATACAGACAGTTACAATTAAATGGTTTAGATCATAGCACATTCAGGTCTTGGAATGACCTAGTCAAAGTAAAGACCTAAGTTTGATTGATATCTATGGTATCACTTGAATATTGATGTTTACAGCTGCTTTCTGTTCAAATGGACTGAGATTTAACAATTTTGCAAAAAAGAATTTGTTAAAATATGTAGAATTTTGGTTTGTCCCATCAAATTTAAGTTTTAAAAAAGTGGATATCTGAACACAAATCAGTAGATTGAAAGTTCATGCTGGTGTGTTTTGTTAGAAAATGAGTAGATGTCCAGAATGTTTGTCATGACTGAGGGACATAATTTCTCTTTTTGATGCAGTGAAGTATAGTACTTCGCACAAGTCTCCAGCTGCCTTTGACTTCTTCATGTTTTTCTGTATTTCAGGACCTCTTGATGTCACTGTGGGTGTTATTTCTGGTGCAGCAAAGCACACCACATCCAGTTGCTACTAGCGATAACACCACATGTAGACAGATGGGAAAAAGACCAAAAAAGTTCAAGCTAATAATGCACAGTCAGGCGGTAAGTTAGTCTTTAAAAGCGTGGTGTTTCAGAAATCATCCTAAATGTCTTGAATTCTACATCCTGCTGCTCCTTTGCTTTCTGCTCATGACACAATGTCATCTGTGGACTCCCCTTTGAGGTTAAATTGCATAGAGCCTGTGCCAACTGTGCTCATGAATTTTAAGAGGTTCAAAAGTGGCCTTTATGAACTTATCACCAGTGATGCAGTTGTATTATCAGAAAACAAAGTCTGACTGTTGTGCTGCCTGGTTTCATTAGTCCGCAGGATTGGTCTGTTGTTCTTTCTAATTAAGATGTAAAGCACCAGGTCCTTCCAGAAAAAAGAAATCATCAGACTATCTTTCCTGCTGTTTGGAAAATGTAGGGTGTCTCTACTCTAAGCTTCCACTCCTGTTTTAATGATGAAAATTACCGTAATGAATTGGCTCAGGTGAATCTCCAGAAACGAAAGGAGAATGAATATGTTTGAGCTTTTTGTGGAGTGTGACACATTAGTTGTCATGGAGACAAAAATGCTACAGCCCTGAAAAGCTCTCCAAAAAGGAAACAGTCCATGTATTTTTACAAAAAGCACTAATGACTGGCAAAAATAAATCAAAAATACCTACAAAAGCATTACCCCAGCAACTGAGCACAAATGAGACATGTTACTGAAATACCTCAAAAAAGTTAGACTTATTTTACGAGGACTACATGACTAACATAGAGGTCCATGTCAATATATATACAAATAGCAACAAAAGGTAATTTATTTCAGTAGTTTGGTTCAACAATTGAAGTCATACAGATTTAGCCCACACAGAAGTATTTCAAGCATTTATTTCTCTTAATTTTGATTTTTCAGAAGAGTGCTGTATCCAGGAAAATATTAACTGAAAGTTGAGTGAAAGGATAAACTGTGACAGAAAATGATGCACAAGCAACAGAGATGACCACATCCTTTGTATGATTGTGAATCAAAGCCTGTTCAATATTTTGGAGGAGATTCACAAGACATAGACTGTGGCTATCCAGCAGTCAGTGCTTCAAGAGCCACTATCCTTGGCTATAGAAATAAACACCTGAAATATATCACTCTGTGTGTAATGAATATGCAAGACATGATTTTCTCTTCTTGTAAAAAGTCACTGAAATAAATAAACTTTTTCATGATATTCAAACTTATCTGGATCTTTCATTTCTTTTACTGAAATTAACAAACTATAAAAAATGAATTCACATATCCCCTATAGAAACAAAAAAAAGGAATAACTGATTTTAATTCAGTTTATTGTTCAACAGTTTTGACAGTTTAACAAAAAAACCGACTAATTGTTGGCTGCATTAAACAATGATCATAAACAAACCTGGTTAAGTGATGGCTCACACGGTCTGTCCTCGATCATGTTTTGAACAACTGTGATGCGGTTTTTACCTGCATCATTCACCTGGCTTATTTGTCATGTATGATGTAAGCCATCCATGACAAGCGCTCATCCAATAAAGAAGCAGCTTTAATTCAAACTGCAGTTCCAAGGAACCATTAAACTGTGCATTCAACATGTAATTTCAGGATCTGTGGCCTTTGTATTCTTAATTAAGTCACAATAAAAGACAAACTAAAAAATGAGATTTGGAGCGACTGTGGCTCAGTTGATAGGAGCCTGTCCTGTAACTGGTGGGTTGCTGGTTCAAACCACACACTCCATTTGTCTCAGTTGTTGTGTCCTTGGGGAAGACACTTCACTCACCTTGCCTGCTGATGGTAGTCAAAGGGCCTGGTGGCGCCGATTGTATGGCAGCCTTGCTTTTGTAAGTCTGCCTCAGGGCAGCTATGGCAACAATGTAGCTCACCACTGTCAGCGTGTGAATGGGTGGATGACTGAGTGTAAAGCGCTCTGGGGACTTGATAAAGCGCTATACAAGTGTAGACCATTTGCAGTTATGGACAACATTTGACTTGTCTTACACTGAACCTTCTGAACAAGCAATTGTAACCTCTTGACATCTCAAGGCCTCTGTCTTGTATTTTTCAAAACAATTCTACAGTTTGCTTCCTCTGGTAGAAATCTTGCAGTGACATAACATTTTGTGTCTCAGTAAATTTATACAACGATGTAGAAATCTAAGTGTAACATGGTGGTGGTGTTTGTCAAGCTGGTAACTTGCTGTGAACACTATTTCAACCTGGAAAGACTCACATAAAGGAGAAACAACAAGAAGACGGTTAAATAATTTATTAATGAAAGATTATTTATTTGGCGCTCGGACCCCTGAGGGAGACGTAAACGCTGAGGATGAAGTAGGTTTGAATAAACATCTTAGGATTATGATTAGGTACGTCTTCCCCCAAAAGGGCCGAGGCCAGGCTGAGGCTAAACTGAAGGAGATTAGTTATTGATTATCTGAGATGAGCGCAGACCAAAATTTTATAATGATTAGTCTCGAATGGGCTTACCCTGAGTTATGACTGATGATGCGTGGATGGCCGATGCCAGGTCGGGTGAAGATGGGCTGCGCCTGGCAGCGTCAAGGTGGTTAGATGAATGCCTGACAAGCTTAGGATTGAGACGCTTGCCAAGGCATGTTTGTAAATGCCTGCCAATGGCGTGTGAGAGCCCAACGGCTACATGAAACGCCTGCCAATGGCGATTGAGCCTGACGGCTGAATGAAAGGCCTGGCAATAGCGTGTGTGAGCCCAACGGCTGCATGAAACGCCTTCCAATGGCAATTGAGCCCGACGGCTGCATGTAAGCCTGCCAATGGCGTGTGAGAGCCCAACGGCTACATGAAACGCCTGCCAATGGCGATTGAGCCCGACGGCTGCATGAAACGCCTGCCAATGGCGTAAATAGTGATGAACCTGAAGAGGCTGAATGAGGAGCATGACGAGGCTGGTTGGAATTGCCTTCCAGTGGCGGAGATCCAGGTGAATCTGAAAGAGAGAAAACTAGAA
Organism: Girardinichthys multiradiatus; assembly: GCF_021462225.1. Taxonomy (NCBI): domain Eukaryota; kingdom Metazoa; phylum Chordata; class Actinopteri; order Cyprinodontiformes; family Goodeidae; genus Girardinichthys; species Girardinichthys multiradiatus. Next base: position 36,269,060 of record NC_061810.1, read on the forward strand.
TAAAACTGTCTAAAACCACGGTACATGAATTGAAATAGGAGAATAAAATATGCAAATTTAAAATGGTTAGATAAGAGAACCAGGAATAGAGAAGGAAGATTAATAATTGATCTAGCTAGAGGAAAGGATTGGATAAGGCCGACCACCACCAGTAATTGTGAGAGTTGTTACCCAAGAACTGATAAATTGTTGAGTGGATAAGACAGATTGGAAGTCAGGACAGACATACGAAGAGAACGCTGAGGAGACCCGCGACCGAGTTGTTGGAGTGAAGAAATCGAAACTCCTGGTGAGGCAGCTAAAGTGGCCACCCCGATATGAAATGAGTTTGTGCCGTTTGATGGCAAATTTAGCATGACATGAAAGGGACAGGATGGTCCGTTAAAACGAGCAATGAAGATAAAAGCAAGGACCTTTCTTTTAGAATGTTTAAGATAAATTTTAAAATAATCGGGATAGAACTTTGAATGAGGAGTAGTTAGGAGCAGAATCGGATGAGTTTGATGGAGTAGCAAATTCCCCTACTCTAAGGAAACTATAAAAGCTGAAAGCCAGGCGCTGGAAAGAAGAAATTTTAAGTGAGATGAAGAAGGGGCTGAACGGAGCACTAGGAGAAGAACTTTTAAGATAGGAGGAGTGATAAGTCTCCTCGGATCTGGCTCAGGAATGCTATGATTTTATAGACCTTTGAGTAAAAGTCTAACGGAATGATTTGAGAAAAGGCTTGGAATGGGTTCGAAAAGTGGTCCTTAGAAGATAAGTTTATTCCGGCTTATAAACTCTTAAAGTAAGGGAGTTTGAAATGCCAGACATCGAAGCAATAAGTAATAAAAGCTAAGAAGGTAGGAATGCAAACGGGGTAAAAAGGAGTATTATGAGCGATGCAAAAGTTTTAAAAAGTTTGGTAAGCGAAGGAATCAGACTTGAGCGGAGGGAGCCAAGCCTGAATTACAATAATAATTAGCTGATTGTAATAGAGGAATGAGGGATGAATTAGTCGAGTATCAGGTCTTCAAGGTGGTATCTGGCATGATTGACTTTATTTACTTCGACTACGGCTGCATTGTGGCATAAAGCGGCTATGCGTTCCTTCCATTAGTTGCCACAGGTGCAGCATGCAATAGAGATGGAGATTATCTCATAAAGGCTGATGGTTCGGATTGGGGAAAGAAATTGGCCAGATGGCAGCGAACCATGGACCCTGAAGAAATCCCCCGAAACCCACGGACGAAGCTGCGTCCGTGCAAAACAGAATGGAGTCTGCTGACGTGATGACGTCATCATAAAGGAAAGATATACCATTCCGGTTCTGCAGAACAGAGGACCAGAAAAACAGGTCAGAGCGGCAAACTTGTCTAAAGAAACCAAATCTGGCAGAAAGGGGACGGAATTAACCAGATTCAGAGGGCGAGAAATAAAGGAGCGACCTGGTGAATTAAACGCATTGCGGTATACAATGTTTTGAGATGTATTTGAGGAGAAGTTAATGCGTAATGAGAGAAAAGGCTCGGAGTGGGCTCAGAAAGATTTTTTTTTTTTTTTTTTTTGAAAATGATACCTGCAGGGGGGTTTAAAACGATGAAGTTCAAGCAATAAGTGAATAAGAGTTTGTTATTTTGCTGCGGCAGTAATGCAGTTAATGCTTAAATTTGAAAACACTTAAACCAGGAAGGTGCTGTAAATCAGTTGACTCAAACTGAACAATGCAGCGCCAACCCGATATGCAGAAAGAAAATGTGCTCCACGATTAGATGGGATAAAAAATAGATAAGATGTATATTAAAAAGTAAATGGTTCCTTAGTGCCTGATTAATAAAGGAAGAAGGTTGGTATAAATGTTCGAATGCGTAAATGATTTGAATGTTCTATGGCGCAAACAGGTTGCTTTTAAAAGTACATCCCCCCGGTAGAGGGAGCTAATACAAAGGTTTACTAGTTTTAATATAATAAGCCAAGTAAAGTCGCAGGCGACTAAAATAATTTGCCTTGCATTTAATTTATTGTACGGAGAAAATATAGAAGGCGACGGTTACAAATTAATAACTATACGTGGTAAAAGCACTCAAGGGAAAGACTGTCAAAGATAAACGGGGGTTGTAAATATTTAAGGTAAAATTCCTGGTAAATAATAAAGCAAAAGATTTAAAGCAGCATATGTGATAGAGTTACTGAAGGTATTTACGTTCTGTATATTTTTTAGCCATAATGATGTGTTCACATGCAAGGCTCTGACAACGAGAGGATTGAGAACCATCTGTTTGAGAGACCCTCTTTATAAACCGAGATGGAACAGACCTAAAAGAACTGAAACGAGGCAAACTGAGCCGCAGGAATCAGAGGTAGCTTACGTCATGACAAAATTCAGTGGCGAGAATAAACCAGTCTAGGCAGCTCCTGATTGAGCGAGTTTAGACGCAGCTTTGGCAGAGAAGGATTTGTGATATGATAGAAAAAACTGGAAGCCATGTTTGAAAAGAAGGTCGACGATAACAGAGGAATAGGTATCACACTTATTCTACGCTCAGATAACAGAGCAGAAGACGTCTCTGAAATGCTTAAAGGCGGCCGAAGGCTTGCCAAAAGGGATTCTAGAAAGGTGGAGAGTAGATAATTTAAACACAGCATTAAGCCATCAGGTAAAGCGAAACAGTGATCAACGTCGGGAGACAGTAAATGAGAGAAACTAGATGAATGAGCTGCCCCTGCAGGATTTGGAGCGGCGCCTGAGTGAGATGTTAGAATCAATGGCGCCACTAAGGGTGGCCACGGCCTGGCCACCCCGCTGGTCAGTTTAAATTATAGTAGCATCAGTTAAGCATTTCATCCCAAATGCACAGCCAGCCAGGCAGCCGCTCCTTTTGACCTTCTATCGCGCACCGTAGGCTGCCCTCTCCTGCCCCTCCCTCCACGCCGCTGTTTCGCGCTCAGGCAGCAACAGCTCATCGCGTGCTCGTCGGGCAACGATATCAATCGGAACTGAGAGAGAATTATTATCAGTTATTATCAGTTAATATGTCAGTGTCAGGGAAATGGGTAAAAGAAGAACCACTGATTGCGGTAACTTATTATGCAATGCAGGCACCACCTATTACAGTACAGAATCAGTTACCAATTGAAAATGAGGAAGTTATGTCATCTCCCTCAACCCCATCGCCACCAGTACCTGAGGCTACTCCTCCCCCTGCTGGACATGGCTATAACATGAGACCCCGAACCCAGCCCAAACCTTCTTATATGGGTCCACTGTTCCAACAACAATTTGGAGGAAACAGATACAAACCATTCACACTGGGAGATCTCACCACTTTGTGTGAGAAACTTCCCCCTGTCACAGAAGGTGCCTCTATATGGCTACAGACACTGGACTCCCTGACAGCAGGCACCACTTTAGCTCTAGGTGATTACAGGGCCATTGCTGGACGATGCATGAAGCCACACAGCTGTAGGGACATAGAGCTTGTTGCGGGTATAACAACAGCACCAGATGGGGACCCATTTACCTTCTATTCCACTCTCATAGGCATAGCTCTTAGACAAATGTATCCAGTAACCAGAGGACGTACCATTCCAAAATTTGAGTGGAACGCAAACACAAATCCTAGAGAATACTTAGATCAGTGCAAATCCATGTGGCAAACACAGACAGGAACTAATCCAGACAGAGCTGGTCCCCAAAAGGACTGGTTCCGGGATGCTGTCTTAAGGTTACCGTTGCAGGTTAAAACTAATATGGAAGATAATCCCGACCTACCTGGTGCAGAGACGGGAGTATGGGAGCGCCATCTGATACATCATTTATCTAAAGTCAAAGAGGCAAAACAAAATGAGTAGAGTGAATTAAAAACGTTACAAACTCAGCTCCTGAACATGCAATTAGCAGGAGCTAAACAGAAGGTGGGGAAAAAGAAAAAGGAGGGTAAAACACCTAAAATTATGTATGAAGGTGCAGTGTCTCAGCCCCCTCAGGCTCCTCCATTTCCTGGAAATCAAGAAACAGCAGGACAGTGGCATCAGGCCCCGGTCCCATATCAGGGACATGCTGGTCGTTTTGGGGGACGGCCGAGGGGAAGGGAGACTTCCCCCGAGGGGGGAAATAATACACATGGCCACAGGTTATGAAGAGGATAATCTTTGGTTGCAGTGGATGGCCCAAACTGCGAAGGAACAATGTAGGTCTGACTGCATTGCATGTGCATCTGCAATACCACACGTAACCACTGACCCAGCCCCTTTGTATCCGGAAGATGCTTGGGGGTACAGTTGCATGTTACATCTAACTAAAGAAGCCACCCCAGCCAACTGTACCACGCTAGCTAGCATCTTTCCACCTATCCCAAACAATACAGGGGGTACCTGAGGTTAATATGTTGTACTTGTCCCAAGAAAGTTAAAGTCTCACACTCATCTTGATAAGTATTTTCTAGTTCTACTTTACTAATAGATCACATTCTTTAACTTCAGGTGAATCACTCTCAGGCCATAAATGCCACACCCACACAACCCTGGGTTGTTGTCAGAGAGGATGGGACAGTGCTAATGGCTCACTGCACCTGTAAAGCAGGATTGGGTGAAGCATGCTCCCATGCAGCTGCACTGATGTATGCACTACTGGCAGCAGTCAATGTCAAAGATGGACAGTCCAGCACTCAGAAGGCCTGTGCCTGGGTCATTCCAGGCAAAACATCTCAAATCCAGTATGAGGAACTGAGCAAAATATCAATGACCAAGAAGAATAAATCAAAATCCACTACACTGCCCAGCATTCCTGTCCCTTCAGAGGATGAATACACGAGGTTCTTCCAACAGCTGCATGAGTGTGATGTCCGGGAAGGAAATCCCAACGGAACGGCTATTTTGTCTATCATCGCGGGTCACTCTGACAAATACATACCAAAGACTGTCCAACTGAACTTGCCACAACCTCTGACAAGTCTCTTCTCGAATGCAAGATTACAAGCAGATTTATCATCACTACTGGTAGAGAGTGAAAAGGTCTTTGATGATCTTCAGCTAACGGAAAAAGAGGTATGTACATTGGCTGTCTAATTCTTCACTAAATTTGTAAAGCACTTCCTTATTTTTTATATTATTGGTATATTCAATAAGATTACTACACTTTTGGTAAAAGCTTCTGGTAAATGCATATTGGGTAAGTACTGGTATTAAGTATGCTATTTGTACTTTGCTTAACACAAGGGTCCGCAACCTAAGGCTCCAAAGCCACAAGTGGCTCTTTGGATCTTCCACAGTGGGTCTTGATAACATAGGCTAAAAATAAAAAAGAACCAACTAATGTTTTTTTTTTCCTGAAGACCTTTTTAAAAAACTACTTTTTACTTAAAAGATCATGTAACATTTGTGGCTCTAAACGAGTGTTATTTAGTTATTTTAGGGCAAATTTGGATCGTAAAGGTTGCAGACCCCTGGCTTAACACTAATATAAACAGATGTATCAACATTAAAAACTGCATTTAACTAATCTTCAGTGTTCAAAACATCTTGCAGTCATTTTCAGTAGAAAAGGCAACTAGAGAACAGTCAGCCAGCAAGGTGTGGTTTGAGCAAAGAGCAGGCAGAGTCACAGCATCGGTCTTCCATGAGGCAGGCAGGACGGACAGTGCCATATCCTTGATTAAAAGGATTTGTTACCCTCGATCCTGTCAGGTTTTTACTGAGGCAGTGAGGTAAAGACAGAAGTGTATATGGAAAGGCTAGATAACCAACCAGGTTTACCCAGGGTTGGTTTTTATTTAATGTTTAAGGGATATTGCAGAGTAACAAAGTTATTATCATTACACGTCAAAGACTTAAGTGATGCAAGCTCAAGATAAGATCCCAGTCCTAACACTTCCACTATTTCATTTCTGCTATGTCGAAAAGTCAGGTAATTACACAGTTAGATAATGTATACAATGCATAATTAGATCATGTTTGCATAACAGCTAATGCACAGGTTTTAGATGTGAAGTAGTATACTCTAGGTTGTGATTGTTGTAAGTAGGAGTCAATCTAATTCATGTGTAACATCATTTTTCTAGATGGGGAAATCTAAATGAGCCAGTAGCAAGGATACAATACATCAAAGTGTTGCAAGATCATCACACAGATTTCCAGGTGACAACAGCAGGCCTCATCATCAACACATCTTTGCCGTGGATCGGTGCATCGCCAGATGGGATTATTACATGTGTCTGCCATGGTAAAGGTGTTTGAAATAAAATGTCCCTTTACCCTCAAAAATAGCTCTCTTGCCAACAGCTGTAACACTGACACAAACTTCTATCTAGTGGAAAAGGACAATGTGATGTCAACGACCGGGGCACCAAAGAAGGTACTCAATATGGCGGCGGCTAGAGTTCGGTGAGCGTGTGACGTCACCTGCAAGGCATCTATAGGTTCAGATTTTGCACACAGAAATATTATCAGTCAGTCAGTCAGTTGTCCACCTGCCTGTCACTTCCTTTCATAACATGCACTATACTCCTTTCTAAAACAACTTTCTTTTCCCATTTCTAATGTCCCTTTTCACTTTTACCTTCTTTTCCGACTGATTGCAATATTTAAGACAAACAAAACCTCCTTCAGGAAAGTTTTAACTTTTTAACCCCGTAATTGATGCACTGTGTGCTTTTTAATCTTTTTCTTATGTTTTTTTTATTTTTCCATCTCCATCCATCAACTGTTTTACTTGAAACTATATAAACAAATTTTTTTTTTTCAACTATTTAACTTATTTACACTCAAACTTCCACGCTGTGAAAACCCAAACTTATCTTCCAAATTAAAGCACATTTAACACTTTTTTCCTTTCATTATTTTATAAATCACAGAGTCTGGAGAAGGAGGCACCCCTGATGCCTCACGGTTCCGGAACCATTTTTTTCCTTTTTACCCGTTCAGTGGCATGTCTGCCGTCTGGCTTTTCTCCTTCATGAGGTGTAGAAAATTGCAAAAAACCACCCGCAAAACCCTGTGTTTTGCTTTATCTTATTGTTACCAATAAGAACCTCCCTGTTTCCCTAACAGGGTGACCTGGCCCTCAGCTGATGTCCTCCCTCTCGCAACTCCGGAACCTAATTAATTAGTTAGGAGATGATGGTTAATGTGCAATAAAAAATAATACACATTATATCATACAGAGCAACTTCTCACCCAGATATATTTGAAGACAAATAGTTCGGATCCAATCGGCCAGAAGCCGCAGGCGGCCATGAGGACTCCCCTCCGTAAAATGGAGGTGGACTGAGGAAAATGTCTCAGGCTGGCCAGGCGTCCGTGTCCCCTCCTGCAGATTCCTCTGGCACGTTAGATCCTGTTCGTGACGCTAAAATTGTAGTGGAATTTTCTTATCAAAGTGGAGAGAAGTTGACTCACAACAAGAGAAAATCCGGACTTTGTCTTTATAAGTTTTATTCAAAGGCATTAAGCGTTTGAAGACCCTGTCACTGAGGTTAGTCAGTGAAGCAGAGCCCCAATCAACATTTACACACAGTATTTATACTAAACATTATAGTGTTATCTCAACTTCAAAGAGTCTGTGTTTTAATGGCCTAGACCCTCCTCGGGTTCAGAGGTGACAAAGTTATCTAGGAACAGACCCATCTGCTCCTCCTGAAACATCACCCTAAATGATGGGTTTTAACCATTACATTTCCGATAATGGCTTTACAGCTTCCTCCTCTAACACAGATGTTCTGAGGTAACCTAAAGGTCATACACTTTGGAGCACTTAATAAAAAAATTTCCATTACAAGCCATTCAGGGACCAGTGAGGCCCAGAGCTTAAAGGGCTGCGCCTATACTCATAGAATCTGGGGTTACAGTATGTAACCAACGTTCTATTTCGTATAGGCTTCGCCCTTTAAGGCTATCGCTAGTGGGTTAAAGGCGAAGCAGGATGTAGACTATGCCTCACTGGGTCCATCCAGACCACAACTGAAACATCTGCTCGCCTAATGACACCAAAACTGAATGCGTAATTACGCACTCCAAGCGTCTTGCGCATCACAATGAACAGAGAAGAATATCTGGTCAGGGAAAGGCTGAAATAACAGACCTGCCGCTGTAAATAGGAAAACGAAGGTTACAAACTGTAACAGTGTAACGATGAGCAGAGCAGGTCAAAAATCTCCAGGAGGGAACGAGGAGACAGATCAGCAGCTGGATCATGCATAATGATGCAGCAGAACAACCTCGTGTGCCACAGACAACACAACAGAGGAGAATAACTTCTGTTCACACGGAAGCTTAATGAAATACAACCGCAGTGTCAATAACAGCAGAAGTCACGAACCGTGGCTGACAATAATATTACGGCACCCTGCGTCTGCATGCAGGAAGGGTGACTCAATAACTCAACGACTAATAATCAGTCTGTCAAAACCCTGAAAACAGAATGAGTCATGGAGAAACCTGACACATCTCGCAGGTAGAAACGAATAAATGAGCATGGAGATGACCATGAGGCTGCTGTGCAGATGTCCTCCACTGTCATTCCTCCATGCAGAGCCATGGAGAATGAAATCCCCCTGATTGAATGAGCTCTGAGATTATCTGGAGGATCCAACCCAGAGGAAATATAAGCCTGTGAAATAGCCTCACACAGCCAATGTGAGAGGCGCTGGACAGATAGAGGACGTCCTACAGAGTTTTCTCTGTAATGCACGAACAGACGCTGGGAGCAGCGCAGTGCAGCCGTGCGCGCCACGTAACATGAAAGGGCGCGCATGGGACAGAGGAGGTGAGAGGTGGCCTCCTCTTCAGAGTTATGAGGAGGAGGATAAAAGCCATCCAGAGTTATCACTCTCGATCTGAACGAACTCGTGATGCTTTTAGGTGTAAAAGCAGGGTTAGGACGCAGCACAGCTGAGCGGCCTTTGGCTCGTATTCTGAGACACGAAGGAGCGACAGAGAGTGCAGATGTCAGAGCTAACAGCAGGGCTGTTTTAAAAGACAGAAATTTAAGTGGAGCCTGATCTAAGGGCTCAAATGGGGCTTTAACCAGTGTGCGCAGGACGAGCACTAAATCCCACTGAGGGACTAGAGGGCGTGACACGGGTCTGTGTCTACGTACACCCCGCAGACAACGCTTCATCAGCGGGTGGTTAAAAACCGTTCTGTCACCAAAACCCTCAGGACAGGAGGAGATGGCTGTCATGATGCTATGACCACCAGTTTTAATGGTGCTGAAAGCTACATTCCTGTTCATCAGCTGCTAGAGGAATGACAGCATGCAGCCTAATGGACATGAAAAGGGCTCCACATCTTTCTCTGCACACCAGCGCTGAAAGGCTGCCCACTTTGATGCGTATGACGCTGTGGTAGAGGTGGCTCGTGCGCCCTGAATCGTGCGCACCACATCGTGTGGGAGGCCCAGCCTTTCTAAACGCTCCCGTTCAGCGGCCAGACCCAGAGATGTTGACCTAACTCTGGGACGCTCCTGATTGCCCCTCCCACCTGGAGGAGTGCATCCTCTCTCCACGGCAGCTGCCATGGGCAACCTGACACCAGCTGCTGCAGGCTCGGAAACCATGGCGCGCTTTTGCGCTCGGGGGCCACGAGAATCACTGAGAGCTGTTTCTCTTGGATTCGGTCCAGGAGCCGCGAAATCAGCGGAACTGGTGGAAAGGCATAAAGGAGCGTTTTCGGCCACGGGCTGTGAGCAAAGGCGTCCACTCCTAACGGTGGATCCTCCCGTGGGCTCAGTGAGAACCACAACTGGCATTGTGCGTTCTCTTGTGTGGTGAAAAGATCCACTGCTGCTTTCCCAAATCTGCTCCAGATCTGAACAATCAGCTCGGGGTGGAGACTCCAGTCCCCGGGACGAGGACCACCTCTGGACATGATGTCCGCTCCTCTGTTCAAGACGCTGGGGATGTACACTGCTCTGATGGAGAGCAGGTTCATTCGCGCCCAGCACAGCAGCCGCCTGGAAATGTTTAGCAGCTGGGCCGAGCGCACACCTCCCTGGCGATTTATGTAGGCTGCTGCCACTCTGTTGTCTGTGTGGATCAGAACATGCTGATCCCACAGCAGAGGAGCAAAAGAGGAGCTCCAGCATGTTTATGTGGAGAGACATGTGGTCTGGCCAATGTGCTCCCACTGCCTGAGACTGACACGTTCCTCCCCTTCCCGACAGGGATGCGTCTGTGAACACTGAGACGTGTGATGCAGGTCTGCTGAGGGGAACTCCCTCTGACAGGATGCTGGGATTTCCGCAGTGGGCCAGGTCAGGTCCCACTGAAGGAGGGACTGAGATCATCCGCCTCTTCTGACGCACAGGATCTATGCATAGGCAGATGAACCATCTCTGAAGACGTCTCATATGAAGCAGATCCAGCGGAACAACCACGTGAGCCGCTGACATCATTCCCAGTAATCGCATAAGAGACAAAGCTGTCACTACGCTGTGAGGTTTGACACAAAGGAGAAGGGCCGACAGTGCGTCTGTTCTCGACTGAGAGAGCCGGGCTCTCATTGTGGCTGTGTTTAACTCTACCCCCAGATAAACGATCATCCGGGAAGGGAAAACAGAACTTTTTTGCCAATTTATTGAAAACCCAGGACTGTCAGATGTGCGACCAGCTTCTTTGTCTGTACCGCTGCTTCCTCTCTGGACCGAGCCAGCAAAAGCAGGTCGTCCAGATAAAAGAGGATTCTCATCCCTGCCGAGCGCAGCGGCTGCAACTCCGTCTCCGCACATTTGGAGAAAGTGCGTGGGTCGAGAGAGTAACCGAACGGCAGGCGGTTGAATTGATATGAGATCCCCTGATAAGCGAAACGCAGATATTTGCGGTGTTTTGGGATGATGGAGATGTGAAAATAAGCATCCTTCAGATCTATGGAGGTGAACCAGTTGTTCTGGTGAACGTTCTCCATCACCTGTCTGACTGTCAGCATGTGGAAACGTCTCTCCACGATCGCTTTGTTGAACAGGGACAGACCGAGAATCGGTCTCATTCCTCCTGTTTTCTTGGGAACCAGAAAATATCGGGAATAAAACCCCGTGTTTTCCTCTCCACGAGGAACCTTAGAAATTACGTTTTTTATCAGGAGTTCCTGCAGTTCTGACATGAGAACGGACCTCTGCTCCGGGGAGGATAGGATTGTCTCCAAAATCCCTCTGAACGCCGTGGGGTGTGACAGGAATGCAGTGTGTAACCTCTGCTGATCAGCCTGTCCATCCACCTGTCCAGGGAACATACGCGGCGCCACTCTGAGTAGTGCTCTGACAGCGGGCGCACATTTATCTGTGGTGCCGTGGTGCTCATGGACACGAGCCAGGCTAGAGCCCCTACCGCCGTTACCCAACTTGGATTCTGATCGGAGGTAACCCATGGGGGGCTCGGATCGAAAGGGCTGTAAACCAGCCTCACCAGGGGGGGATTCACCCAGGCTCACAGCTCGGTGTTGAGCGGGGGCATCACTGGTGCGCCGCTTCGTGGGGAGCTGTTGTTGTGCATCCTCTGTGATCTCACCCACTGACAGCTGGGGAGGAAAGGACGGAGAAGGCAGCGAGCGGAGCTCTACCGGAGCAGCATAGGATGCTCTTGTGGAGACATGCTTTGAAACTGTGAGATCATGGGGACTCTTAAATGGTCGTTTAAAATGGGCCGTCTCATTAGGAGTGGGGGATGTGTGTGAGGAAAGCACAGCGAGATCGTACGATCTGGCTGAGCCGGAATAAAACGGAAACTTGCTCTTAGAGAAATGTATGTGTTTTCTTACACACATCCCCCCCCACCAGTCACTTTTTAAATCTCCACTGTTTCTCCTGCGGAGGGTTGGACCAGGCGCACGCCAACTGCCGACCTCTGTGCTGCTGCTGCGGCTGAGTAGACGGAGCAGTGGGCGGAGGAACTCGGGGAGCTGCGGCAGCGGCCGTGGAGCGTCTCTGCTGATGCCGCTGATCACGGCAATCCCGCCAACGGCCGATGGTATGGGACAACTGGAAGCCAGAGCGATTCAGAGACCCGTGTCTCCTGACCCATTCAAGCTCCTCTTGAGAGGTCTGCATCTGGCCCAGCACGGACTGGAAATGAGGACTGAACAGCCCATTCGGACTGATCGGTCCATCCAGTAACTCCCTCTTAAAATCCTCAGGGATGGAGGAGGAGAGCCAAAGCCACATCTGTCGCTGTAGCAGGGTCTGCCAGGCAGCGATGCGGGAGGAGCACACAGCCGACGCCGCACAGAAGTTGAGGATGGTGTGTGTGAGATTGCAGAATTCCTCCACATCTTCCGGAGGCAGCTCCATCTCCCGAGCCTTCTTGGAGATGGCGTAGGCCAGGAAGGCGGTGTTGTTTGTCGCCGCAGCGACCAGAACGGCACATTGGTGGGAGCAATCTGTCAGCCTGGCCGTGATCTGATTACTGGGGGAGGGGGGCACAGGCCGTCGTCCGATACGCCGGGCCGACCTAACCCCAAAAACTGCCAACAGACTGGGCTCCAGAGCAGGAACTGGGAGAAACCCCTGATCTGTCATGCACTCCACCCTCGTGATGGGTGTGAAGGCGGAGACTGGTGCCTTCAGCTCCCGACAGGTAAGTGGTTACTGCCGGAAAACGGGGCCAAACCGGATCTCGGCGAGATAGATGAGCTGGAGCGAATTTGCCCGCCAGGTCATCAGTCGGGAGCTGGGCTAAAGGCTCGGGAACAGGGCCACCTTTAACCTCAGCTACTTTAGCAATGATGTCCGGCAGCGCGCTAACAAGTGCGCCCATCACCGGAAAGGGGATGGTCGCAGACATTGGGAGCCCCTGAGCCTGGACTGATTTGGCATCTGCCTCCGCGTCCTCCATCCGGAGGAAGGGAGTGGAGATATCAGTTGCTGTCTCCGGGGCGGAATCGTCCGATTCCCGCCCAACACCAAAGATGCCCAATGCCTCATCGAGGGAGCATTAGTCCACTACGGGGAATTCCCTTTCTAGCGGGGAAAAAAAGGCTAGCTGGTTCTCTTCCAGAGGACGACGCCTGCAGGAAGGGCAGGTGGACTGCGGGGTCAAGCCAGGCTTGCATGATCAGGACTGAGGCAGCCCTCGCAGATGGCATGCAGGTCGTAGCTCATGATGTAGCCGGTATTACAAGCCGGGCAAAGGCGGATAATGCCGACGCTAGCCATAGATCTTCTAGAATCAGTGCTCTTAAACTGTCGTTGAAGAAAAAATGGGAGCCGTTTGTCCGGTCTCACCGTAATTTACGGACCGGGGTGGGGCCCACACAGCAGGTGGGCATGTACTAAAGTTTTCAGTGCTGCGCTGCGCGCGAAGGTATAAACCCACTAGCGATAGCCTTAAAGGGCGAAGCCTATACGAAATAGAACTTGATGACTTTGTGGATGTGTTTGCCAAAAAACATAGCAGCAGGCGAATAAAGCTGTTCTGAAGCCTGGTGATCAGAATCAGACTATTGATCCCTGTTGGGAAATTCCTGTTACGTAAAGTAAAGATATGACTGTTTCTATATTTGCTTTTATTTGTATCTGCCAGTATCTGCTTTCCTCCAGTAATTGTTTTGTTCACAATAAATGTACTCCTTCTTCCTAATATAATTACACAATAAAACGGAATCGTTGTGCAATTCAAAATGTTAACTGTACTGTTATTAGTCTATGCACATTAGATCATTAGTAATATTAATATTACTATATTATATTACTATATTGATTCTGTAAAACCATCTTCCTTTCCTTTCTTCATCCCACCTTTTTTGCCACTCTTTCCTGATTCTCTGTTTAATTATATTTCTTGCCTCTGACCTACTAATATTAATTATAAAGCTAATGTTGTTTTGTGTTGCCTTCTTTGCTATCCTGTCCGCCATCTCATTCCCCCCAACTCCTACATGTGCTGGTACCCATAAAAACACTAATATTAATCCCATCCTTTGTATTCTAAATAAAGTATGTTTTATTTCCAACAAAATGTCTGGTCTACCCTCTGAATGACTACGTTTTAAACTTAATAATGCTGAACTTGAATCTGAACAAATTATTGTTTTTAATGGTTTTATATCCTCCACCCACTGCACTGCTAACAATATGGCTAATAATTCTCCTGAATATATCGATAATCCATCTGTAATTCTTTTTCCTACTTTTATTTTAAATTCCGGTATTACAAATGCTACTCCTATTTTTTCATCTGTTTTTGATGCGTCTGTGTAAATCTGGACATAATGATAGTAATTGTTTATATATTCCTGTATTATACTTGAATCTAATCTACATTTCGTATCCTTTTTCTTTTCCATCAATGCCATATCCACCACTGCTTCTGGTAACAGCCACGGTGGCACTACTGGCAAAGGCAACATTGAACTTATTTCTTTTTCATATATTTGAAATTCTTCTGCTATGTTACTGATAATCCAACCAAAACTCTTAACTTGTTTTTTTTCTTTTTCCCAGCATGGTTTTAAAATATCACATGTGGGATGATCCGGATTATTGCTTTGTAAGTTTATCCAGTAATTTATTGCTAACTGTTTCCTTCTTATATCTAATGGCATCTCTCCCATCTCTACCTGGAGTGCTGCTATTGGACTGGTTCTGATTGCTCCTGTACAAATTTGTAAAGCTTGATGTTGTATATTGTATAATTTTATAAGATGTGTGTTTGTTGCTGATCCATAAATTATACTTCCATAATCAATATTTGATCTAATTAATCCTATATAAATTCTTTTTAATGATGTTCGATCTGCTCCCCAATCAACACCAGCCATACATCTCATAATGTTTAATATTGTTTTGCATTTATCTATGATTTTTTCTATATGTACTTTCCATATAATGTTTTCATCAAACCATATACCTAAAAAGTTTATATTTTTTACTTGTTCTAAAACTTGATTGTATAATTTTAGTTTGATATTTTCTCTTTTCCTTTTCTGTGTAAACACCATTACTTTTGTTTTTACCACTGAGAACTTAAATCCCCATTGATTTGCCCATTGATCTATTCTAATAATCTCATCCTGTATGTTTTTTTCAATAAGTTTGATATTACGACCCATTTTCCATATAGCTCCATCATCTGCAAATAGTGAGCAACCAACTTCCTTACCAATATTTTTAAATACATAATTTATCATTATAGAAAACAATAACGGACTTATAATACTTCCCTGAGGAGTACCATTACCTATTATATATTTACCTGACAATTCTTGACCACTTCTTACTTGTATTGTTCTATTTGATAAAAAATCTTTAATCCAGTTAAACATTTTTCCAGTAATACCCATTTTATTTAATTGAATTAATAATCCTTCTACCCACATCATGTCATATGCTTTTTCTATGTCAAAAAATATAGCTACTACATTTTCTTTGTTTATTTGTGCTCTCCTAATTTCATATTCTAAACACAATGCAGAGTCATTTCTACTTCTCCCTTTTCGAAAACCATTTTGATATCTAGATATATACCCATTAATATTTAAATAATATGTTAATCTATTATTTTACAAATATTTGATGTTAATGCGATCAGTCTATAATTTTCTGGTTTTGTGTTATCTTTTCCTGGTTTAGCTATTGGAATAATTATTGCTTCCTTCCAGCTCTGTGGCAGCTCTCCCTCCTCCCAGAATGTATTGTATAATTCTAACATTTTTTCTTTTGCTTTGCCATTGAGATGTTCTATCATCGAATAGTAAATTTGATCTTTTCCAGGTGATGTATTTTTTGTTTTCCTGGTTACAAAGTTCAACTCTCCTTTTGTAAATGGTTCATTTATTAATTTATTCGTATCTACGTTATTTCGCATTAAGTCTTTATATTTCATCTTTGTGATTTCCCAACATTTCTTTCCCTCTTCACTAATATTACTTGAACTATGAATTTTACTAAATGTTTTAGCTAATATTTCAGCTTTTTCTTTATCTTCCGTTATAATTGTATTATCTATTTTTAATATATGATATCCATATTCTTTTCTAATACCATTCATTCTTTTAATTGTTTTCCAAATTTGGTCAATTTTTGTTTCTCTCCCTACGGTATTACAAAAGTTTCTCCAATATTCTCTTTTTGCATTCTTAATGATCATTCTTACCTTTGCCTGCTTTCTTTTGTACTCAATTAGATTCTGATAAATTGGGTTACTTTTTAACATTTTAAATGCTTTATTTCTTAGTTTTATTACTTCACTGCATTCTTTTGTCCACCATGGCACAATTTGTTTTCTCGTTCTGTCTTCCTCCTTTTTTTATTGATTCTTCTGCAGCCTGTAAGATTTTTTTTACAGATATTTATATTTAAACTATTTATATCAATTGACTCATCTATTTCTTCCAATTTCTTTTGACTTAAATATTTTAATTTTTCTCAATCAGCCTTATTAAAATTCCATCTTTTATATAACCCTGTATTCCTGTTATTTATTAATATTCCTGTTGTGATTTTAATGGGGTAATGATCACTGCCTACTGTTGTATCTTTGTCAATGTCCCACTCACAGTTATTTGGCTAAAGAATTTGATACAATTGTTAAATCAATCACAGACTCTGTACCTGTTTTTACATTAATTCTTGTTCCTCTGCCATCATTTATACCAAATTTTTCATTTCCATTCAATAATCTGTCCAGTTTTATCATTACATTTTCCCAATAATGTGCTGTTAGCATTAAAATCTCCACACCAGATTACTTTTCCTTCTAAGTATCCCATTAATTCATCCATCAACTCGAATGATAATATTTTACATGGATTATAAAAATTTATTATCTTACATTTTTCTTTTTTATTGTAAATTTCAGCTACTATGTATTCTAAATTTTTACCTTTTCCTAATATCTGATATTGTATTCCTTCTTTTATAAATATTCCACATCCTCCTCCACTTCCCTCTTGTCTATCCCTTCTGATACTATTATACCCTTTAAACACAAAATCTAGGTTTGGCTTTAACCATGTCTCCTGTATACATATAATTTCTGGTTTTACATCAATTCCATCTATATACCATTTAAATTCCTGTCCATTAGCAATTAGGCTTCTTGCATTCCACTGTAATATTATCATATGTTTCTATTAGCTGGGGTTCCTCCTTGCCTCCCATCTGTTTCCAGCTTTTTATGAATGTATTTCCAAGGTCTTTCTTTAAACCCTAAGAACTTTTCTGCTTCTCTGACTATTATTTTAATCTTTTCTGTTTTGTGTTTGGCCTCTTCAGTGCAGTTAATGACATAAGCTACAAATAATATAAATTTGTCCACAGACATTGTGACATTTTTCTCTAATTCTACTTTTCTTTGTTGATAAACTGGAATCTTAATTTGACCTACATCCCTTGTTCTTTCATGCTGTACATTTTTGACTGCTTCAGCATAGCTTATGTTTTTAATCATTTTAATTTGTTGAATTTCTTTTGCTTTCTTCCTTACCTCACATCCCCCTAATGTAACTCTATGTTACCCTCCACAATTACAACATTTTTCCTGCACTTCTTCCCCACAATCTTCAATTCGATGGTCTTCTCCACACTTTGGACATCTTTTCTTACCTTTGCAGACAGCTGCTATATGACCATATCTCTGACATTTATAACATCTTAGTGGTGGAGGAATGAAAGGCCTTACAGGAAAACTCAGATATCCTATTTTGACATTTTGTGGCAACACTGTTTCTTCAAAGTCTATTAAAATTGACAGGCTTCCTACTCTTTCTCCATTTAAATTTTTTGTCAGTCTTTTGAGATTTTTTACCTTTACACCAACAATGCTTTTTTTTAACTTGTCTATATCTTCCTCCAGATGAATGCCATAAATTACCCCCTGAACGATTTAATCTTCTCCTATAATCTTCCTCTCTGTCACCGTTTTCTTGCAAATGTTTTCAACTTGTAAAGCCTTTCTTCTTTGTTCTTCGGTTTTACACAACACCAGTATATTTCCATCTCTCAAGACCTTCACCATTTCAACATCTCCTATCTTTTTTTTTTATTTCTCTAGATAGTGAAATAGGACTCAGGTTCTCTTTTTCTTCTTCATTTTTATCTTTAATATTATTTTACATTCTTCCCTTCCAATTTTCCTCCTAACTACTCTCTCTTCTTCAGAACTGTTTTCTTCCAACTCTCTTTTACTCCTTTGGCTGTCTAACATTTTTCCTTCTTCTGCTTTACCTCTTCCCCGTCCTCTCCCTCTTCTTCCATTCATCAAAGTCCATATTGTCCTCCTGTGTATCCATTCTGAACCATTCACATACCAGTTTATGCCTTTTACCGCCACGTCCAAAAGTAAATAATCTCTCAGTATCTATCTGCTCGATACTGTTAACAAATTTCAATCTCGGCAGCAATTCCGGAGAGTAAAGCCAGGTCAGAGGTTTTCCATGCAGAGGGTCTTTAAAAGTCATGCCCTGGGAGATGATTGGCTGAGGAGGAGTGCGGACCTGCCGTTGATTGGAGCAGCCAGAGAGGAGTGATTGGACGTGGTGGGGGTGGTGAGTCTTCCATGTTGAATTTTCGTTTAAACTCCATTTGTGATCTGCCATCACAGTGCTTGAAAACAAGAAATCAGAAGTGTAAAATTTGTTTTTTACATTTTCGGTTAAATAAATCAAACTCACTTTAAATCTGGTTTAGAACAATATGCCATTGTTAGTTATTAGTTCAGCAATGCTTTTACAAATGTTGTTACCTAAGAAAAAAATCTGCTCTGCCACGAACAAACTTCCTTCATGCACATGCCTGTGGTGACATCACATGAGCTATGGGAAGACTGATTAGAATGCATTTAGTTGTGTTTTTGTGATTCTTTTCTTTTGTTTTGCTTATTTTTATTCAGATTTCTCATTTAAAGGTGTTCACTTGTATTCTGTAGAGCTCCTACTTCTTCAACAAAAATGATCAGAGTTATAATGAGTCCAATGCGACCGGTTAGCCACACCTTCCATGCACCTGCAGCATAGACGTAGGGAAGAATATTCCCATTGTTCTGCAGTCAGAAACAGAGAAGATAAAGTAGTTAAAATGCATACAGTGCCATAGTGCTGTACTAGCAAATTATATAAGTAATACAAGCAGAATACAAAATTTACTCTGGTTATGAGGTTTAAGTATGCATAAGGTAAGGTAAGTTTATTTATATAGCGCTTTTCAGTAACGAGACACTCAAAGCGTTGTACATACAATTACAATACAATCACAAAGAACACAGAAAAACAAATCAAATGCTAAGAAATCTAAAAATCTATGAATCCTTCTGAGAAATCTAAAAGTATCTGGTCAATATTACAATGATACAGATAACATTAATAATCCTTTGGGTTTCACTGGTAAGAGCTGGTTCTAAACCAATCTTTCTAAAGAGGTAATTATATCATTAAGTCCTCTATGTTGGGGAAAGCATCTTGTGCTAAGAAGTCTAATCATTCCACTGAATTCTAACTAGTGAAGCTGAGTCACTGGTACAAAACAGCTTTAATCCACATTTTCAGGTGCTCATAATATATTGCTTTACTGGTGCTGAAGTTGAATTAAGTAATCTAATTAAGAAAACTGGGTCATTGGTGTATGCTGGGTCACTGGGTTGTAGAAACCAATCATATGGAAAATAGGAATATAAAAAGATCAGGAACCAGTTAAAGTTCTGAAGACAATCATTGTCATTATCACTGTTTGTTTCACATTTGCCATCTGCAGATGAATCATTGTGGCCTGAGGGTAATCAGAGTGAAAGTGTGGCTTGGAAATCTAAGCAGCCAAAACATTATGACCAACACAGGCAATCTGACAGGTCTGTAGCTTTCACAGAACCAGCATTAACTTCTTCAGCAATCTAATCTACTAATCTGGCCAAGCCTTCACGATCCATGTGCATAAATTAGCCTTGATTCTGTTGTCAGTTTATCACAATTCCTTTTTTGGACCACTTTTAATAGATACAGACCAATTCAGACCAGGAACACTGCAAAAGAGCTGCAGTTTTTGGGCAGGTTCTCAGCCAGTCATCAAGACATGACAGTTTAACTACTCATTTTTCAAACTTTTTTAAATCCATATACTTGCCCATTTTACCTGCATCTAACACATCGACTATGAGGAAAAAGTATGCTTTGGTGGTTAATGTATTCCCCTCTCTAACAGGTACCGTGACATGGTTTTTCACTTCACCTGTTAGTGGTAATAATGTTTTACCTTATCACTGTATGCACAAATATCTGTATTTGGTGTTTATTGACATATTTTAAAGGTTGCCCCTCAGTCTTTATGCTTACTAATGCCAACAAATTAATGTATTCTTTTGCTTCTTGAGATGTCATAGACCAAAGTACACAGCAGTATTATTTTTTCTGTGCGTTTTGAAAACCATTGCATTTTTTTTTTTTATCCTGTAGTGGAACTTTGTACTACATTATCCACCTGTGTTTTTATTGCCAGTGAACTTTTGTTAGTGCAAAAAACACACCACTGGATGCTGACTGTATGGCAAAAAATAAATTTAACTCATCGATTTAAATGAAAAGATAATAAAGTATTTAATTGTATGTCAATAGTAAATTTCAATTAGTGATTTCCTTTTTACAGTCTTATTCACAATCCCACACACATATTACATGTTTGTTAACTTAAATAGGATTTGCAATTAGAATGCTCAGAAAACACTCAATTTTCCTTTTTTAATATCTGAAATGCAGTTTTTAGTAAACGCTGTATTACATTGGCACACCAGGGGGCTCTAAAGAGCTTCAGTGTTCCCTGAGTGGCTGATACAGCCTTTGGATTTTCTGTGTGGGGCATTCACATGGTGGGATTGAGTTTGCTTGCTGGCACTCATCACGCAGGTATTACAGGACCCGAGGGAAAAAAGGAGAGGCTTTTCTTTTCCTGGTTCAAAACGCCCAGAGGAACAGGATGCTCACAGGAAAAGCCAAAAGCTGATTGGCTACACATACTTAGTGCGTTTGTGTCTGTCTGGACCTCTTTTTACCCCTTCACTCCATCAAGGGAAAATATTCTCCTCTGAGCCTAATCTCTACAGTTGAGAATCGCCAGGGGTGGCGAATGAGTTTTGCATGTTCATAACACTTGACAACAATTACTTTCCCAAATACTGTAATCTGCCATTCATAATCTATAAAATGCCTTAAAAAGGTCTGTTATTGGACAGACTTGTCTTATTTGTAACTAAAACCATCCATAGCCCTTCCATCTATTTTGTAGATCTGTGTGTTTGTAAGTAGACCCATATAGATTGGGAACTCAGATGTTGTGTGTATCTGGGCCATTAATTTTGTGGAGGGTGTATCAAACTGATTTCGAATTCCTCAGAATCAGAATCAGAATCAGAAAAGCTTTATTGCCAAGTACGTTTTTGGACATACAAGGAATTTGTTTTGGCGTAGTCGGTGCAATACAATACAAATTAAACAGTATAAACATATCTACAATATAATATAAATATATGTGCACAGTTTTAAGTGAGTGAGAGTAAATATAGAGCAGTAGAGTAAATATAGAGCATTCCTTCAGTATGCATACAGCCAGACATGTTTCTTCTTATCCACTCAGACAGGAGGAATACATTCCTTTGAAGAGCAAAAAGCAGAAGGGGAAAATAATAAAGATGTTTTTTCTGTTTGAAAAAGACTCCAGCTGAATAACAACCTTGCACATAAATCGGAACATTTTAGCTTTTCAATCGCTTTTACGAATGAAGCACTTCTTTGTCAGAACCAGGTAAGAAGCATAATTTTTGTTATATTAGTTCTTGAAAGTCTCAGAATTCCCTTCAGGAGGTACACAGTCAATGACATCTTAGGGATTGAAGTTTGTTCCCCTTAAAGAACGCCACACTGCTTCTTTTCCCACCTATTTTAAATCCACTTTAAGACATTGGGGGACTCATGTAAAGCTTCTGTTTCAGTATTTTAATTTGGAGCTGCTTGTGTTCTTACTGCTCCACCTCTTGCTCACTACATTTTCTCTGTACATTACAGTGACAGGTTGCTAGAATACATAAAATAGCTATAACACAGTTAACAGCAACAACACAGGTCAGTGTAGCTGACTTATACAGTACAAAATAATTCATAGCCATTGAAATTTTGCTCTTTTTGTTTTGTTTTAACCACCAGTTTCATTTTATGTTTTAGGAGTTTTTTGTGATAGATTAAGACAAAGTAGCACATATTTGTGATTTGGGTGTAAAATGATACATGAACCTCCACCCCAGTCTCAAGACCTTTGCTGGCTCTATCAGGTTTTCTTCCACAACTGCCTTATATTTAGTTTCATTTATTTTCTAGCATGATGCTACCGCCATCACGTTTAATAGTGAGGCTTGTGTGCTCAGGATGATGTAAATGTGTTACTTTTCTGTCATGCATTGTGTTAGGCATGTAGGCCAAAGTCCAATTTCAGTCTTATCTGGCCACATTATTTCATTTTCTATGTATTCTGCATAACCTGTGGAAAACTGCATCAATGGTGTTTCTTTTAACAAATGTTTTTTGCTTGCTATAAAGACAAAAATTATGTAGTACATCATTAGGCCTCTTGGCTGCTTCTCTGAAATGCTCTCTTTGACCCTGTCTGAAAATGTATGGCAGGCTTTGCAAATGTATATTTCTAAAGAATAAAAAAAACATGCATCCTTTTCCTTCCAATTTCAAAATTATGCTTTACTTTCTGTTGCTCTTTCACATAAAATCTCAGTCATTAAAGTTTAAATACAAAGCAACAAAATCTAAAAAGTTGAAAGGCTATACATATCTTTGCAAATTCCTGTACATTTAGCAATACAGCCCGTTATGACATCCATATATAATTAACCTTTAGATAATGCAATCAAATTGGAAATGTACAAATATTCACTGGACAAGTTGATTACGAGGCTTTGCAACTAAACAAATTGTATCATTTGACAATGAAATGAAGTTCTAATGTGTATGATAATGTGTTTGTACAAACAGACTGTAATGGATACCCAGATATAATTACAGATAAGCAATGTTTGTTCTGAGAACAATGGTTAATCATAATGAGGTTTCACAATTATCGCAATACAAAAATGGCCCATGTATCATTGATGAAAAGGTACAGAAAAAAAAATTAATTGCATAAATGATACATTACCTTGTGTACCTTCTCAGTGGCTAATTAGGCTGCGGTGCAGCTCATAGAGAAACCAGGAATGTGAAGACCCCCTCAGCTGGTGGTTGTAGGAGTTTCCTTCTCTGAGTGGGTACCTATCAGACATTTTAAGCATTCAGGTCTATTATTTTAACTGCTGTCAGAATGGACAAGTTTAATTAGAAGGCTGAAATCAGAACATTCAAATCATGTAGTTATGCTAAAACACTCAGAGCAACTAGGATGAAAAGCGTTTACATCAGGTGTAATAGCCATAAAGCATAACATGTTGCGTAATATGCAAATTTATTAATAAAGAGAGACAGATATTTTTTTAAATAATGATGGATTTATTTACCTTTATTTTCAGACTCATTATCTGCAGGTTAACATCTCCTTGTGGAAAATAACCGTCAGTGACAGGACCTTGCTTTTCCTGATAGAATTATTAACCAAAGGAATATGCATGAGCTTGCTGTGGGGCTTATGTCTGCACAAAAAAATGGCAGCAAGTTTGAATCTAATTAACAAATCTTTCATTAAGTTTAGACTCTGAGTTATCATGCATGTGTAGCACTAAAACAAGAAGGTATCACACAGTTAACTTGCATTTATACAGTGAAATATAAATGCAGAACTATAAATGCTTACAAATAAAAAAAAAAATGCAACCACAACTTAAAAAAAATGTTTTCAATATGGAAAACCTACTCATCCTTAGCAACTACCTCCACCGATTCCAGTCAAGCATGCACTGCCTTAATAACACTGTCAGAAACGTACATGATAAGAACTAATAAGGATTTGTTGTGCCTGACTTGACAGTTTGAATTCGGTGGTTATATCTATGTAACCCTCAAGACGTACCTGACAGTTTGTATTGATGAATATATTAAAAGCACCATGCTTTTCCTAATAGCTAAATATAAACATGACCAACTCGGTACTCTTCTTATCAATAGCTTTGGATAACTCAGCCAAAGAACCGCAGAAAAAAACATACCTTTATAGGCTGTATTTACACAAATGTCCAAACAATGTGTTTAATATATAAAGTAGTGTTGGGATCTGGATTGTGTTTGTGTGTTTTGTGCTTGCAACTTGTGTCTCAGTGTTTCCAGACTGTGCTGAAGTTCTCAGGTGTGCTGGGTGACAGGTGCCACTTATCCTGCTGATTGCTTGGTGGAGTATTTAAGCAGGAGGCTGCCAGTACTTTGACGCCAGAGTGTTTGCCTTCTGTGGTAACAAGCTCAGCCAATGCAAAGTCTATGCTTCGTCTCTCGTTTTTGGATTAACTTTGTTCATGTGTTTTTGCAGACCAAGTACCAGGTCATTTGGGATTTATGTCTCTGAACCACGGACTCTGTGAGCTAAGTGTTTCCTGGTTAAACTTCATTTTGTGGATTTCGTTCTCTACTTTGTTTCGTCTGGATCTTCAACCAAGCTGGCAGTTTCCTGCAACCTTCATCTCCTGGACCAAGAACTAAGCGTAACCTGTCCACCCTCCACCGCAAGTATCAGCATAAGGAAACAACCTCACCTTTTCACCAAGCACAATTAAGTCACAACCAAGTGATCAACTAAGTAGACTGGACTTCAACAACCCGAACCCCGAATTTCTCTTTCCCTGGTGACCTGACCACATCCATTCAGTAAGCCGTTTATGTTTCTTTCCTGAAATTTCTTGTTTATTGTCATCTACGAGTGTTCCCTGTATTTAGCAGTTCTGTTCCCCAACAGTTGGAGTTTCGCCTGTTTACGTTCCCTATTCATTTTGTTCCCAAATAAACAACCTTTATTACTTTACATTCTTTCTCCGGAGTGTTCTCTGTATGTGGGTCAGAGCTATTTCGAGAAATAATGACAAGTAGTTATAATCAAAAATTCCTGAAGGAATTTTAATGCTAGCTGCTACAGTGCCTTGCGAAGGTATTCGGCCCCCTTGAACTTTTCAACCTCTTGCCACATTTCAGGCTTCAAACATAAAGAGATAAAATTCTAATTTTTTGTGAAGAATCAACAAGTGGGACACAATCGGGAAGTGGAATGAAATTTATTGGATGTGTCAAACTTTTTTAACAAATAAAAAAGTGAAAAGTGGGGCGTGCAATATTATTCGGCCGCTTTACTTTCAGTGCAGCAAACTCACTCCAGAAGTTCAGTGAGGATCTCTGAATGATCCAATGTTGTCCCAAATGACTGATGATAAATAGAATCCACCTGTGTGTAATCAAGTCTCCGTATAAATGCACCTGCTCTGTGATAGTCTCAGGGTTCTGTTCAAAGTGCAGAGAGCATCATGAAGACCAAGGAACACAACAGGCCGGTTGGAGATACTGTTGTGGAGAAATTTAAAGCCGGATTTGGATACAAAAAGATTTCCCAAGCTTTAAACATCCCAAGGAGCACTGTGCAAGTAATCATATTGAAATGGAAGGAGTACCAGACCACGGCAAATCTACCAAGACCCGGCCGTCCCTCTAAATTCTCATCTCAAACCAGGAGAAGACTGATCAGAGATGCAGCCAAGAGGCCCATGATCACTCTGGATGAACTGCAGAGATCTACAGCTGAGGTGGGAGAGTCTGTCCATAGGACAACAATCAGTCGTACACTGCACAAATCAAGCATTTATGGAAGAGTGGCAAGAAGAAATCCATTTCTCAAAGATATCCATAAAAAGTCTCGTTTAAAGTTTGCCACAAGCCACCTGGGAGACACACCAAACATGTGGAAGAAGGTGGTCTGTTCAGATGAAACCAAAATCAAACTGTTTGGCCACAATGCAAAACGATATGTTTGGCGTAAAAGCAACAGAGCTCATCACCCTGAACACAGCATCCCCACTGTCAAACATGGTGGCGGCAGCATCATGGTTTGGGCCTGCTTTTTGTCAACAGGGACAAGGCAGATGGTCAAAATTGATGCGAAGATGGATGGGGCCAAATACAGGACCATTCTGGAAGAAAACCTGTTGGAGTCTGCAAGAGACCTGAGACTGGGACGGAGATTTATCTTCCAACAAGACAATGATCCAAACATAAAGCCAAATCTACAATGGAATGGTTCACAAATAAACGTATCCAGGTGTTGGAATGGCCAAGTCAAAGTCCAGACATGAATCCAATTGAGAATCTGTGGAAAGAGCTGAAGACTGGTGTTCACAAACGCTCTCCATCCAACCTCACTGAGCTTGAGCTGTTTTGCAAGGAAGAATGGGCAAGAATTTCAGTCTCTCGATGTGCAAAACTGATAGAGACATCCCCCAAGAGACTTGCAGCTGTAATTGCAGCAAAGGGAGGCGCTACACAGTATTAACGCAAGGGGGCCGAATAATTTTGCACACCCCACTTTTCAGTTTATTTGTTAAAAAAGTTTGACACATCCAATAAATTTCATTCCACTTTACAATTGTGTCCCACTTGTTGATTCTTCACGAAAAATTAGAATTTTATATCTTTATGTTTGAAGCCTGAAATGTGGCAAAAGGTTTAAAAGTTCAAGGGGGCCGAGTACTTTCGCAAGGCACTGTATATAGTGTGGACTGCCCCATAACATGATAAACATTTTGCTGCTGACTAAGGCTCAAAATACATAATTTTTGTTCTTTTAAGTTGATGAAGAATCTGAAACCTACCTTTTCAATAATAAAAACATTTAAACTTTTATATTGTGAAGCTTCTATGACCTTTTTTTCTGAAAGACCTACAGAATCCCGTTTTACATGCCTAACTGTTGGTCCTTAAGTGATATACCCTCTTTGTAACTAGTTTTGCAATAAATAAAATCAGAAAAGATTGAGGCCTTTATTCTGAAGAGTACTTGTGAACTTTAACAGGTTTGCTAAGACAATACTTTTGACAACACTGTTTTTCATTTTTATATTACTGCTGAGACCGTTTTTATCTGCAAATAATTGCAGTTAGGACAGGAAGACATAAATAATATATTGAAATTTCTGGTGAGAAATGAAAATGATACTTTTTCCAAATAGATATAATTTTCTATAACATTTTTCCCCTCTGCCTCTAATTTGCTGGGAGTTTAGTTATCCAAATGCTCCTGAATGCGTTATTTCATCAGTCTCCCCCTCCCACCTGAAAAATAGAGGGAGTAAATCTGGGTCATTTTATGGATCCAGGTCAGTCACTAAAGGGATTTGGTTCATTTGAAACACTCGTAGCAGTGTTGTTGAATTGACATGATTAAAAACCACCAGAAATGCAAACAAACAACTTTCACAAAATGTATATACACAGCAGCCATATTGTTTTTTCAAGCCAGGTTAAGTGAGGAAGCGCTGAGTTTACACATCTTAATATAGCCCCCAGGGGCTGTAGGTTTTTCCAAATGGTAACTCAGAAATCTTGAGTAAAAATATAATGCACCATAGGTGGGTAGTGGTCATTTTTCATATTTATATTTGTTTACTTTTTCGGTCTTGGTTATTTTAAATCAGGACATTTTGTATCTACCACAATTTGTGATTGCATTGGGGAAGCTTAACCTGCTTCACAAGAAAAGGATTTATGCTATTTTTCTATAATCTACATATATATAGAATATCTGGTTATCTCCTGTTAATAACATCCATCAGCAGGTGCTTGCTCAGAGTCATTTTGGTTTGACCACAGAATCAGAAAGGTGGTGTAATACAATATCAGGAAATAATATACAATTAAATTTAAATATCATGTAACTTGAACATTCTTATGATTATTTATCTCT
Source organism: Girardinichthys multiradiatus (assembly GCF_021462225.1). Taxonomy (NCBI): domain Eukaryota; kingdom Metazoa; phylum Chordata; class Actinopteri; order Cyprinodontiformes; family Goodeidae; genus Girardinichthys; species Girardinichthys multiradiatus. The sequence continues at coordinate 36,296,871 of NC_061810.1, forward strand.
ATAAATCATAAAAAAATACTTAAACTGATACGTACTAATCCGAGTACATAAAATGTAACTGCTAAAGGGGCAATTTGACCAAGGACCACCATAAGTTAAATGTTTTTTTTTATCTATTCAATTAGCAGTGTAAGCATTAATGCTGGTCTGACAGTGAAACAGCCAATAACATGCTAAAGAAATAACCTCTGCGTGATTAAGGGTAGACTACTTTTCTATTTCCATTGATTATTTATATTGTCACAGCTCTAATAAATATAAAGCTGGCTATAAATAAAGTACATTCTTAGTAAATTATTGTTGGGACCCACAGCCATGGAAACTTTCTGGAACTTTCAAAATAAATTGCATTTAATCTACTTCCAACATTTGGAAAAGGGGGGGGGGAGTGGAGCGGTTTTCCCAGTCTGGAAGGAGGACAACCGAGACCGCATCACCATGGTTACAGTAACTGTGCAGTTGGTTGGCGGACACAACGAGCCGTCTTTCATCCATAGCTACGGAGGTTAGCCGAAGCTAACCGTTTGTTCACAGTGGATGTTCTTCAAACCTTGTCGCCCCGGACAACGTTTCCTCACCACGGTTCATGAGGTTAGGGTTTGGGCAGAGAAGGATTTAGGGTGAAGTGATCGGAACGTTTTTCATTTTATGAAGTTTGGTTTTGTTTGTGTGAAACTCAGCTATCTTGGTGCTAGCAGGCTATCTGCAGCACACATGCTCCGTTTGTGTTCTGTGTTTGTGTGTTTTTAAAGTTAAGACAAACTTTACTTGAAGGGTGATTTGAAACAGAAGATTGATCATAACGCGCCGTCTGCTCTTATGCATTTTAACCCTTTTATTGACGGTACTTTTAAAGGTGTGTGTTTGATTCTGGTGCTAAGCTATTAGCTTCTTTTGTTAGCTTTAACTGCTAACAGGTAAGGACACGTGCTTGTTGCTAAAGAATATTTACCCTGAAAGGTTGTTAGTTTTCAATCCAGTAAATAATATTTCCCTAACATTATTTTACTAAATTTGATAACTAAGTAAACACCATTAAGCCCCATTTCTCCAGAAAGATTTGGCTTTTTCCAAAATATTCCCTTAAATATTTGACCATTTCCTTAATAATATTTCTTTAAATATTATTTAAATAAGTAAAGGCAGCTAAGGAAACACTGTTGAGAATTAGTCATCCAGAAGGTTGGTTTTATTCAGCAGATCATTCTTTAAAATAATATTTTATCTGATCTTGCATTGTGAATGGTTGTCTAAAGGTTTGCTGATTATTGCCTAAGTTGGTTCCAAGACTAACTTAACTTCACTTCCAGATTCTTCAAGATAATCCTTGGTCCTCAAACATAAACATTGCATGGTAATGTTGCATCACTCTTTTGGTCATGGTTTTCAATCATCTTTAATCAACTTGTTTATGTTGTACATAGCCCATTAGTCTTCGTTATTCTTTAATTCTGCTTGGTAGTTTAGTTGGATTGTTTTAGCATGGTGAAGAGTTTGTTGATTGAAACATGTTTTACTTTGAGTTGACTTATGTTTGTTAATAAATTCTTGTATTTTAAGAAATTGTGTGAATTCATTCCATATATGTGCAGAGTTTATGCTGTTCAAAAATGTCAGAGCTTGGCTCACCCTTTTGATTTTGTCCTATTACCACTGCCTTACTGGGCTGGTATTCACAGGACAACCCTTAACAGACCGAAATATTATTTGATAAAATATTAAAATACTCGTGCTCGTACTTGTCGTCTTCCGCTTTATTCGGGACCGGGTCGCGGGGGCAGCAGACTCAGCAGAGACACCCAGACATCCCTCTCTCCAGACACCTCCTCCAGCTCCTCCAGGGGGAGCCCAAGGCGTTCCCAGGCCAGCCGAGAGACATAGTCCCTCCAGCGTGTCCTGGGCCGTCCCCTGGGCCTCCTCCCGGTGGGACGTGCCTGGAACACCTCCCGAGGAAGGCGTCCAGGAGACATCCGGTATAGATGCCCGAGCCACCTCAACTGGCTCCTCTCGATGTGGAGGAGCAGCGGCTCTACTCCGAGCCCCTCCCGGATGGCCGAGCTCCTCACCCTGTCTCTAAGGGAGTGCCCGGCCACCCTATGGAGGAAGCTCATTTCAGCCGCTTGTATCCGGGATCTCGTTCTTTCGGTCATGACTCAAAGTTCATGGCCATAGGTGAGGGTAGGAACGTAGACCGACCGGTAAATTGAGAGCTTTGCTTTTCAGCTCAGCTCTCTCTTCACCACAATGGACCGGCACAGTGCCCCCATTACTGTGGCAGCCGCACCGATCCGTCTGTCGATCTCCCGCTCCATTCTTCCCTCACTCGTGAACAAGACCCCGAGATACTTAAACTCCTCCACTTGAGGCAGGAACTCCCCTCCAACCTGAAGAGGACAAGCCACCGTTTTCCGGTTGAGTACCATGGCCTCGGACTTGGAGGAGCTGATCCTCATCCCAGCCGCTTCACACTCGGCTGCGAACCGCCACAGTGCATGCTGTAGGTCTTGGCTAGAGGGGGCCAGCAGGACCACGTCATCTGCAAAAAGAAGAGACAAAATCCACTGGTCCCCAAACCAGACCCCCTCCGGCTCTTGGCTGCGTCTAGAAATCCTGTCCATAAAAGTTATGAATAGGACCGGTGACAAAGGGCAGCCCTGCCGGAGTCCAACATGCACCGGGAACAGGTCCGACTTAGTGCCGGCAATGCGGACCAAACTCCTGCTCCGCTCGTACAGGGACCAGATGGCCCCTAATAAAGGGCCCCCGATTCCATACTCCTGGAGCACCCCCCACAGGGCATCACGAGGGACACAGTCGAATGCTTTCTCCAGGTCCACAAAACACATGTGAATCGGTTGGGCAAACTCCCATGAACCCTCAAGTACCCTGTAGAGGGTATAGAGCTGGTCCAGTGTTCCACGGCCTGGACGAAAACCACATTGCACCTCCTGAAGCCGAGGTTCGACTATCGGTCGGACTCTCCTCTCCATTACCCTGGCGTAGGCCTTACCAGGGAGGCTGAGGAGTGTGATCCCCCTGTAGTTGGAACACACCCTCCGGTCATCCTTCTTATGAAGGGGGACCACCACCCCAGTCTGCCAGTCCAGGGGCACTGTCCCCGACCGCCACACAATGTTGAAGAGGCGTGTCAACCATGACAACCCTACAACATCCAGAGACTTGAGGTACTCAGGGCGGATCTCATCCACCCCCGAAGCCTTGCCACCACGGAGCTTTTTAACCACCTCGGTGACTTCAGCCTGGGTGATGAAAGAGTCCAACCCTGAGTCCCCAGCCTCTGTTTCCACCACGGAATGCGTGATGGCAGGATTGAGGAGATCCTCGAAGTACTCCTTCCACCGGCCGATAATGTCCTCAGTCGAGGTCAGCAGTCTCCCAACCCCACTATAAACAGTGTTGGCGAAGCACTGCCTCCCCCTCCTGAGGCGCCGGACGGTTTGCCAGATGCACTGATGGACACCCTTATGTTTGAACATGGTGTTCATTATGGACAATCCATGACTAGCACAGAAGTCCAATAACAAAACACCACTCGGATTCAGATCGGGGAGGCCATTCCTCCCGATCACGCCTCTCCAGGTGTCACTGTCGTTCCCCATGTGAGCGTTGAAGTCCCCCAGCAGAATAATGGAGTTCCCGGGAGGGGCACTATCCAGCACCCCCGACAGGGACGCCAAGAAGGCCGGGTACTCTGCACTACCACTCGGCCCGTAGGTTGAAATGATAGTCAGAGACCTCTCCCCAACCCGAAGGCGCAGGGATACGACCCTCTCATCCACTGGGGTAAACCCCAACACGAGACGGCTGAGCTGGGGGGCAACAAGCAAACCCACACCAGCCCGCCGCCTCTCCCCGTGGGCCACTCCAGAGTAGAAGAGAGTCCAACCCCTCTCAAGGAGATGGGTTTCAGAGCCCACGCTGTGCGTTGAGGCGAGCCCGACTATTTCTAGTCGATATCTCTCGACCTCCCGCACAAGCTCAGGCTCCTTCCCCCCCCAGCGAGGTGACATTCCACATCCCTAGAGCCAGCCTAAGCATCCAGGGATCGGGCCGCTGAGGTCTCCACCTTTGTCCGCCACCCAATCCTCTTTGCACCGGTCCCTCACGGTTTCCCTGCAGGTGGTGGGCCCACTGGGGGATGGTCTCGCGTTTCTCGTTCGGGCTTGGCCCGGCCGGGTCCCGCGAGGAGCAACCCGGCCACCAGGCGCTCTCCGACAAGTCCCGACCCCAGGCCTGGCTCCAGGGTGGGACCCCGGCTCCGCCGTACCGGGCGACGTCACGTGCCTCGATATTTTGGTCCTCATGAGGGATTCTTGAACCACTCTTTGTCTGACCCATCACCTAGAGTCTGTTTGCCATGGGAGACCCTACCAGGGGCATGTAGGCCCCAGACAACATAGCCTCTAGGATCATTTGAGCACTCAAACCCCTCCACCACGTTAAGGTGGCGGTTCAAGGAGGGGAATATTAAAATATTAATATTAAATATTAAATAATATTCTCAGATTCATAGTCACAACATTATGTTGGTTTGATCTAATCTTTTGTGTACAAAGAACACCTCACAAATTCAATTGTGTGATTATTTTTAGTCAAAAAGTCAAAATGGAAAAGTTTCTTAAAAACTTAGTAAACTGCAAAGATGTGAAATTTAAAAGAGATGTACTTAGTTTATACCAGTAGATCCCCCTCAGTGCCTGTTTTAGCTGACCTTATTCTGATCATAATTCCTCCTCTGCCAGGATACTACAGTTATCAACATGCATTTACATAGACAGTTTAAAAAGAACACTGAAGAACATATCACTTATTACAAAAACCAAAATATTCAAGGCGAGGGTGGGCTGGGTCACACATCCTCTAAACCATAATAACCGGTCCCCCACAACAGGATGCTCTGCTGGAGTTTTGAAACTTGTTACAAAATTCAAGTCAATTCATTTTAATTAAATTCCATTCAGTTTTATTTATATAGCGCCAATTCACAACACATCTCAAAGCACATCACAAAGGGTTTGGAATGGTGTAGGGTTGTTGGGGAGGTTAGATTAAACTACTGAGTGTTAGAGTTTGCCTGAAACCAAAGTTTCTTTTGTGACAAGTCAATCTTTGTAAACAAACAAAATGCTTAGTTCCAGTTTGGAAAGTACATGAAGTGAAAACCTGCCACATTTATTATAAACAACAGGAAAACCACAAAAATAATCTGATTTTTAGAAGACTCATAAAGCAAAGAGAAACAAGGCATACACCTGCTCCTGGCTAAAAGCCAACAGAGGATATTAAATAGTTAATGTTGAAGTGTTTATTATTCTGAATGCACAAAACTGTGGAACAGCTGTGGCAGACAATGAAAGAAAAAAAATGTCCTCCTTCAGTATACATATTGCACTGAAATTTCATATAAACCTCACACTTTTAGAGATATGAGCAACGGAGATGGCGAGAAAACATCACTAATGCCACTCAAATAGAAACATTCAGCACAGAGAGAATGCTGCACACTTCTAAATGGACCATTTAAATAATGATAGGGCTATGTCTGAGACACATAACACATAACCACTCAGATCATCTCGATCCTCTCTAACAATGTCTGTCTAATATTCTAAGGAGAAACTAAGTCCTGTCTGAAGAAATACTTTATTTTGCTGCTCATAGGAGTGTATGGCTGGATTTGGGTTGTAGATCAACACTTAATATGTGGTTAAGGATTGCTGAAGCTTGGTTACATTTTGGGTTTTCTCAGTTGATTTGACTGGAATATGAATCTGCAGTATGTGTGTTGAATTCTGTGTGTCATCATTCATCAGTATGCTGTTTCAGCTGTAATTGGACTGTCCCTACCAGACTGCAATAATGTGTTAAATTAGGGTGTTAACATATTCATGTTCTTACACTGTTAATAAAGTATGCCCAAAAGCTCTATTTATACTAGAAACATTTGCATGTTTTATGGCATTGCTGGTTTGAAAATAGCTTTTGTTTAAGTGAAGACTGAATTAACATGGTGCTTCTTCAGTCTTTGGATGATGGAGGCGGATTGTGGATTCCGCTCCAGTGACACTGGTACTACTTCAGTTTGTCAAGGTAAAGAAAGAGGGGATCCATCAACGATCTGACCCTCACCTATGGTCATGAGGTGTAAATCATAAACAAAAGATCAAGACCTAGGATCCAAGTAACAGAAATTAGCATCCTCCATCGGGTGGTTAGGCTCATCCTTAGAGATAAGGTGAGGAGCTCCATCATTCAGAGGAATCTGAAGTAGAGCAACTGCTCCTCCGCATCTAAAGGACTCAGTTGAGAAGGCTCTGGCATTTGATCAGGATGACTTCAAGGTGCCTCCCTTTAAAGGTTTTTCCTTCACTGGAAGGATGTCTGCGTTTCTGTCCTAGGCGTATTACTTATGTGTGCTGATCTCAGATAAGAAAAAAGCAATGGATAGACTTAACTCATAGTAAGTAAAGTGATTAATAGATTACTGACTGACAAATCAAACTTTAGCTTCAGTTGTTTTGCTGATTTTCTTTTGCCTTTGCTTCAGGAGCCACTCTTTTTTAGTCTGCAGTGCCCTCCAATGATATAATTTCTTTTAACGTATTTTTTCACGTTATGACCACAAACTTTAAGGTATTTAATAAGATTTGATGTGACAGAGCAACACAAAGTTGTATGCAACAATGAAGTGGAAGAAATATTAAATAGTTTTAAAAGTTTTTACAAATACATATCTGAAAAGTGGGGCATGCATTTGTCTTCAGCACTGATGATTCAATGCTTTGTAGAATGACTATTCAATGCAGTTACAGCTGCAAGTTTGTTTAATCACTATTATGCACTACTTTAGGTTGGTCTTTTACATAAAATCACTAGAAAATAAATTGAGGTTTGTGGTTGTAATCTCACAGAATGTGAAAGGGTTCAAGAAGTATCAATATTTTCCAATGTGCTGTTTTATTTCTTGTATCTTGATAATTTGTCTTAAGTTCAGTTCAATTTATTTCATTCTTTTGTCTTTAGAGTTTGTTCCAGAGGATCAAGCTACATTTAAAGCAATACTGTCCTGTGGGAATAGTATTGTTTTGGTTTTACAGTTTAAAATGATAAAAAACAAATAAAAGTAATTAACCAGCAATCTCTGCTATTTTTACTGTAGCTTGTGTGTGCTTTGTAGAACATTGTGGAAATCACCCTTGATGTGTTGCAGGTTTGATCTCTAAAAATAAATTAAAGGTGTGAAGAACTCATAATAAGAAGTTAGCAAGCGACAAGTAGTGTTTGAACAATATAAATTAAGAATCTGTACCTTGCATGTTCAGCCGAAGTGGATTTATGAGACTGACTTAAGACTGACTGGCAGTTTGTATTTAAAGACAATATGAAGACAACTGCTTTTCAAATGTGCTGCAAAAACAGCTGACCTTTGCCACTGAACTAATTAGAAACACTGACCCAGATCTTACTGAGAGGATGAGGAGATATGACTTCATTTATGCTAAGTTGTTTTGTTGGCATTGTGATTCTGCTCACAGATACACACTTGTTCTCACATTCAGCTTTGATGGTACTCCAGTATCCACTCTGGTGTCTAAAATTGTTGCTTAATGACACAGGCTTACAAAAATATTCAATTGAGACAATTTGAGTCGTTAAAGTTGGCATTTGTGAAGGATGTATGAGTAATCATTGTCTAATCTGCTAAGGTACTGTCAGGTTTAACCAACCTAACAGTATTTATTAAAATCACAAAAAGAAAAGAGAGACAAAGTATTAGTTTTTTACTCACTTTGCGAGGAGAATGGTCAGATGTGCTCAGTTACAGATTTCGCACCACTCTGAAGCCTATCCGACCGCACTCCTCTTTTTATTGTCTTTGGGGGTCCCTAGTTTACAAAAACATTGTTCTCTAAAGGATGGGAAACAACAGCTGCATCGTAAAAAGGTCATAAACAGCTTTATACATTAACAACACATTTCCACAGTCCCCTTTCAGCTTCCAGGGCCAGTTGTGCCTTTTGTTGAATGTAATCAGCCTTCATCTTTATGACCTCCTCAACTGGACTGCTTCCTTCTCTGCTAGCTCAGCACCATTTATGACCTTTGCCTGCAGACAAACTCATCACATCCTTTCTCACACATATATCATGAAAAGTTATATAATCAAATAGTCAAGTTAATAAATAGGAGAAACTATAAGACAAATCTTTATTCAATTATTCCAACATTTCCCCCCTATTTGTCTTATATTTGCTCACATTCTCATATCACTTAAACAGCCACTTCTCTCAGATTTTTTTAACTGTAAGATTATTTTCATGAGTACAAAGACAATTATACTCAGAGGTACTTACTGACATTTAAATCACAGAATCATATAGAAATGGATCTGCGTACAGGTCAGAAAAGTGGTCAGTCCCATACTCGTCATCTTCATCATCCTGATGTTTAAATAACAGAGTTGTGTAACTCTGTTTTCCATAGGAGAAATAGCTGTGGTGATAAGACGGTTAAGCAGAGAACGAAGGCAGGGTATTCAACAACATCCACACAATGTCAAAATTGCAGCAAACACTGCAAAGGAAATTATTACTGATGATACTAAAATTTTATACTTCCCAAACATATCCAGCCAGGAGTCCCACATCGAGGTGTCTACTCCAGAATGCTCCTTCATTTTGCCATTTAGAGATCTCAAACCTTCTATGGCTTTCATTTGGCTGCCATCAGCCAGCAGCAGTGTTGTTAGGTGTAAATGTGCAACATTTCTCTCCGCAAATAGCACAAACTTCTCCTTTTTCAACTAACAACATGTCCAAAGCAATTCTATTCTGAAATGCCATCAGGGAAGTTGAAGCCAATCGGTCATGGACAGTTTCAAACCTGCTTTGTGTCCAATTTCCTAGTTTTTGAACATTGTAATGGATATAATTGATCCTGTCTACGTTTCTGTTCATCGTACACCACCAACAGATACTTGATTCAAATCTTGCAGCTACTTGATCAGTTAATTTATATTCATCTATAGCATCTATGTATGTAGAGTTTCCCTCAGTCTGCCAAGCTACTTCTCTGCACTTTCTATCACGCCAATCATGTGGATTTCACACTAAATAGTCCATCTGTTACTTCATCTACTAACATAGGATATAACCATAAAGTAATTAAGCACAGAGTCCTGTTACTTTTGAAGGTGATCAATCAAACAACCAGTCGTCATCACACCACCACCAAATGTCTCCTCTAGACACTGGTTTAAAACACTTATTTACTTTTACAATTGCAGTACACCATACTGCAATGAGATTTCCCAATTTATTACCTCTCTCTGTCATATTTATACATGTATAGTTTCCAGTGGTGACTCGCTTATGGAAAACTGATTTATCCTTATCTGTTCTAATTACAGAAAAAACAGAATCCCAGTGCTAACACATTTCATTAGGATTAGTTTGATTCATTACTTCCATCACAGGGTTGTGGTATCACAGCTGGAATTATTTGTAACAAAAGCCCTGGGACCCAAACACACAACACAATCTTTTTTAGTCATGTTAGCCGCTTGCTCTACCATCAATAACCAGTTATTATTTGTTCCTGATACTCCAGTAATAACCTGGAACTAGTCATCTGTGGCTAACTTTCCTAACATAATTTTCACTCTCCTCGCTCTGTTACCTGGATTGCATTATCAGCTTTATGGAACTTAAACAACTTCTTTTAATAACTAGCATAAGCAGTGGTGCCCCACTCTGGTGTCCAACTATTTCCTTCATCAGCTACCATCATGGACCATGAGGTGTCTCTTCTGTCATTAGTTAAGTACCATTTATAACTTCTATAATCCTGCCCTTTCCTTCCTCATTTGGTCAAGCTAATGAGTGGGATCAGCACCACAGCTGTTGTATTAGATTTCACACACACTTGAATGTCATTAGTATAAGACGTTTGTTTAGTGCACATAGTTAGGTTATCTTGCCTACCTTGATTTAGCGCTACTTGTTTCATATGACTCATAGCAGGTGTTGTTACATTCTAATTCATCTTGACTGGTTTCCAGAAATACCAGAAAAATAAAAATCAACATAAGAAAAAAAATAAAACCACCCAGCATCGGAAAACATTGTTCATCCATCTAAAAATCATTTTGGCTGAAATTTTCACTCCTCTAAGTGGTTCCAGTGTCTTAATTGTCTTCACTGACTTTCGGGTCTCTCCAGCCTCTAAATGTCTGGGTCCACCCTATTATCAGTCTGTAAATCACTTCCCCTGACGGAGCTTTCAACCGAAATGATCTTTTTACAATGTGTAAGGTGAATCCAGGTTGACCTCTCAGTTATTTTTACTGCCCTTGCAGTGGTTAATAATACCTGATATGGATCCACCCACTTAGGTGAATTACCAATGTTTCTTCTTTACACTCCTTATTAACACCCAGTCTCCTGGTTTCACTAGTTAGTTTTCCTGCTGGGAAATAGAACATTCCTCATTAGTTTGAATTTGTTTCTGTTGCTTTTCTAACATACTCCTCATATAATCAGCTAGGTTAGCTTCTTCATCTAACTCCCACTGATTTTTTAACTGTGGTAATCTGTATGGTCTTCCAAATAACGTTTCATAGGGTGTTAGCCCTGAGGTGCTTGTAATATTTAGTTGGAAATAGTTCTATCCGTTTAGAAAATGCATTTATAATGACTAAACAGAACCTTTTCCCTTCACTGTGGTTTAACTCAATAAAATCCATATGAATTGTTTGAAAAGGGTATCTTAGTTTTGAAAATTGTCCCCTTCATGGTCTTAAATTCCTTTGTAGATTATGTTTTACACATGCTAAACATGTTTTACAAAAATTTTTTTTAATAAGAATTTTAGAATTTAATCAATATGTTATATAATATTAATATATCTGTCCTACTATTCCCCCCTGTTGAGACATTATGTAACACGATGGCTCAAATATTGTTTCCATTTATAGGTTCTTTAGTAGGACAGGTTTATTATCTGGTCAAATATAGATTTCATCTTTTAATTCAGCTCCATGTTTTTTCCACATTTCTATCTCCTGTAGTGAGCTTTGTTGTTGCATCTTTTCTAACACTATATCCATTGTCACCAATGCATATCCTGTTTGTGTCTTCTCCCTCTCATCTTTTTAGAGAAATCATTCACATAAACTATTTCGTGATCCTGCAAATCACTTCTAATTTTGTCTTTCTTTTTTTTTTTCTAATTCTGCAGTATTAATGCTGAAACTGCATGGGAAACTCTTAAGGTTAAAAGGTGAAACAACACTATTGCAGCACTGCAACTGTCATTTTAGGCTGCAATCACAGCTCTCACATAATATGGTTGCACACACACAACACTATCTAGTTTTGAAAAGAAATAGGCTATTGTTTTCATTTTATCTCCATGTTGTTGAACCAGAACTGAAGTCATAAAATGTCCCTTGCAATCTACCATCTGAACAAACGGTTTACTATAATCTGGTAATGCCAAAGCAGTAGTGGAAACTAGAACTTGTTTTATGTTGGTAAATGCTTCTTCAGCTTCTACACTCCATCTTAGTTCAGACGTCATTTTCAGCTCTTCCTCATACATTAATTTGTTTAATGGAGCTACTATTTCTGCATAATTTGGCACCCAGTTTCTACAATAATTAGTTAGTCCAAGGAATGACATCATTTGCTTTTTTGTTACTGGTTTTGGAACTTGTAATATTGCAGTCTTTCTTACTTCTACAATTGTGCGTCCCCCTGCGCTAAGATTATGACCTAAGTATTTAACCTCATTTTTACACAATTGAAGTTTCTTTTTCTGACTTCGTGTCCCTCTTCTGCTAAATGTTTTAATAATCCTATTGTATCATTTTTACAAGTCTCCTCATCAGGAGAGGCTAATAGCACATCATCAACATATAATCAACCCTGACTACCTCCTGGAGGGTCAAACTTAGCCATACTTGCACTCATTACCTGAAAGTATATAGTTGGACTTTCACAGTAGCCTTGAGGTAGTCTGGTATAAGTATATCTTTGTCAAAGGTGAATGCAAACCAGAACTACCTATCTTTCCTGTTGATGGAGCTTGTTTTTTTTTTTAACTGGAAAAATGGGGGTGTTACATGGTGAATCCTCACATTTTATTATCACCCCTGCAGTTATTAAATCCTTTATTACTGGTTTTATTCCTTCACGAGCATCATATTTCAAAGGGTATTGTTTTACTCTGGGCCTGTATTCTGTTTTTGCTCTAATTTGAACAGGTAATGCTCCTTTACTAAACCCACATCAGTAGGGTCTTTTGCCCGAATATAACTTATCAGGGACTTCATTCAAAAACTGTTCCTCCTGTTCAGTAAGGAATAGTTCTCATTGTTGTTTTGTATGTAAATGTATCCCTTCCTGCACTGTCACTGTCCAAAATAATAATTTTCTAATTAATCCTGTGGATGCACTAGTTTCTGTATTCATTATTGTTACAAACCAGTCTGTGGCATCTTTTCCCCATCTGGTGTCATCTGATCTTGTAGTTGAGCAATGACATTTCTTCCTTCTGTTAGTAAAGCTGTCCCTACGTCTAGGGGTGGCTTATTCAGAACATCCAGTCAATAGTGGTAATAAGGTGGTCCTACTCCTTTTAACATCAACACCCTGATGTGTATTGTCTGTAATCTCCTCTTCTCACTCCTCTCTGACCCCTGCGGTTTTTTGTCCTCTGCCTCTAAATTTTTTCTCTTCCTCTGTTGTTTTAATAATAAATCTGCTCTTCTTCTTCTTCTTGCTGAAAAAAGGTGTTGCCTATTTAATTATTTATTTCCTTTTTTTAATTTTTTTTTTTATCCTTCATAACTTTTTCTGCATGGAGGGCATGATTTACATAGTCTTCTAGATTTGCTGTGGGGAACCCTATAAAATATCTCCTTACCCAGGTATTAATTGCATCCCTGGAACCAGCATGTAGTGCATTTTTTAACTGCTGTCGATAAGCTCCTTGCTCGTTTTCATCTTCTTGTAGACCACTATGTATTTTAAACACTTTTGTCAGTCTAGTCCTATATTCTTCAAAAGGTTATTCCTCTGTTTGTTTCACTCTGGCTATTAAAAAGAGTAAAATATTTTCTAAGGTTACACAGAAAAAAAAACCATGTCATGCCATGAACCTCCGTGACACGCTGTATCAACAGCCTTCAGCGTCTCAAAACAATAATAATAAAAAATAAACACAAATAAAACATACATGATGTGGGGATGGATTTATTCACCAAAGGGACTCATTTTAGCTCATCCAATCCTGTCAAACCTCATCAGATCTTTGGTACAAAACAAAAACTTTCCACCTACTCTTTTTACTCCCCTTCTTCTGTCCTGCTGTTCTACTTTGTAAATCAATCAAAAATTACTTCTTAGCCCTCTGACCTTTTCTGCTTTCCACAAAAACGTCCATTCTTGTCTCCTGCATCACATCTCTCTCTTTTTAGTTACTTTTAAGCAATAATCTACATCCTCATAACCTTCTTTGTCCATTTTTCTTAAATCACGTTTACTTTTAATGTACTTTTAATTATTGCATCCTATAGATCACCTAATTTTTTTAGAGTTTAAACAACCATCATAATGATATGTGGTTATCCATTTATCTAAATATTTAATTTTAATATTTTAATTTGATCCTGTGCTTCCATAAATTTCCAATCTTTACATTATTATTAATTTTAGTGTATTTAAATCACCCTTTTCCCATTTCTTTTATTTAAATTAGGTCCAGTATATAAATACCTAGGGTATTCTAAATACTGGATTATTCTGCTCAGTAGGGTGACAGAAAAATCTCCTTTTGTGGTAATTCTCACTTCAACTCTTCCGAGTGGAGAATTCTTGCCTTTGCATCCACAAAAGTTAGTCACTTACAATCCTACTGCTTTGGTATGAGGCAAAACCTAATGGTTTAAATCCTCCATTCATTTCTCACATGCACACATTTTAAATGCGGATTTTTCTTTGTATTTTTTTGTTGTTTAAAATACTTAAACGCGGACTCCGCCGTTCTGGAAACACGGAATTTTAGTATTACTTTCTTAATACTCATACTTTAAGCAGAACTCCGGCGCACTGCTGTTACCTGTTAGTGCCTAGGATTCACAGGGTTTGTTTACTTCACGCAATGACCCCCAGTCATTCGTCACACTTTAAAAAAAAATCTAGATTCAACTCACCACTTTGTCCTCTCCTCTCTCTCAGAGTTCCGTCAGCTGTCAGATCCCAGCGGGCGGGCCGAAATCCAGTCCCGCAAAGGGTCTGTGTGTCTCACTGTTGAAGACAGCCGTGCGCACGGTCTTTTCCTGGAGTCTACCGACCCGCTGGAATCATCAGGCGTAGTTGGAATCCGGCTCTCGAAGGACCAAATTAATGTCAAGTTTAACCAACCTAACAATATTTATTAACATCACAAAAAGAAAAGAAAGACAAAGTATTAGTTTTTTACTCGCTTTGCGAGGAGAACGGTCAGATGTGCTCAGTTACAGATCTCGCACCGCTCTGAAGCCTATCCGACCGCACTCCTCTTTTTATTGTCTTTGGGGGTCCCTAGTTTACAAAAACATTGTTCTCTAAAGGATGGGAAACAACAGCTGCATCGTAAAAAGGTCATAAACAGCTTTATACATTAACAACACATTTCCACAGTCCCCTTTCAGCTTCCAGGGCCAGGTGTGCCTTTTTGTTGAATGTAATCAGTCTTCATCTTTATGACCTCCTCAACTGGACTGCTTCCTTCTCTGCTAGCTCAGCACCATTTATGACCTTTGCCTGCAGACAAACTCATCACATCCTTTCTCACACATATATCATGAAAAGTTATATAATCAAATAGTCAAGTTAATAAATAGGAGAAACTATAAGACAAATCTTTATTCAATTATTCCAACAGGTACGTGGTTCACAATATTTATACATCTGCCACTGGGGTTTATTGTCTGTATAACTTTAGTCTTCTATTAACTTCCACTAAGGTTTTCCTTATTATTTTGCAAAAACAAGTGTCATAATTATTGGCATCCCTAACAATTCCTATGAAATACATGTAACTGATGTATTCTAACTGGCAGTATGACAAGACATGGATGACCATTTTTCTTAGATGCCATTCAATATGTAATTCAAATTAAGAAATATGGGAGATCATATCATTTAAGGAAGGCAGATGTGTGGTGATCCTCATAAGACGAAAATGTTGACTAAAAAACTGCAACTTTCCAGCATCAAAACAATGATTAAAATGTTTGAAACAACTGTAGCTGTGACAAACATGGCTGGATGAGGACTCAAATCTATTTTACTATCATGCTCAGTGATGAGGATGGTATGGGAGGTAAAAAAAACATCTTTAAAGCTCACCTTTAGAAAACTGCAGCAAATGTTTTATTGTAAAATAACAGTGCAATGATAAAAGATGCCTAAATTTTGAGATTGTACGCATACTTACTATAGGTAACAACAAATCTAAAAGGAGCTGTATCTATTTGAGAAACAAAAAAAAGTTTATATTCTGTAACTAAAAATAAGGTTCATATTCACACGTGGACAAAATTGTTGGTACCCCTCGGTTAATGAAAGAAAAACCTACAATGGTCACAGAAATAACTTGAATCTGACAAAGGTCAAAATGAATAAAAATTCTATGAAAATGAACAAATGAAAGTCAGGCAATGCTTTTCAAACATGCTTCAACAGAAATATTCTAAAAAATAAACTAATGAAACAGCCCTCGACAAAAATGATGGTATCGGCCGTTTTAATATTTTGTTTTAATATTTTGTTGCACAACCTTTTGAGGCAATCACTGCAATCAAATGATTCCTATAACTGTCAATGAGACTTCTGCACCTCTCAACAGGTATTTTGTTCCACTCCTCATGAGCAAACTGCTCCAGTTGTCTCAGGTTTGAAGCGTGACTTTTCCAGACGGCATGTTTCAGGTCCTTCAAAAGATGCTCAATAGGATTTAGGTCAGGGCTCATAGAAGGCCACTTAAGATTAGTCCAATGTTTTCCTCTTAGCCATTCTTGGGTGTTTTTAGCTGTGTTTTGGGTCATTATCCTGTTGCAAGACCCATGACCTGCGACTGAGACCAAACTTTCTGACACTGGGCAGCACATTTCTCTCTAGAATCCCTTGATAGTCTTGAGATTTCATTATACCTTCACAGATTCAAGACACCCGGTGCCAGATGCAGCAAAGCAGCCCCAGAACATAACAGAGCCTCCTTCATGTTTCACAGTAGGGACAGTGTTCTATTCTTCATATGCTTCATTTTTCCATCTGCGAACATAGAGCTGATGTGCCTTGCCAAAAAGTTACATTTTTGTCTCATCTGTCCAAAGGACGTTCTCCCAGAAGCTTTGTGGCTTGTCAACATGTAGTTTGGCAAATTCCAGTCTGGCTTTTTTATGATTTGTTTTCAACAATGGTGTTCTCCTTGGTCATCTCCCATTAAGTCCACTTTGCCTCAAACTACGTCAGATGGTGCAATCTGACACTGATGTTCCTTGAGCTTGAAGTTCACCTTTAATCTCTTCAGAGGTTTTTCTGGGCTCTTTTGTTCCCGTTCATATTATCCGTCTCTTTGTTTTGTCATCAATTTTCCTCCTGCGGCCACGTCCAGGGAGGTTGGCTACAGCCCCATGGATCTTAAATTTCTAAATAATATGTGCAACTGTAGTCACAGGAACATGAAGCTGCTTCGAGATGGTCTTATAACCTTTACCTTTAACATGCTTGTCTATAATTTTCTTTCTAATCTCCTGAGACAACTCTTTCCTTCGCTTCCTCTGGTCCATGTTGAGTGTGGTACACACCATGTCACCAAACAGCACCTCACAACTTTAGTAAGCTGATGTATCCTTCGGGTTAACTTAATCAAATCTGGAAAAAACATGACTACATCCCAGCATGCTGATCGAATTGATTAGAGAAACAAACGTGCAAAATCTTATATTTATAAATATAAATAATGGGCTACAGGTGCCGCATTCCCCAGGTCAAGCCACTTTTGAACCAGAAACAGCGGCAGAAGCGCCTGACCTGGGCTACAGAGAAGCAGCACTGGACTGTTGCTCAGTGGTCCAAAGTACTTTTTCGGATGAAAGCAAATTCTGCATGTCATTCAGAAATCAAGGTGGCAGAGTCTAGAGGAAGACTGGGGAGAAGGAAATGCCAAAATGCCAGAAGTCCAGTGTCAAGTACCCACAGTCAGTGATGGTCTGGGGTGCCGTGTCAGCTGCTGGTGTTGGTCCACTGTGTTTTATCAAGGGCAGGGTCAATGCCCTTATAAATATTTTTCCTAAAGGAACCAAAAACAAACAGCAGACACAGAAAGCAGATGGTCCTATTATAATATGTGAAGGCAGATTTTATGTTTATCTCTGCCACAGTGCACTTGCCTGTGTTTTCTGCATACAGCAACAAGCAATATGTGTTACGAATCTCACACTGGTTCTAGTTTGGGCTCATGTGATTGTTAACACCTCCTAGTTTTATTGAGAGCTAGGCATTGCATGTGTGAAAGTTTTTTGAATTGTAGAATGGCTCTGGGTCTGTCTCTGCGGTCCTTAATTACCTGCTGAATACACTAAGCAAGTGACATGTGGGAGTAATGTGAGAAAGACAAGATAACATGTCATTCAAGCAAATTTAGAAATGAGAAGTAGTTTTTCTAACCTAGTTTTTCAATTAATATCAAAGAGGACATTCATTTTGTATTTGTGAAAAAAATAAGAATACTGCTTGCAAACGTATTTGACCCCTCACAGATTTCTTCTGTTTTTGCTTTTTTGTCATACTTAGATCATCAAAGTTTTAACATCAGACAAAAAAGCTATCCAAACCAACCTGGGTGAGGGTGAAAAAGTAATTGCCCCCTCAACCTGCCATTGAGAATTTGCGATAACTGGAAATGAGTCTTTTACATCGCTGTGAAGGATTTTTGTCTCACTCTTCTTTGCAGTATTGGAGGATGTTTGAGCATGAACGTCCCATTTAACACCATTAATTTCCTGAGTACAATATACCACTTTATGACCCCTGAAGTGGACATGAGAAACATTAAAAACCAGGATATGTTCGCAACCAACTATTGAGTTAAATTTTACGTATCATTAGTAGGGTTTAAATGTCCTTGTGTTTACACAAAGCTTGTTTAATTTAAATGAGTTTTGAAAATGTTCTGAATGTGTCTGAAATTCAGTAATTTCTTTCAAATCTGCCCTAAAATGCAGCTACAAAAAAGGATAGATCTTTTACCCCCTGCTATTCACCCCCCATCGTTAACAAGAGCTCTGACAGACTGGAAACTTTAATGAGATCTCCCTAGTAAAGTAAACCAACCTATTTCACTCTTTAACACCATAAAAAAGAATCACTCAGTACATTATATAACACATACTTTAAGTCATTCAGCCTTATCCTTGCAACATAACCTGTTTCACCAGGCTGTTTGATTTAGCATTTAAAAATGCGATTCCAAAATAACATCAATAATATTGGGATCACCTAAAGAGATAAGTTTGAGGCTCTTTGAAGAGCAGTGCAGGCATTAACTTTGTCTTCACATTATTGGGAACAATAAATCTGACACTGGTTTTCTAAACAGTGTATTTCCTGATGTGCTTCAGTTTATTTATAGAGAACCTTTTTCCCATAGCTGTAGCCATTAAAAAGACCCAGCAGTGCCTTGCTTTTCTCATTCCTCAGTGGAACTGGTCTGTCTTTACTGCAATCTGCAGTTACAGTACAAGAACAGCACTTAAAGAAATACATGTTTACCACATGTTGTTTTAGACAGAAAGAAGACATATTTATAAAACACTACCCTACATACAATAGCATGTTTTCTTATAACCTTATGACTGTTTACAAATCTGCTGTGAGAACTTTGCTCTTTGTTGTATCCTCCAACCTGGCATGAAATATATATTAAAACTATAGATGGAGAGGTTATGGAATAGTGAAATAAGTATGTAAAAATATCTAACTGTCCATCCATCCATGCATCCATCCATCCATCCATCGTTTTCTGCCTATTTGAGATTTTGTCAGTCTGGGTAAAAATTGTAGGGGGGAACTCAGACATCCATCTCCCCAACACTCTCCAGCTTATTCTGGGGGATCCCAATGCCCCTAAGTTCATAAGAGATGCAGTCTCTGCAGCAGGTTCTTGGTCCTTTTCGGGGTTTCTTCCTCATTAGACGTGCCTGGAAACTTCCAAAGATAGGCATTAGAGAGACATCCAGATCAGATGACCAATCTGATTTCTAAAATGGGAGTCGAGGGTGTAATACAACTGTGTGATTCCTTGCCATAGAAAATGTTTAGTTTTTTTTATCTAAATGCCAACAATTATGTAGACAGGTGTACAGTGTTGCTAATAGGTGTAGCAAAGCAATGAAAGGTAAATCTCATCACATTATTGCTCAACATGATGACATATCTCACACCGTGTTCAACCCAGCTTACAGCTTCTTGTTTCTGTCTCCTGGCATAATTAATGGGCAAAAAATGTCCCTGACACAAAACAGCTATTGTGCTCTTCCCATTAAGTGCATAAAAAGGACAATAAGAACTGTGTAATGATGTTGGCTATTTAGTACATTTTCTTCTACTGTAGTTATGATGCAGCAGAATTGTTGCAACTCTGTTTCTTCTGATTTTGAAATATATCAGCATGGGTATGTCTACTGCTTCCACAGAAAGGTACTAAATTTAACATAGTGCTATATTAGGGATAAAAGTATTGGCATTCTGTTTGGTGCATTTGTGCCTCAACATCTCAAGGCTTCAAACGATACTAAATGGATCTCAAAGCATTATTTCAGACTATAAGTCAGATTATAATTTGGACCACAAGGAATCCTAAATGAATCCCACACTAGATATTCAGTTTACAAGAAATGTGATCATACAGTGGGTTGCACACATTTAAATCATCAGGAAGTAGTACATAACTGTAAAGCAGAACAAAAATGAAGTGGTTTCTTTTTTTGTTTGTTTAACAAACAATCTAAAAAGGGAGGCATTTATTTGTATTCAGTTTGCTTGACTCTGATAACAAAATCCCATGCCATTAACCAACTTTGAAAGACAGACCTCAGGGATATTTTAGAGAATATTAGGGAAACGAACAGCATACTAAAGAATACATAATATACCATACAGGTCAGGGATAAAGTTGTTGACAGGTTTAAAGCAGAGTTATCTTATAAAACAATATCCCAAGCTATAAACATTTGTTAGAACCCTGTTCGACTTACCATCTGAAAATGCAAAGAATATGACAAATATATTAGCAAGCAAGAGTGTGCAAACCTATTAAGACATGGCCGTCCACCTAAGACGACAGGTTGGACAAGGAGAGTCTTAATCAAAAAACTAGATAAAAAAAACAAATACTGCACCTCACCTGGAACACACCATCCCTATGGTAAAACATGGTGGTGGGTGCATTATGCTGTTGGGAGGATTTTCAGGACCTGCTCAAAAATAATGAGAAGATAGATGGGGCTAAATACAACAGCCCTAAACATACAGCCAAAGCTACAATGGAATAGTTTAGTTCAAAGCATATTTATATTGTTGGAATGGCCGGGTCAAAGGCCAGACATTTAACCTTTACTGAGAATCTGTGGTGAGATTTGAAAACTGCTGTTCACAAACATATCTATCCAGTCTGACTTATCTCGAGCTTTCTTGCAAAGATTAATGAGGAAAAATTTCAGTCTGGAGATGTACGGAGCTAATAGATATATGCCCCTAAAATATGTATAATCATCCTTCTGTTTCACGCTTCAGTTTGTATTAGTCCACCACCTGAAATCCCAATAAAATACATTGAACTTTGTGGATGTAATATGAAAACAAATCAAGGGTATTAATACTTTTGTAAGTAACTGACCACTTGCATATGGATGCAAGAACAAATGCAAACTTGAGTGGCTAACCCAGGTTGGGATACATCCATGAACTGATGCTCAGTTTAACTCCTTAACACAGTAGAGTTGAATCCATGAAATTCCATACTGTTATAATCACATCTCTCTGCATGAATTTCCAAGAGATGCATTAATGATCATGGTGCAAGAAAGGTTTTAAACAAACAATAAACATTAACATTTTCATCAGCTTGTTTCAACTTCCATGCTGCACTTTAAAGTAGTTTTTCCTTTTTTCTTATTTTTTTAAGCTACCCACAAAAGTTGACATTATGTGGTGACTTTTGTTCTGCTGAGATGTCAGAGTAATTCCACCTCCATTTATGACCCTTGTGCCAAGGATGTCGGTGGCATCATTTTAGGAGAATTTCCACTTTATAACATTCACAACAAATGTCATCTTATGGCATTTTACAAAACAAACTGATCCAATTAATATTCAATTATATAGAATTCAATTCAGTCCAAATTTAATTCAAAACTATCTATCAATTTTGCAAATATTTTTAATTCTTTAGAAGGATAGGTTAAATTCTAATGACATAATCTTTTTTGGACTAAAATTCAGATGCATTTTTCCTTTTTAAGGAATAATGTTTAACTTTCATCTTACCAATGAATTTATTGTTGATGGCATTTAAAGGCAAATACCACACTAGCCCATTGTATAGCTACTGAATGTATTGAGATGATCCTAAAAGGACAGTGATGTACTAGCTTTTTTGTCTGCTCTATGAGATTACATTATTGCTGGACAAATTGCCTCCATCAGCCTGCAACATGCACAGTTATTAGCCAGGGGTAGCTTTTAGGAGCAGCTTGCATTAGCCTGACAGTTTGTAGCTAAAGGGTAGCCGCTGACTGACGGGACCATATTTTACCACTCAGAGGACTGTGACAATGTGAGTGTGCCTATTTAATAAGAATGTGTCAGTTTGAGATACTCAAGCTTAATGGTGGCCTAGGTTCATTTTACCAAAGCTGGTTGCTTAGATAAATGGAAGATACAGTTGTATAGATTGGAGGATATAACATTTAGCATAATTTGTGCATATTGAGTTGTCTTTCAAGCAACACAGCTGCTAAAGCTTCTAAAGCTGTCTGAATTTTAGACCAAAGAAGTGAGAAATATATCATAAATGTACAGTATATCACACAGGGATGGAAATAAAATGGAGGAAAGTGGGGAAAGAATATAAAAGGTGTTACTGACTTTGGTGTCCTGTTAAAAAGTGTGCACACTGTCTACTTAGCATAGTTTTAAATATAAGCTGAAAAAACCTTACCTGCTGAGATGAGTAGAAATTGAATTGCATATTCTTTAGTGCATTTTAATTAAAGTACTACAAAATTTACAGATGGACCTTTTTACATCATATTTGAGACTGAATCTGAAAACTACCTTTTTGTCGGAGGACTTTTCTTTATTGAACTATATTTTTATAGATTTTTTCATACAGAATACAAAGCTCAGGACATCAAATCATAGGGTTTGTCAATTAATGACTTGATTTGTCATAATAAGGCAAATTTATTTTGTGTCACAGAAACCTGGCAGCAGCAAGAGGAGTATGTCAGTGTAAATGAGTCAACACCTTTTAATTGTTTAAATTTTCACGTTCCTCGAAATACTGGGGAAGGAGGAGAAAGTAGCAAACATCTTTTAGTCCAATTTATTGATTAGCAATTAAAAGCTACAATTCATTTGAATATTTAACCCTTAGTTTTCCTTATACAAAGCACTAAAACTCTCTCTCTCTCTCTCTCTCTCTCTCTCTCTCTCTCTCTCTCTCTCTCTCTCTCTCTCTCTCTCTCTCTCTCTCTCTCTCTCTCTCTCTCTCTCTCTCTCTCTCTCTCTCTCTCTCTCTCTCTCTCTCTCTCTCTCTCTCTCTCTCTCTCTCTCTCTCTCTCTCTCTCTCTCTCTCTCTCTCTCTCTCAGTTGCGCTTTATGAGTTTTCAAAATATTATCTAAATCTAATCCTAAAACTTGTATGTTAGACCCAATCCCAACCAAATTATTTGGTTACCGGCCCCACTTTAGATATATCTTTACTAAGGATAGATTACTCATATGTACCAAGGGCTTTCAAAATAAATATTTAGATACCTTGCTGTAGAAGTATTTGCGATCCTACAGAATTCTTATGATCTTTCTTTGTCATACTTAATGTCTAAAACAAACAAAACAAAACAAACCTAGCATTCTTGATTGTTGATTGATGTTTCACATTTCGACATTTGTTTATATCAGACAAAGACAACATAATTAAATAGAAAATGCAATTTCAAAATAACACTTTCATTTATTAAGAGAAAGAAAAGCTATCCAATTGTTTTTTTAGCAACAACAACTCACATGAAGCATTTGTGAAAACTGGCAATAAGACTTTTGCATAATTTTAGAGGAACTTTGGGACTCTCTTCTTTGCAGAATTTTTTAAATTCAGCTACAATGGTGGATTCTCCAGCATTGATTGATATGTCGAGCTACAGCATCTCAAAG
Source organism: Girardinichthys multiradiatus (assembly GCF_021462225.1). NCBI lineage: Eukaryota > Metazoa > Chordata > Actinopteri > Cyprinodontiformes > Goodeidae > Girardinichthys > Girardinichthys multiradiatus. Next base: position 36,320,378 of record NC_061810.1, read on the forward strand.
GACTTGTCTGGACTTTGACTAGGCCACTCCCAAACCTTTATTTTGTTTGTCTAAACATTTCAGAGGTTGACTTGTTGGTGTGCATCGTTCCGTTGTCTTGCTGTGTAAGCAAATTGTGCTGGAGCTTAGGGTTGTGAACACACTAATGTTTTCACTCTCTAAAACTGTGGTCTACCAGATCCCATTTGTCTTTGAATTTCTTAGATCAGGAAATGTGTTGCTTTCTGAGACATTTTAGCCTACTTTATGTTGTCAGACTATTTACGGCTCTATTTAAGTGCTTTCTTGATTCTAGAGGTCTGGCACTAATCAGACCTGGGTGTAGCTAGTGAAAGTAGTGACAGTTTTTCAAAACCTGTGGTTAATTTCAGTTAATTCATGATAAGAAATTGAATGACACATAGTGCCAGGTTGGTTTTCTCGTGAAATCATCAATTGAATACTGTTTTTGAAATTTTCTTAGGTTATTTGTTTCGATTATAAACATTAGCTTGATGATTTGAAGCATTTAAACACCATAAAAGCAAAAACAGAATAAATCTGTAAGAGTCACATTTCACAGATAACACAAAGTATTAATAATATACAATACCTAACCTGCAATGATTCACATTGCATAAGGTATTGTATTTGTGTGTTGATTCTTTTCCAGCACCTCTGCCATAGCTAACCTTAATTTCACAAAACAGAAAAACATTGGTCCAAGCAACAAGTATCTGCAAGGAATACACATCTCACGCATCATCTTTTTCATTCAATACATACCTAAGATCCATATTACTCATTAAAAACAAACACAATGCCTATATTTTCTTAGTGGTAAACTTAAAGATAGTTATAAATTGCGGCTTGATGTGTGTTTTTTACTTAACGGGAATATCGCACTACTACTGTAGCACTGCTTTTCCCAAATGCCCGATAATCATGAGGATATAGTGTTAAAATCAAAGCCTTAGGATCAGTTACTAACTACATACTGTAGCAAATATGTTGGGTGATTTTAAAAGAAAACAAATTTAATTGCCTGATCTCACTCATTGTATATGTAGTAAAAAAATGGTAATTAGAGCAGGGATGTGCAAAGACCTGTAACCAGTTTTTCCTGGTTTGTATGTTGAGAGTAACTGGTAAATGTGGAACAAAATCCTTTGCAAAATTAATGTTTCGTTTAGTGATTATGATATTTCAAGGCCTTTACAACATTGCAATGTGAAAACAAACCTTTTCTTTTAGACCTGATTTTAGCCATACACATAAATACAGATAAAGGATATATTTTTTAGTCTTTTAGTGTGTTTATGTGAATGTGTTTATCGTTACAGATCATTGTCCTAATTACTGTGTATGTTTGTCTGTGTGAAATTCTGTTTTTTGGACTCTGTTTTCCTTTGGCACGTTGACATTTTTGCAGCAAACAGATGGCAAACAGTTACAGTTTATCTCCTACTGGAGGCTGGTGTCCCTTACACAGGGCATTATTTTTGTGTAATAACAAAAACAAAACAAGGCTGAATCCAAATATGCCCTGAAGGTTCATTCTAGTAAAGCAATAATAGGATCTTTTGTGTCCACAGTAAAATGAAAAAGTCAGTGTTTGTTCACAGTGCTGAATGAACAAGGTTGGTAGGAAAGATTCACACAGACAGGAAGCAACAGGTGCTAACAGGTGGCAAACATAGAGTATATGTATAGAAGTGCCCAATATAAAAAAGAAAAAGGGTTTACTGTTCAATAGTTACCTAGTTACATTTTTGTAGTGTAACCAATAGTTACCAATATATATATATATATATATATATATATATATATATATATATATATTGGCGCAGTTGGTAGCACTGTTGCCTTGCAGCAAGAAGGTCTTGGGTTCGATTCCCAGCCAGGGGTCTTTCTGCATGGAGTTTGCATGTTCTCCCTGTGCATGCGTGGGTTCTCACTGGGTACTCCGGCTTCCTCCCACAGTCCAAAGACATCATGCCTGTTAGGTTAATTGGTAACTCTAAATTGCCCTTAGGTGTATGAATGAGTGTGTGCATGGTTGTTTGTGTGTTGCCCTGTGATGGACTGGCAACCTATCCAGGGTGTACCCTGCCTCTCGCCCATAGACTGCTGGAGATGGGCACCAGCTTCCCCGTGACCCACTATGGAATAAGCGGTAGAAAATGACTGACTGACTGACTATATATATATGTCAATTTGTTGCAAAATCATCCTACAATATAAAATCATATAAATCAAACATCTTTTTGAACTGTGAATGCTGCTCTATCCCAAATATTATTATAAATTCTAATACAATTATTATTGGTACAGGCTTTTCCAGTACAGAATGATGGTTAACACTTGCATGATTTATCGTTTTTTTTGGGTGATTGCTTGTGTTAGCCCCCTTCCCCCCATTTTTGTTTTGTGTGTTGTCAGCCTTGAGACAAAAAACAGATTAATTTTTTATTACTTCATTTGTGAGTGACTCAGTCTCAGTGTTGGTGGAAGTACTAGGCAACATTTGATTTAGGGCCTTATTTTTAGTGGGGAACTGAAGTGTTAATGTTTTTTTATTGATTAGTTTGCATTTACATTATCCATTACTCAAGCAGCAGAATTGATTAAACTAGTGAACCTAAATTTAACATAACTAATAAACTATGAATATTTTGTAAGATTATTTAAATCTTGCATAAATCACAACATTAAGTTTTAAGATTAAGATCTATATATTGTGTGAAACGTCAAGCACCCTACATTGATTGCTAATGTTGTGTTGACATAGCTTTTGCTTTTTTTCTTAACAACACCAGATTTTGCAACACTATATTCTTCTTTCTGCATCTGTAATCTAAACAGGATTTTATGCTAGCCATCTGTAGACCAGACAGTGGTTTCCTTTGCCCACACATGACAGTGTTGTTCCTTTTCTGAGGTCCAACTGATAACCAGAAAGTGGGTGTTTTCTGATAAAATGTATCATTTAATGAGATAGTAGCAGTGTGAGCCTATATTGAGCTGCTTTAGAGCAGCTTTGGTGCTTATCTCTCACCTCATGTTGAATTTAAATGTTGTGAAGTCTCAGAAACACACAGATAAACATGTCTGAATGGTTATCGGCTGTGTCCCAGCTTAACAGTAGGCTTGTAGGTCCTGCAAAGTCTTCATTGGAACACATATAGACCTAATAGAACAGGTAATAAGTAAGCGAAACGAGACAATAAAACCTTTATACATAATTGCCTTTGCATTTGTTCTGTTTGACAGCATTTGCTGCAGCATTTCTGTCCATTTGTTTGGACAACTAATTAACAGTTGTGACTTTAAAGAAGTTAATGATTTCTTTTTGTTATTGCATAATACAGATTTATTTTGTTTCTACCAAAGCAATGTTCAACATTTCAAAGAAAAAAGACTGATAATATGCACACCCACAGTTTCTAACTGCATATTGCTAATAAACTTTGATGTGTGATCTCAAAAAAGTTAGAATCTGATTACATCTATTGGAAAACTCTGCCCATTAATTTATCTGATAAGATTTTAATGCCACAGTGTAATTTTTGCATCTGTAAGCTTTTCATTATGTTCTGCCTTTGAAACTCATTGCTTAATTAAAATTTTGAGTCTTTCAGGAATTTATAAGAGGCTGCCGGGTTAACCCGCTTTACTTCATGCCATGAAAGTCCATTATGTGTGAAATAGTGTACATAAAGGAACTTCAAAAGTGAATATTTCTCACAGAAATCTGCATTTATTTACATCAATTAAATATTGTTGCATGACAAAAGTAGACAAAAGTAGAAACAATATTAAAATTCCATCCAGTATGTTTTTATAGTGCCAATTCACAACTAATGTTAATTCAAGGCACTACACAAGAAAAACAATCTAGTTTGATTCAGTTTAACTTCCATTTAACCAAATCCAAGGAGACATTTCAAATGCTTTCAGTCACATAGGCAGATTAAGATGCAACAGTATATGATCCAGAGATAGCGACTCCAGTTTTAGACTCCTGGTCTGAGACTTGATTCTCAGTTTTTATCTAATTTCTTAGCTACAGACTGCAGCTTCTCTATACCTTACATTTAAACATCTTTACTATTTAGAATTAGGAGTAAAGGTTTTAAATGCGGATTTCGAAAATGGTTTCCCAACATTATTACATTTTCCAGCTCAGAGTTAGGAGAATAAAACCCTCCAAACCCTATTTAGTGCATTATAAAGTAAGATTCTGATACTGTACAATAATATTCCATTAATTAAATACCACTGGTAAAAAGTTATCAGTCAAAGGGAGCCCAACTAACTGCATCAAGTCAATGACCTTGCAGCAATATCTCAACCGGAGCAAGCATGTGACAGTGGTGGAAAACAACCATTTCCTTTTGACAGTAAAAAACAAAAATCCAGGAGAACCTGTCTCAGCATGGACAGCCCATGTGGGGTTGCAGAGAACAACAAATTAGACACAAAAAACACAGAGCAGGAGTACTTTCCATGGGGAAGAAAAATAAAGAGTACACAACCTGTTACGGCCCCGGCTCAAGCTAGGGGAAGAGGGGGGGAATAACATTTACAACCAGATGTTGATAGGGTTAAAATTCAATGATTTATTGTTTGGTTTTCCTTTTCAGAGTGCATCAAGCAAGAGTAACAATTAACCAAAAGTTCCAAACATAAATATCTCCATAAAAACAAACAAAAAATACCAATACAAAAATACAGGGGTTGGACAATGAAACTGAAACACCTGTCATTTTAGTGTGGGAGATTTCATGGCTAAATTGGACCAGCCTGGTAGCCAGTCTTCATTGATTGCACATTGCACCAGTAAGAGCAGAGTGTGAAGGTTCAATTAGCAGGGTAAGAGCACAGTTTTGCTCAAAATATTGAAATGCACACAACATTATGGGTGACATACCAGAGTTCAAAAGAGGACAAGCTATTGGTGCACGTCTTGCTGGCGCAAGACAGCAAGTCTTTGTAATGTATCAAGAGCCACGGTATCCAGGGTAATGTCAGCATACCACCAAGAAGGACGAACCACATCCAACAGGATTAACTGTGGACGCAAGAGAAAGCTGTCTGAAAGGGATGTTTGGGTGCTAACCCTGATTGTATCCAAGAAACATAAAACTACGGCTCCCCAAATCATGGCAGAATTAAATGTGCAAACAATTTAGCACCCCTAATTTGAGATATTTGAAGATCAGGCCCACTGAGTATGCAGCTGTACCTTTAGTCATCATCTTTGTGCAGGGAAAAGACACAGATAAACACAGAAGCACTGAGCCTGGAGTACTTTCTAAGGAAAAGAAAAACAAAGGTAATGGCAGCAATGGCTCCATCAATGGATAGGACCAGGAAAGAAACAAAGCTAAACATAGAAATAATGAGCCATCTGTAGTTTCTATGTTAAAGAAAACTAAGTACCCAGAGTTAATGGCTCTGTCAATGACTCCATTCCGGAGAGAAACACAGAATCAAATCCGTGAGGGAGCACAAAGTTATTGGTAGCATTTTTTGCAAATAATGCATAAACTGAGAGTATAGAGAGTAAAAACAGAAGGGAGAAAAAAGTAATAGTAACTCCTTAAGCAGCCAAACCCTAAAAAGATAGCTCAGGAATAACCAAATGTTTTGTTAGTCTTTAATTTTGAGAGATAACACTATTTATCTGGTGTTCAGCACATCATATTTCAGTCAAGCCTGGAGGTGCACTGACAGTTTTATTAAACTGGAACCTTAATTATGATGTCTGTTTATTATTAAGCTTCATGATATTAGTTCATCCCCTGCCTGTTTAGATATTATCAACACAACAACACACTCTGATGTCTATGTTAATCAGTTGTTCAAAAATCAAATCATTCTTTAATTCATCATGAATGGTTCTTTAAACATTGAGGCCATCATAGCGTTCTACTCCCCAATAAGAAGCTCTGACGGAGTGCCAGAGGCTCTGGTCACTTTCATTATACCAGATAGCTGAGAGGATTTGGTCTCTGCTGCAGTCACCAGGCAGCTGTAATCAGGAGCCTGGCTCCCTCGTGCTCTTGCTCAGTAATTAGAAACTGGGAGGATGTAGAGGGGAGCCTTTATTTCAACCTTACATCCCCTTGTCATATAAGAAGCTAATCACTCCTTTTGAGAATTTCTTCTCTGCATCTTTTGCCTTCTTTATATTTTCATTTAGCAATAGTCTCCAATGTTACACACATTATAATGTTTTTGTAAAAATAGGCCATGTGTTGTTGCTAAAGATTAGGATAATGAGTTGTGAGGTGAGCTTCTCATCTTTGCCATTCTAAACACCAACTGGGACTCTTGGCTTGCCGCCCTCACTGTGTGCACCGAGGGAATCCCAAATTCACGTTGTAAAATATCACAGGAAGCTGTGACCTCTTTTGAAACACCATGAATCATCCTGTTATCTTCATCTACTTGGCAGTAGGGAGTCTCATTCCAGCATATTGCCGACGAACCAGGCTTTGGTAAATGTGATGCGGCTGGTTATGAGATCGCAATGGCATTCTCAGAATTGAATTGTGGAATCAAATTTGCATGCCTGCAGATAATGCACAAAGTATTAAGAACCGAGGTGCAAGGGGAAAGTTGATGCGGGAGGGAGCTTATATCACACAAAAGGTAGGATGATAGAAAGATCTGTTCAGTAATAGGTTTTTTAACAGTGTAGTCCCAGCTTGGAGTAATGAAGCACAGACAGTCATTAGTATGCCCTATGGGTGTTTAGTCAAATTCCCTCTCGGCTTCACTGCTATGACTTAAAAAAACTAGCCCTTCCAGTCAGCTGATTAAACGCAGCAAATCCCTGCACTGGCTGATTTTCTCCTAATTGGTGTTGAAACCTCAAGCAAAGTTTACACTCTAAATATCATTCCTGGGATTTCCATTTGATTTGCACAACATTTAAACCCACAAGGGATCTAATTTATGTGTTTCAAATGTTGAAATGGTAAATTTAAAAGACAGATTTCAGACTCCTATTTGTGTTTGCATGTGCTAACTGGAGTTTTGTACAGTAAAAGTTTCATTTTAACTGGTTTTATTTATTCTAACACAGATGTTGATATGCGTTTCCATATCTTAAAAGACAGATTATGCCACCAGGAATTAACATGCTCAGGCCCTTCCCCTCGCCTGTCACCTGACCTTGATGTCTATGCCCGCAGGTAGTGGGCTCATTTTTTATAATACTATTCAAGATATTTTAAATTTCTTTGATGTTGTGTTTATTTCCATTTACTATTTTCTTCTCACATTTTTTTTAAAGTACTCACAGATTTATTTTTGCATTTTGTATTTTATAATCTTATGAAATTTCTATAAAGCATATTTTTCTTTTTACAGGTGTTTTGTAACCCTTTCATGAACCCAGGGGAATAACGATATTTATTGTTTTTATTATATACCCTTACACAACTGCTTTTATTATAAAGTTCCATAAATAATTCTAGAAATGTTTCATAAGATTCATTAATATTATTTTGTTGATAAATGACGTCGCAGTTTTGTGCTAATAAAAGATTGTTTTTTGTAACTTAAGTGCATTTGTGAATTGTTTATACGAAATCATTTGTGGGCCTATGGTTATTGATATTAAGCAAATCCATATTATCTCCACATTTAAATAACACCTTGCTTGATACTGCAGTAAACATGTTCTCCATCAAGTGCCTAAATTTATCTATATCTGACCCTTCTCCATTTCTGATGTTCCTGTTCATGAATCTAAATTCATAACCATCTAGGTGAAAATTAGTTCTCTTACCTGCATTCAACCAGGTTTACTGTAATGCTATTGAATGGCTTTGTAAATGTAAGTAAATATTCTCTAAAATGATCAAATTTTGGGTGAAAACTTCTGCCGTTAAAGTGAATTATTGAAAGAATTCCTGATTTCTGATTAAATTGGTGTAGTAGAAGCAGTTGGTGTCTGTGGTGGGGGAAAAAATGAATGTCAAGGTCAAAATCATTTCCAAAATCTTTGGAATAATCCAATGATGATCATTTCAATTGATCCTCTAAGTTAAACTCTTGTGCAACGTCATGTCCAGAAGCAGTTGTGTTAGTTCTTTCAATGTCTGTTGTATGTGTTTAAAGTGTAACATTCATATCCAGTTACAGTGCTCAGATGTACTTGTTCAGCTCCTCCAACTTTTCTCATCACCGCTTTTGCTTCTGTTGCTTCGTTTACCTTTATGAAAACTTTACAATTTACTCTCCAAGTGTTTTGTATTTTCACCAGTCATCTTAACTCTCTTGCCTTCCTGGCAATCTCTGCCTTCTGCCTGATGAGATGTTCAATCAGGAAATCGTTTGATCCGTCAGCTTCTTTCCTAGCTTTAGTAGCTCATTTTTGTGCTTGCAATTTACATACCTGAAGATGACAGCAGGTTTCTCGTTGGTGTTTCCTCTTGGAAAAGTATGGCAGGCTTAAATTTTGTTGTAATCCAGATAAATCTCCTTGGACTCGAGGACAGCTGCGACCTGCTGCTCAACACAAGCAGATCCCATTTCCTCTCGATTTCCATTGTTTTCTCTGGCGCTGACAGCCTAACAGAGAGTTCAGTAACAATCACATCATTAATCTGGGATTGTTGTTCAAGCTCTGCCACTCAATTTACTAGATAGTTGATTTACTTACTACTTACTTCTGCTGTAGCTGCCACTTCCGTTGCTAGGAAATCCTGCGACCTCTTAATATCATTTACCTTTTCAGCCGTCTGCACCTTTTTTTGGGGGGGGGGGGGGGGGTGGATACTTCAGCTCAAGTATATTTTTCAAGAGTAATGTAGGGGTTAGACCTGCTCCTTTGCATCAAAAAGAGTCAGTTGAGATGTTTTGGGTATCTTATCAGAATACCTAATGGGCACCTCCCTCTGGAAGCTTTTCAGGCTGTAGCAGACTCAGAGAGAGATTTTTGCAGAGAGAATTGTCAATTTTGTAAACTCAAGGATCTGAGAAAAATTAGTTATTGCTTTTATTAAATTCTGCTCACTACTGTGCTTAATGTTGCATTATATAGTAGTTTATTAATTATTTTTCGTCAGGGGCCTCACCATATAGCTGGTGAGAGTGATCATATATACATTTAAGACAAACATTATTGATACCCCTTTAGACTTAACATTTAGATTTTTATTCCACCAAGAAGTTTGTTTCTGGTAGGAAAAAAGATCTCTGTCAAAAGACTATAATATAATTTAAAAACCACAACAATTTAAAATATATATATATACACTTACATGTTTTTAATTTACATTTTATTTGAAAATGGCTTGTCAAACAATGTATACCCTTCTCAACAATCAATGTAAACATTTTTATTAGCATTACAGAAATAAAACCTGTTTTAAAATTGCTGACCAGCTTTTTGCATGTTTCCACAGGACACTGTCTGAGCCGCTTCAAAACATTAACTTTGCTTCCTGTCAGAAGAAACATGTTGATATAACCAAGATTTACTTTAAACCCCAACATGCCGAGGGAGATAACACCTTTGGGGTTTACTGTGTATCCCTTCTGACTTGGGAATGCCATGAGATTCCTCAGAATGAGCTGATGAGTGTTGCTAGGGAGAGTCTGGATTTCTCTGCCTGTTACCCCACACAGCAAGGTCTCAGTAGATGGAGATTTAGGTTTGTGAAACCCCTTAGATAAGCCTGTGTAGAATGTGATTTGGAACCGTGGTTGTTTATGAATTAGCAGTCCCCTACAAACTGAATAATTTGGGAGCTAGTTGTGGAAGTTGTTTAATATTTGCTTTCGAGCAGCATTAATCCTCTGATCTAATTAACAAGGCGAGTTCTGATGATTCATTTCTGTGAGTTTAACAAGACCTTACAAACATTTGTCTGACTGAAAGGAGGAATTTGTTGTCCATCCTCCAATCTGTGTGCAGAAAAAATTGAATTTTTAAAGGTCATTTCATTACCATAGACAGACATAATGGACATTTTAACTTGCATTTCTTTGTCATTAATACTGCCCGAATATTTACAATGGGTCACACCATAAATCAGCTTTGCCTTCTCAGGCATGAAATTATATCCCAGCCTCTCATTTGTAGGATGCTGTGACATTGATTGGTAATTTTTTTTGGATTTACTCAATTGAAGTGCAAAATAGCTGCAAAGATACATGGTCAGTAATTTCATTTTTATAACAAAAAAAATAACATTTTCAGGACTAAATAATTGTCTTCATATGTGAAGCTGGTGAAAGGAGAGTGTAAATCACTAAAGGCAGTGTTCACAGGTGGTCTAATTGAAATCTTAAGGGGAAAAAAAGATTTAGGCTGGCCTTCTGCCAACATACTAAGTAAATCCTGCTTATACCGAATGACTGTTTTCTAAGTGTTGTATGCAGTGTTAAGCTGTCTAATATGGGTTCTCATAGATAAATATGAACATTTTGAATTAACCAATGTTTATTGGTGACAAAAAAGTAAAACCTTCAGTATCGTTTCTTTCCCCTCAAGAGAAAAAGACAGGTTGGTTTGGATTTTATTCTGTTAATGACTGTGACATTTCTGAATATCTTTTATAATAGGCCTGTCTTTGAGAGAGGAGTTGGGAAACCTGGTGGTCTGAGGTTGGCAAAGGGCCAGAGAGAGAGGAAAGGCTAAACTTTTAAAATATTATGAGATTAGATAATTTGTTCTTGTCTCAGCATTTCTATTGTTCAGTTTTTGCTGTAAGAAAATGTCATCAGTCAGTCAGTCATTTTCTACCGCTTATTCCATAGTGGGTGGCGGGGAAGCTGGTGCCTATCTCCAGCAATCTATGGGCGAGAGGCAGGGTACACCCTGGACAGGTCGCCAGTCCGTTGCAGGGCAACATACAAACAACCATGCACACACTCATTCATTCACCTAAGGGCAATTTAGCAATTAACCTAACAGGTTTTTGGACTGTGGGAGGAAGCCGGAGTACCCGGTGAGAACCCACGCATGCACGGGGAGAACATGTAAGAAAATGTAATCACTGCAATTTAAAACATTCAACTGAACTTGGGTTTTGTATTGTCCATCTGTAACATATAGCATGTAACATAAAGCAGCAGAATATTGGAAAGACACCACGTGGTTCTCTCTTTTTAGCTCTTTGTGCCAGCTGTTCCCTTCAGTGCAAGGTCACTCCTTATTTCAGTTATATTAATTGTGTGAGGCCATCATGTTTAGAAAGCATTGAAAAGGTTTTTCAGATTTTCCTTCCTTCACAGAGGTAAGGCTTTTTACAGCATGTTGTATATCATATTCCTCACATGATATAGGCTGGGTGGCAACTGTTTGCTAAAATGGCGTTTTATACCCCAGGATAATTAATTTTTATGATTATTATTCCAACTGTTGGGGAATTTTTGGATGGACTCAAGAAGTGATAAAAAATTTATGATGTACCCAAAGCTGCCCCATCTGAACCTCCAGGACATTTCCCCCTTTTCACTTATTGCTCAGTGTTATTTCCCAGTGTTACTGTTTTTAGGGATCAGTGTTTATTTTAATGAGAATAACATCTGTGGCCTTTACATACATAGGTACAGTACCTGCACTGTACTCAAATAGTGCAGCACACAGGTGCTTCACTAGACTTTATATAACTTTGTGTAATTGGGTGTTCATTGCCAATATAATAATTATCACCTGTCAGATCACAACTACAAACCTCAATGCATTTTATTAGGATTTGATTTGACAGACTAATACAAAGCAGTGGATTATTGAAATGGGAAAGCAAATGGTACATAGTTTTCAACATGTTCTACAAATAAAAATCTGAAAATGTGGTGTGCAACCAATTGCATACAGAATAGCAAAACTAATACTGCAAGTCACCCTGAGCACACTAATCACAGTGAAGCATGCTGGTGGCAGCATCATGCTGTTTTTTTTCAGCAATTACAGGAAAGTTGGTCAGACTTAATAGGAAGACAGCTGTCACGATGTGGTTTTGGATCGGACCAACGTGCAGACAAGAGTTCGGCAGGATCATCTTTGTAATTCAAAGATTTATTTACAAGGTCAAAAAACGTAGCAAAAACACTGCAGGAAACGAACCAGAGAATAGATACAAAGCTTACAAAAAATCACTGCAGGTTTCCCAAGGCAAGGCGTGGCAAAAGATTTCCAAAACGAAGCAAAAACAAAGCATAAACATGGCAGGGAACAGGCTTGTGACGAACACAAGGAACCAGCAACAAACAATGACACAAAACCAACTAATATACTGAGGGATAACAAAGGGCAGGTAATCAGAGAAAACAGGGAACAGGTGTGACAAGGAGGCAGGGAAGCAGAAGGAACAAGTGAAACAAATACAAAGGCTGAGGATGGGCAAAGTAACTAATAAACAATAAACAGACACACAGACCAAGCAAACCTATAGACAAAGATAAATAATCAAATGGGGAATAAGAAAACTAGAATAATCATGACTAAAGTAAACAGAGAAACTAGAGGGAACATGGGAACAACAATAACAACCTGAGAACAAACAAAGAACCCATAAAGAAAACCTGAATACAAAAGTAAACAAACCTAACCACACTGACTGAAATAACTGGAAAGGAAACAGAAAATAAACTAGTAAACAAGAAGAGTGCAAAGGAACAAATAATAAAACACAATTAAATGCAAAGATACTGAAGAGAAACAAAACTAGAGAATCCAGGGAAGACCAAGAACTATAATAATTACAACTAGAAAATTTCGGAAGAAATTTAGACGGGGCCTGCCTCTTGGAGGCCCGGAGCTTGCTATTTAAAAATCATTGTCTATGCAATTATCAACTTAAAAAATGACTAGTAACTCTGGAAGACTGAGGCTTTTATTTTTAAAATTTTGAGTAAGCCTTATTTTAAAAGGGCCAACATAGTCCCATTTCCAACACTTGAGCTCCCAAAATAGTGTGAAGCCCAGTCTTGCAATGTTGTATAGTTTAAAATGTAAAGGCTTTTATTTTGTAGAGCATTTTTGTCTTATTTTGAAAGTCCAGCATTGTTGTACTTTCACGTCTAGGTTAGTTCCATTAGGTATACACAACCTGCTTGTTATTTTAAAATCATTTTATGTGCTATTATCAGCTCAAAAAATCCTTAGTAACTCTGGAAGTTTGACGCTTTTATTTTGAAAGTTTCTGTAAGCTTTATTATAAAGGGCTGACATGGTCCTCTTTCCTACACTAAGTGAGCTCCAACATTAATGTAATGCCCAGTCCTGCAATCATCTATTGTTTAAAATGTAAAGGCTTTTATTTTGTAGAGCATCTTTTGTCATATTTTGAAAATCTAGCAGGGTTGTCAGCTATGACTGACTTATTGTGATCACTCATGGAAGCTTCTGGCCTGAGCTCAGCCTCAGAGCCACTCTCTGTCAGAGGTCACTTAAGTTCACTGGCAGCTGCGTTCTGTTGCTATGGTAACTAATGAGGGCCCAACAGCTGCTGTTTCTCACTCACGCAGCACCACACTTTGTGTCCGCCCTTGGCCTAGCTTTATAACATGGAGGCTCATGCTCCCGAACTACTGGCCATAACCCGGAAACTGTAGGAGCTATCAACGTCATTCTTGGACCGTTTTTATCAGAACGGACGGGGGAACATTAATATTCATCCTTTATTTGTGAAAATATAATAATAAAGACACAACACAAGGTGAAAATAGAGGGAAAATGGAGAAAAAGACAAAAATGCCTGAACATGCTCCTGAACAAAGTCTAATATCTCGGAAACCGTACATTGTATTTGAAAACGTTTTGAACTGTGGGCCAAAGCCATCCCTCGTCCCCAGTCATGGAGATTTTCATAGCTCTATGTCATTCACAATATAAAATAGGATGATGGAAAGAAATGGTGTCACTCATGGATTACTGGTCAAACTCTCATTGAAATACATGGGAGAAGGCCTACAGAATTCCTCTGACTCTTGGCGATCAAGGGAGGTTTGACAGAAAACTGTGAGACCTAGAACAATTTTAAAGATATTGTGTGAAAGCAGAGGCCTGGCACTACCAGCTGACTGAAAATGGTAACTTTAGAGCAAACTTTGTGGCCGTGAGGGCGGGTTAAAAATCATTTTTCCTGAAAAAAGTCCCGCTTTCTACACTCTAGTAACTGCCATCTCCACTGTACGAGTGGGATTTTCTCGAAAACCTTGTGTCGCTTGGAGTCTAATTTTAGAGAAACCGTAGCAGTTATCAACAAACCGTTTTCACTTCTGAAAAGCCGACGGATTTTTCTACAAACTGAAAGTCAAACCATGCTGCTAGGTGAAAGTATGGCGATACAGCAGAGTCTCAAAAACAGCGAATTTTGAGGATTCCTTCCTCCCCTGACTCCATTCATTCCTATGGGATTTTGGGGGGTGGTTTTTCATTAATTACGTCACCATGGTAACTCGAAACGCCAATAAAAGTAATAGCACACATCTCGGGACCGACGTTTTGATATATATATTGTGGGGGTGCGCGCTACGGTTCGGGCCGCATTAACGGAGACGGAATAATAATAAAGAAGAATAATGCCCCATGCATTGCTATGGCAGGCCCCAATAATAATAATAAGCCATACAAAGTAATAAGAAAAACGACCATAAAATAACTTAAGAAGTAAACACTAGGAGGCGGAAGAGGGAGAAAAGAAAACATGATACAAAAACCAAAATAGAAACATCTAAGCAAAAGGTAAACAAACACAAAGTCACAAACAAAGTCCAAAAATGTCACTTTGTGACAACAGCTGGAGCTAAAAATCTGACAATACTGTGAGAAAACCTGTTAGATGCTGCAAAAGAGTTGAAACTTAAATTGTTGTTTACCTTCCAGCAATCAGTTCTACAATTTAGTGGTTTAAATAAAGGCATATTTATGTGTTAGGATGGTCCTGGTAAAGTCCAGACCTGAAACCAGTTGAGAACCTGTGGCAAGGCTAGAAAACGGATGTTCACAGCTTGAGCTATTTTGCAGAGAAGAATGGGCAACTTGTACGTTATCAAGATGCGCAAAATTAAACCTGGCAAGACTGGTGGATTAGTTCAGCAAATATCTAAACATTGTACATCATATTTGATGTGTTACTAAAATCTGTATCATATGGTGGAAATGTTATTTTTACTTTTATTATTAGTTTATTTTGTTTATCTGTGCATGTACATGTATACATTTAGTCTTCACATATGTTTGTATCAGAATATAACATAATTTCTTTCTGAATATTTTTTGTCACTCTGTTACAAATTAAATATTTACCTTTAAACAATTGTTAAAAGAAAATCAGAGCTCACAGTCTACACGGACTTTAGAAAAGTCTAAATTTTTGTTTTAATGCATTTATGAGTCCAATAAAAACTATGACTCTAAATCTTTACACTTTGAGAGAACCAAAATAGCTGTAGGGAGCAGAAACCCTGGTCTGCTTTGGTGAGTCAGAGGCATCTGAGCCTCCAGCTTTAGACCTCATGTCATTGCCATTTAATATTTTCATTACACTGATTACACACAGAAGCCATTCTAAAACCCGTGTCATTGTTATTGCAGTTTCAACTCTCTGCCCTCAGGAAATTAACTGGGGCGACATTGACCTTTGGTGTGATAAAGATAAATTCCCCAATTTGGAAAATAGTTGTTTCTTGGGGACACTGCCATCCTGAAATAGAATAAACTGTTTTTTTCATGCTTCAGTTGGGCTTGAACAGTAAAGCAGTGTTGTAATTAGTGCTCTGTGGTGCACATCTGCCACCTCCTACTCTTTTGCTCGTTCTGGATTTTCCCCCCATTACAAGCAACTGTTCATGTTCACAATATTCCCTCAGCTGGAAGATCAAACTGAGATCTGATCTTGATCCAGTGAAATTAGTTAGAACGTTCTAAGAAAATTTGAAATCCTCAATCATGTTCTGCATAATCACTTTATTCAGTTTCAGGTGAAAGAGGAGTCACACTAATTAATCATTCACATCCCTTTTGGCATTGTGTGATATGTACCTGAAGTTGTTCTTTGCACATTCTGCAAAATTTACTGTCACTTAAAAAGTACAAAAATGTATCTACCGTATAAACACTACTGCTCAAAGTTTTAGAAACACTTTCTCATTTACCGGTTTTATTTATTTTTGTGACTATTTACATTGTACATTGTACATTTACATTGGCATCAAAATTGTGAATGAACACATGGAATTAAATAGCAGACAAAAAATTGCAAAAGAACTTTAAATATGTTTTATATTTTAGATTATTTAAAGTAGCTGCCCTTTGCTGTGATGACTGAAATATTAACCTTTGGGCATGTCTCAATGAAGCTCTGGGAATTTCTTTTAAGACTCTTTGGAAAACCATTTCAGGTGACCTTCTCATGAAGATCATGGAGAGAAAGCTAAGGGTGCAAAGAATTAATCAAATCAAAGGGTGGCTATTATGAAGAATCTGAAATACAAAATTTTTTTAATTATTTCACACTTTTTGTTTCTACATAATTACATGTGTTCATTCACCTTTGGTAAGAATCTGCAATGTAAATAGTTATGAAAATAAAGATATCCAGTAACTGAGAAAGTGTATTTGTTATGTAAAAGCCACAAGCTACAATGTATTGGATGTTTACAATAGCCCAACACTACGTAATGCTTATTGACATATTTTGGCCCTTAATGTAAATCATGTAAAAATGTGGCACAAGATTAATACTTCACATCACCCTGAACACACCCTCTCCACACTGAAACATGGTAGTGGCAGCATCCAGCTGTGGGAATGCTTTTCTTTAACAGAGACTGGGATTTTGGTGAGAGTTGATGGATTTAGTAGGGTATTCCTGGGGTTAAAAAATTATGTGAGACTGGTGTGGTTGTTTACACCCGGCAGGACAACAACCCTACATATCCAGCCAGAAATACAGTCTAATGGCAAAGTCAAAGGCACATTTATATGATAAAATTACCTAGACCTATATCTAGTTGAGAAAATGTGGCAAAAGTTGAAAACTGGCTTAGACAGATGCTCTCCATTTAGTCGGACGAAACTTGAGTTATTTTACAAAGAAAAATTTGTAAAAAGAATTCTCTTGATGCAAAGTGATAGAGACATACTCCAAACAACTTGGAAAGTATAATCTGAGTCAAATGTGTTTCTATTGACTCATTGGGGCTGAATACAAATGCATGCCCCAACTTTTTGGATTTTAATATTAAAAAATTTGAGAACCATGCATGAAAAAGCATGCATTTTTCTTTACTTCATAATTTTGCATAATTGTTACAGGGCCAAATTTGAAAAATGCCAAAGGTTATGAATGCTTTTGCAAGCTACTGAACTGGTGGGAGCATTATGCATTATAAAATGTATGTTTCTGTAGAGTTAAAAGCTGGAAATATCCCACTGTCAAGAGTCTTGTAGCATAAATGCCAATTTATATGCTGAGCTCTTTCTGTGTGATTACAATCTCTTCTAAACAGCAGGAAGCCACCTACCACATAATTTGACCTACAGGGTTTCTGTCCCAATACGAGGCTTTTTTTTCTTCACTCCAGTCAAAACAAAGTTTAAAGACGTAATTACAGGACTCACTGAAAAAACCCCAACACTTACTCACCAGAGAACAACAAAGCATTGTCCCGCTGGATGGTAATAGACTTTAAATAATTTCATTGGGGGAAAAACGGGCTTTTGCATTTAGAAAGAAATATGAAACACTGGAGGCTTATTATTTAAATTGTGTTGCCACTTAATAACTGTGAATGTTTTCACCTTTGCCTGCTAACGTTGTGGAAAAAACAGCAATTGTAAGTGCATCTATATAAATGTTTGTTTGCTGTTTAACTCAGGACAGTTGTTATGTTTCTTTTAAGGTAAGTAGTTTATTTCCTTAATGTCGCTTTCGAATGATTAACATTTTAATTCATTAACTGTCTAAATCCTGTATTAAAAGTAGCTGAAAAATTATTTTTAGTAATTTTAATTGATTTTTTAAATTGTGTGTTATAAATATTATTACCTATATGTTAGATTGTATATTCACTATTTAATATCACACTTTGTATATCGCTTTATTCTGGTTATTTAATTACCAAACTACACACAATGTTTAATTTATATATCCTGATCGGTATCATTGATCTCAGCCAGGCTGTGCTGATTTTTCACTTCTAGGTGATATAAGCTGTGCTGTACAATAAAAGTTTGGTGTCAGGTTTCTCATCACAACATCATTCTTTCAACCTGCTAAGGAAGCCAAAGGAAGAACGATCACTTTTTATGGCAACATCTGCAGAGCCTGATAAGCCAAGTCTTGCTGGTGTTAGTGAATCAATACCCTTGACTATCTCCACAAGTCGTGTTGCAGAGACCCCAGTCCCAGATGCAGGTCTGGATAAACTCAGATAACCTAAAAGGATGAGGAAAAGATAGAGAATGTGCTATGATATACATATTATACAGGTCAGCGCACAGACCTTCCTTCTCATTCAGCTGTTTTGAATGCAGATCATAAATATGCCATGCTGGTCTCTGGGCTGCAGCTGCAACATGCCCTCCAGCAGGTGTGATGTCATATCGGTGTAATACAGGATTTCCAGAGACCTCAGCTTGTGGACAGCACAACTCACGCTAGTGTTGGGAGGTCTTGCACAAACAGCTTGAAGCAAAACAATGAATAATCAGTGACTGTCCCTTAGTGAGAAGAATAAACACTCTGCAGGTATAAAATGCTCCTAACATTCAGCATATAGTTACAGCCAAACTGCATAATGCAGAATAAACAACAGTTTATTGGGTAAATTAACCTATTTTTTTTTACTGTCATGAACGTTAAAAATCATAAAGTGCCAAAATGTAT
Organism: Girardinichthys multiradiatus; assembly: GCF_021462225.1. Taxonomy (NCBI): domain Eukaryota; kingdom Metazoa; phylum Chordata; class Actinopteri; order Cyprinodontiformes; family Goodeidae; genus Girardinichthys; species Girardinichthys multiradiatus. Next base: position 36,339,220 of record NC_061810.1, read on the forward strand.
ATTAAGGTATTTTGTATGTGTTTGACCAATATATAATCATGAAGTGAAAGGAAAATACAAATAAAAATCTGAAGGGTGTGGCATTCATTTGTTTTTAGCTCCCCTGAGGCAACACTTACGTAAAACTACCTTTTGCTAAAATTACAGTTATTAGTCTTTTGGGGGATTTCTTGAAAGAGAGATTTTTTTTTTCACATTCAATCTACCAAAATAGTTCAAACTTTATTTATGGAGAGCTTCTTTGAACATCAACTTTCAAGTCTTGCCACCGATTCTTTGTTGGATTTAGGTCTGGTCATTTTAGGAATGGACCATTCTAACACATGATTATTGTTTGATCTAGATGCCTCCATTGTAGCTCGGGCTGTATGTTTAGGATTGTTGTCCTACTAAAAGGTAAGCCCTCCAGTCTGAAGTATAACAGTTTTTTTACAGTACTACCATATATTTAGCTCCAACCATTTCCCCCTTGACTCTGACCAACTTCCCAGTTTCTGCTTAAATGAGATGGTGAGATCAGGATGCTGTGCAGAGTTTCTCACTTGAAACACTATAAGAATCTTGATTCACTGCTTGTCGCTAAGGCATGAAGTTTGTTGTGTTCTCATCCCTCAGCTTTAGGTTGATTTTTTTCCCTTGAAAAATTTCAGAATCACGGGGAAATGAGTTTTTTGAAGAGAGCAAGTGATTTTTGTGGATGAGGAGAAAGCCGTCCTTTTTACTTGCTTGCTTTCACCAAATTCACCCACTTGTCTTGAATCTAGGGATCTTTCAGGATAGTAAGAATACTCATTCCATGATTTTCTGTGTTGCCATTAATCAGCAAGATTTGTCTGACACATTTAAATTCATGAAGAGACAAAACACATAATCCACACCTCCAAAAAAGGCGCTAAGCAGTCAACCATAATATAAACAAAGAGCATACAGGTAAAAGAGAAAGGCCTGTGGTCTGCTGGACTCCAGTGGTGTCTCTTTAATTGCATCATGATATAACACTTAGGTCACAATTAGAGCAATAGACTCTTCAGACATTTCCATTGGATAACTCTATTTATGAAGAAATGAATCCGTTTTTTGTTTAAAACCATTGGCTTTTATATATTCTACATGATCATTCATATGGTATTGCCTTCCAGTTTTAGAGAGACCTGGCTCTAAAGACTCTTTATGTTCCATAAGTGTACCTTTTAAAATTTTCTATTTGCTTTGAAAAACAATGGAAAGGATAATTGGGATTTATTTATGTTTTATACCTTTAAGATTTTTAGTTTTTTTCCACCACAAAATATGATGAAATATGGCTCTATAAGTGTGGCAGCAGCTCAGGTATGCAGGTCCTTGGCATTGTGTTTGATCTGAAAACAAATGATGACGAAGTAGCTGTGGTTGGTCCCAAATCCTAATTGATATGTTTTGGAAAGGGGTTGATAATGGTAGTCACATGCAGCATGCAAACCATGATGGGTACTTTTAAAAACAAGTTCTGACAGAAAGAAAAAGACTTAATCATAAAAAACTCTCTGACAATAATTCAGTTGATATGCAAAATAATAAAAAAGTAAGATTTGGAAACTGAGTAAGACAAAGAAGTCATTTTTTTAACGGAAAAAACTATCAGAAGTTTACACAGTCTGCTGTTGCACTGTAATTAGGAGAGATTTATGGCTACCTTTAAGACTGCGTTAGTAATAGTTAGAAATTTCAGTTGTTACGTGCCATAGCACACAGTGACTATAATTGTAGTGTAGTCATTAATTTCAAGATGTCATTAGCACATTTACTTTGATGTTTTCGTTTCTTCTTGTTTTTCTTTTGTTTGTGGTTCTGACATTGGTGACTTTCTGTCCTGTTTAGGAGAGCTTGTTTTGCTTGTTGATTTTGCCAGCCACACTGGGAGCACCTGGTCAGTTCAATTAAGCACCTATTTATAACAACTGGACAGTGATATTTTTGTTGCAATCTTCCAATAAAATCTCAATAAATTTGTGTTAATTGGAAACTGGCATGGTTTTCTTCCTCTAAATCTTTCAGAAATTCTCTGAACAAAAGGAAAATAATATATATTTGTGTGCAATGATTTATTTTAAGCTTTTTAATCTGCATTATATATTACTTTGGAAGTTGACAAAATAAAACTTAAACTCAGTTTCTTTGTAAGCATTATTTTTTGCAGAAAGCATAGTTTATCAGAAAAAAAGGGGAATAAAGTGCTCTCTATGTGTGAGAAAAAAAAAAAAACATGCACTGCAATGCCTTTTTTCTTATCCAGCATACACCTGACATTTGAACAGCTTATGAGATTTCTGAACAAGTACTGAGAAACACCTAAAAGTCAAATTTGAGCATTGCTTTTGAATTCAAAACTAATGAACTGTAATATTCTTTGCTTTTGTTTTCATGTTATGTTCCTGGTATATTTAAAATATATTTTTACCTTGTCTTTGTTGTCTTGTGTTATTGCTGTTACTGTGAATAACTATGCACTTGAGGCATTTACCATGAATAGTTTAAAGTAGCCATGCTTCTTTGGGTGAAGTGGCATGATATAATCTTGAGGCCATGGACGGTTGCTGCTGATCCTTTTCAGTCAATTTGAGTCATCTGGTTCAATTTGGAAAAAATAAAAAGCACATTCAGTAAAATAACTAAATGCTACATAGGAGGTCAAGTCATAGATTACTTTAAAATTAATAAACACTCCTTGACACTCCTTAACATTTTTTACTGTTACGTCTACAAATGTGTAATCGACTAACAAAAAGTAGTGCATAACTTTGGAGTGGAGAGAAAAGGAGACATGGTTTTCAAATAAAAAATGATAAATGTGTTGTGCTTTTGCATTCATACTGTTATGTATTTACTTCCACTGGTCTTCTATACGGCTTCCCTGTCCCTGTTAAAGACAACCTTTCCAAGAGCATGAAACACTGCTTTTATGAGGGTAGGATTTGTTCAGGGTGGTGTGCAGTGTTAGCACATTGCATTTTACATGTAGACCAAAACGTTTAACTCTGGTCTCATCTGACCAAAGCACCTTCTTCCACCAGTTGGCTGTTTGCACTTACATGCTTGTGGCAAACTGCATGTGGAACGTCTTATGGTTTTCTTTCATCAACGGTTTTCTGTTTGCCATGAAGGCCGTATATGTGGGGTGCAGGACTATTAGTTGTCTTGTTGACAAATGCTCTTGTTGCCATGCGAGTTTAGACGGGCATCGTGTCTTGGGAGGTTTGCAGTTGTCATACTCTTTCCCTTTTCAGATAATGCATTGAACAGTCCTCTGTGAAATATTCCACGCTTGGGATAATGTTTTATAGTCTAATCCTGCTTTAACAAAAACACACTGAAGTATGTGGTTGACATGACAAAATGCTACAGAGTTAAAGAGGTTTTTATTTCTTTTCAAAGAACTGTTTGTTGTTGTCAGAGAGCTTTTGTACATTGATTTAATAAATCATGTATGTCACTGTTGGTCAATAGCTTTTAGGGTACAATATTAAGAACTAGAGGTTTTGCAGGTAAAGTTTCGCCAATGCTTACAAAAAGTCTCCACTTTCTTCTTCTGAGAATGTGTAAAGGGTCACCAGCTCATCTGTTCTTAAAATGCTGAAGACAATTTACTTTTATCAGCAAAATGTTTTGACCTGCCTCTTCCAAGATACATTAAGAGCAATGTTTAACTTTGAAGTTGACATGCAACATAACCACATTCTGCAAATCAGAGGTACTTCCTATTGCGATTCCATCAGATATAAGAGGCCTCAAGCAAACTGATGGGTTAGTGGTTTCTTCAGTTGACCAGCTGACTCTGACTCTGTCTCTACAGACACTCTCACATATGTCTTCTGTAGTGAAACAAGGGTCTTTCTCCCTATAGGGTGTCCCTCTCATATATCTTCAGTAAAGAGTTGAGTAGAGCTGAAAATGACTGAACTGTTTCTGTACTCTTCACATTTAATGACTTTTCCCTCTGGCTAGAATTATTGATTTAATTTCAGCTAAATTTTCTGACAGAAACCTCAAAATTATTCCTATCAAGTGCATTTAAATAAGAAAGTGTTCCCTCCACTCCTAATGTGTCCCTATGGATTTAACTTTGGCTTTACACAGTATATTGCTGGTATTTATCTTAGGGATGTTGGATCATTTTGGATGTTGGAATTCTGCAAATGAATTTTATTTGTTTGGTTATTTCAGTATGTCTGCCCTACATATTGCTTCTGATTTTGCTCCCTGGGATATTATTAAAAAACCCATCTCTGGCACCTTTTTGGTCAATTTAATACAAAACTAAATCTAAACCTCTTTCAGAGCATTTATTTCATCATAAGGTGCTATGGTGACCTAGCCACCTTCAGAGAGCTGTCTTTATGGCATTAAAAGTCTAAATTTAGACTCATCATACCTTGCAAAGCCTCTAATCTCTCATCACAGAGTGCCCCTCTATGTTCCTTGTTACCATGGTCTCCTCTGCATTTTAAAGCTTGCTCACAAAAGCCTCGCGTACTCAGTACATATAATGGCTCTGGCTCTCGAATGTTTTAAGCTCACAAGGTCTGAAAATGTTTTTAAAGTAGGAACTAAACACACATTGATGTTGCCTAGCAGCAGGGTAAAACCATAAAGACAAAGGAAAAAAAACAAAACAATAAAAAATGCCACACCTACTGAACAGCACCCTGCACACTTATTTGCACCCCTTATAAAAGGGTATAAAATGTAAATAAGTGTATAATTTATTGCAACATGATAATGTCATGCTGAAAATTTTAAGAAACATTTTTTTAACATAATCACTTTTTATAGAGTTTAGGCCTGGCTGTGGAAGAAGGTTGATTTTGTGTCTGCTGAACCAGTTCTGTGTTGATTGTGCCATATGTTTTGGATCTTTATACTGCTGACCGAGCCAGTGATGAATTATTTTCTCATAGGAGCCACCAGATTTGTATTTAAAATGTCATGGAATTTCACAGAGTTCATGATGGTCTGCATTCTAACAAGATGTCCCAGAAGGGTTTAGACATTTTATCACATTAACCTTTATTATGGTAGGACACAATACACCACCCCATCACCCCAAGACAAAGCAAACCGAAAGCAGCTAGTGGTCGTTGTGGAGGTTCTCTAAATGTGAACTTTGGAGATTTTATTTATCACCCTTAAGATCCACTTCACTGTATGAAATGCCAACATCCAGCGTTGTTTGTTAGAGTGTTGCTTGTTTTATACTTTTAAATTATTGTAGATATGGGAGAGCTACGGTGAGCTGATTTATAAGCATTACCTCACATTTGCATTACTTGAATTGTAGGTTCTCTTGTCTTTCCCACTTTGAATAGTGACTAAGAAAAATTGGTTCCCTTGGCATATCATATCTGTATGCCATAAAAATAGAAGGTCATGGATTACTTTTTAAAAGCAGTTTTAATGGATGCCAATGATTGTAAAACCAGGAATGTTGTGGTAAGAAATCTTCATTTATTGTGAGATTATGTTGCTAAAAATCGAAAATGAATGGATTTTATTTTTTTAAATGTTATTTCTTTTGTGTCAATTACACATTTGTTACATTTACATTTAAGAAAATCATTGCTGCATTCTGAAGCTAGATGCTGTCATATACACATTACCTTAAAAAAAAAGCTTACCTTTACACCTATTTATACAACATGATTAAGTATAGAATTTCTTAGCGTCTGCAAATATGCTGTAATTGATGTGTGAAGTATGGCAGAAAGGCCTGTAAATGGACAGAAGAAGCCAAATTTTTATTTAATACTTCTGATACACCTAATGAGATAACACTGGGACATAACCTATTTTGAGCAGAGTGGAAACCTTTCACCCACACATCCCTAATCTCTGTGAGTCAATGTGTGTGAACTGGTATTTGGGGTTTGTGTATTTGCTCTATGTGCTCTTCTCGCCATTTGTCAGACCGTTGGAAATAATTTTTATAATCTGTGTTTGCTCCTTTGCTTTCCCGTGCCTCTAATGGTTTTTGTCCTGACAGTTTGCTTTTATTTTTTGTTCACTGTTTTGAAACTCCAATATTCTTGTGTAATGTATAGCTTCTCGAAATTGTATTTGTTTTTTTTTCATCTCATGTTGTGCATTTTCTGTTATTTGGTGCAGAACGGTGCCTGCAAAACAGTTTTATGATTTACCATAAATGGCCAGGTTAACGGGCAGCAGAAAGCGCTGAGGATGCATTTTCTCTAACAGAGTAAAGCTGGACAATAAACTGTTTAACTGCGTTCATGTTTGGAAATGTTGGTGAGTACAAAATTGGAAGCAGCATCAAAATAACTTGCTGTGTTTGTTGCCAGCTTGGGGCTTACCATTTCCAATTTCAAACTGGAAAAAATGACAATAGAACCCTGTACAGAGTTCTGTAAGTGGGATTAGTTTTCTTCACTGCAACATCCACATTCACATAGATTACCAAAAAAGCTGCTTTTGTAGTCATAGCATCTTTCCTGTGTTGCTTTTGATCAAATGTAACATCAAAGTACTTCCAAAGTCCCTCCAAGGTATAACTGAATAATAACACATGTCTGTTGGCCAGCATTTTAGAAAAATTTGCAAATCATCAAAGCAAACCTGGAGATTGTCATGTCTGAAAGAATGTCAGGTACCATGCAGCAATGTCTGCCCTCATTACTGTATTGAGCATTATCACAGAGTTTGGTGGTTTAGAGCAACTTGATGTCCAGTGAGGCTCTTTTTATCGGTTCAGTTAATAAAAATCAAATAAAACACATTTGGCAGTCCTGTTTTTTTCCCCCCTCAGATGCGAATTTTGGTCATGTCTTGAGCATCTGCTTCATTGTAGAACAGATATGTAATTGGTGTTTTATAACCAAGGCATTAGTAAATAATTATTGACAAATATTTCACACTAATTAAGGTGGTCACCATAAGGTATGCTTTGCAATTAGGCCAAAATTCAACATGTGTTGGATTAATCCTAATGATTTTAATAAGTGTTTTATGATTTACTATTAGAATGAAAACCCATCCAACCACTAGTTTTAATCATTGAACGTATGAAATTGTCATACAATGTCCATAATGTGCAGCAGTTTTGCTGGGTGCATTTCAGTTCATAACTGACATAAACAGAAAGGAAAAAACTGCAAGAATGATATCTAAACAATGTGAAGAGTAACGCTGTCTGTAAATTGTCAAACAATATGTGATGCATTCTTTATGAGTCAATTAAACCTATAGTATTTGTTGTGTGAATGGGCAGGTTTTTCTGTAATGCTTCGTTCATCTTCTTTCTTCTTTGTTTTCAACATGATTTTCTGCATGATTTCCTGATGAAATAACACAGAAGGCTTGATACACTTAGAAACAATTTGCACATCTCAAGGATAAAACTTAAATGCTGTGTTGCTGATAGAGCTAGGCATCACATGCACAATTGTAAAGCATGTGTGACATAGTTTTGGTGTTGTGGTTGTGATCTCCCTAAAAGCCTTGTTTTGAAAAGCAAATTTTGTTTTATTTTTAAGCCAGCTAACTTACAAATTGTCAATGCTCAATGCATACATCTCAATTAGCTTTTCCTTTGTTTTGACTACGCCAAAACAAATTCCTTGTATGTCCAAAAACGTACTTGGCAATAAAGCTTTTCTGATTCTGATTCTGATTTTTAACAGCAAACAAGTAATTTTAAGACACTTTTTGACACAAATCCTCAATTTCTCTGCCAAGCAACACATGTGGCTCAGGTGGTAGGAGCCTGTCCTGTAACTGGAGGGTTGCTGGTTTGAACCTCTGCTCCGTTCGTCTCAGTCATTGCGTCCTTGGGCAAGACACTTCACCCGCCTTTGCCTGCTGATGATGGTCAGAGGGCCCGGTGGCGCCTATTGTATGGCAGCCTCACTTCTGTCAGTCTGCCCCAAGGCAACTGTGGCTACAATGTAGCTCACCACTGTCAGTATATGAATGGGTGGATAATTGATTGTAGTGTGAAGTGCTTTGGAGCCCCTGGACTGGATAAAACTCTACAAGTACAGGCCATTTACCATTTGTAACTTTAGCTTGAAGTGAACTTTAAGGGTCATACTACGTTTTGTGAGAAAACTAAATGCAGACAGACCTATCGAGTTTGAGTGGTGGGACAGATAGTGTTCTCAGAAGAACTGACAGCCACATTATTATGGTGCAAATAAATGTTTATGAGTAATACAAAGACTGATTGTGTGTCGAAAAGTGAGCCGAAGAGGCTAGGAAAATCAGACATTTAGCTGCTATCTTTGACTGTCATCATGTTTTATTCAGAATCAGAATCAGAATCAGCTTTATTGCCAAGTTCGTACATACAAACAAGGAATTTGACTCCGGTACACTTTGCTCTTTTGTTCTGTTTTTGCATTACAGAATATACAAATTTACAATTTACAATATACACATATCTAATAAAAAAGGCGCATTTGCAGCATCTGTATGCTGTTGTTTTGTACTCTATTGAATGTTCAACAGAGAAACAGCCTGGGGGAAGAAACTGTCTCTGTGGCGGCTGGTTTTAGTGTACAGTGCTCTGTAGTGGCAGCCTGAAGGTAAAGCTCTGAACAGTTTATGTGCAGGGTGTGTGGGGTCGGCAGAGATTTTAGCAGCTCTGTTCTTGACCCTAGACCTGTATAAGTCTTGGATGGAGGGAAGGTCAGCTCTGATTATTCTCTCTGCAGTCCTCATTATTCGTTGCAGTCTGGACCTGTCCTGTTTTGTGGATGAGCCAAACCACACTGAGATGGATGAAGACAGGACAGACTGAATGATGGCAGTGTAGAAGATGACCAGCAGCTCCTGTGGAAGGTTTAACTTCTTGAGTTGCCTCAGGAAGTACAGTCTCTGCTGGGCCTTTTTTCGAACAGTGTCTATGTGTGCAGACCATCTCAGGTCCTCAGAAATGGTGGTTCCTAAGAACCTGAAGTGGTCCACGGCCGATACAGTGTTGTTGAGGATGGTGAGGGGTTGTATGGGGGTGGTGTTCTCCGAAGGTCCACCACCATTTCCACAGTTTTGAGTGGGTTCAGTTCAAGGTAGTTCTGACCGCACCAGTGTACCAGCCGATCCACCTGCTGTCTGAATGCAGACTCATCACTGTCCTGGATCAGTCCAATGACAGTGGTGTCATCTGCAAACTTAAGGAGTTTCACGGACGAGTCCGGTGAGGTGCAGTCATTTGTGTACAGAGAGAAGAGGAGTGGGGATAGAACACACCCCTGGGGGGCACCAGTACTTATTGATCTGGATCGGGAGAAGATGCTCCCCAGTCTCACCTGCTGCTGTCGGTCTGTCAGGAAGCTGTTGATCCACTGACAGGTGGAGGCTGGGACGTTGAGCTGTGTGAGCTTCTGGTGGAGGATGTCTGGTATGATAGTGTTGAAGGCCGAGCTGAAGTCTACAAACAGGATCCTGGCATACGTCCCTGTGTGGTCGAGGTGTTGCAGGATGAAGTGTAGACCTAAGTTAACAGCATCATCTGCCGACCTGTTTGCTCGGTAAGCAAATTGCAGGGGGTCCAGCAGGGGAGGGGGCCTGTGATGTCTTTCAGGTGCTTCAACACAAGCCGCTCAAAGGATTTCATGACCACAGACGTCAGGGCTACAGGCCTGTAGTCATTTAATCCTACGATGGTGGGTTTCTTGGGAACAGGGATGATGGTGGATCGTTTGAGGCAGGGGGGGACCTCACATGTCTCCAGTGACTTGTTGAAGATCCTTGTGAAGATCGGAACGAGTTGATTTGCACAGGCTTTCAGGCATGATGGGGAGACGTTATCAGGTCCTCCAGCTTTCTTTGTTTTCATGCGCTGAAAGAGCCTGTTTACCTCTTCCTCGGAGATCTTTAGTGCAGGCAGAGGATCTGGGGGGTTGGTTGCTTTATGGGAGGAATTTGTTCGTGAATGGGATGTGGAGGAGATGGTTTGAGGTGTGAATGGCTTCTTGTCATGTCTGCAGTAGAAGCCATTTAGACGGTTGGCCAGGAGACAACTCTGTTCAGGATGGGTGGAGGGGCTCTTGTAGGCAGTCAGGTTTCTCAGACCGGTCCATACAGCTGAAGTGTCACCAGTAGAAAGGCTGTTCTTAAGCTTCTCACTGTAGCTTCTCTCAGCTGCTTTGATCTCTTTTGTTAATCTTTTCCTGGCCTGCCTGTGCCGCGCCCAATCTCCACTGCTGTGAGCTTCTTCCTTTTCCCTGCGCAGATTCCTGAGGTGTGGAGTAAATCGTGTCTTGTTGTTCCCAAAGGTGCAGAAGGTCTTGGTCTGCACACACATGTCCTCACAGAAACTGATGTATGATGTCACCACATCAGTTAGTTGGTTTAAGTCAGTGGCTGAAGTTTCAAAAACAGTCCAGTCTGTGCATTCAAAGCAGGCCTGTAGCATCTGCTTTGATTTCTCAGTCCACTTCTTAACAGTGTGAACCGTGGGTTTGGAAGCTCTTAGTCTCTGTCTGTAGGTTGGGATGAGGTGAATTAGAGAATGATCTGAAAAACCCAGAGCAGCCCTGGTAACAGCATGATATGAGTCCTTTATAGTTGTGTAACAATGGTCCAGTGTGTTTTTGTCTCTGGTGGGACACTTAATATGCCGTCTGTATTTGGGGAGTTTATTTGAGAGGTTTGCTCTGTTAAAATCTCCCAGTATTATGATGAAAGAGTCCGTGTGTTTTTTCTCCACGTCTGTAATTAGCTCAGCAAGATGGATTTCCGCGGCAGAAGTGCAGCCATGCGGTGGAAAATATGAGCCGATTATTATAAACGAGGGAAAGTCTCTTGGTGAATAAAACGGTTTACAGATTATGGAAAATGACTCCAGATCCGGGCTACATGTTTTCCCAGCACTTTTACGTCTCTGCACCAACCTTCATTTATATAAAAGCAGATTCCGCCTCCTCGCTTCTTCCCCGATAGCTCCGCGCTGCGATCCGCTCTGAGCAGCTGGAAGTCCGGCAACAGCGGTGCGCGGTCCGGGATGTTTTCACTCAGCCATGTCTCGGTAAAGCAGAGAACCGCTGATCCGCGGAGGTCTGAATTTTTACCGGTGAGAAGAAGCAGCTCGTCCATCTTGTTGTTGAGAGAGCGGACATTTGCCAGGTGGATTGAAGGCAGTGGTGTGCAAAGTCCTCTTTTGCGGAGCTTTACCAGCGCGCCAGCACGCTTTCCCCGCCGACGTTTCCGGCGCAGAAACCCATATAGAGCCGCAGCTCCGCTCAACAGGAGCTCAGTGAAGCTCGGATCGATGAAAGATGGTGAAAAAATCCCAAGATCTCTGATGTTGAGAAGTTCCTCTCTACTGAATGAGACCACAGTACTGTGGCTCGAAAAACATAAAAACACACAAAATACAAAAACAAAGAGAGAGCAAAGCTCCAAGGCTGCCATCGTCGGCGCCATCTTAGCTAATGAAACACCATTAAGCCCCATTTCTCCAGAAAGATTTGGCTCTTTCCCAAAATATTCCCTTAATAATATTTTTTTTAATATTATTTTAATAAACAAAGGTAGCTAAGGAGACACCGTTGAGATTTAGTCATCCAGAAGGTTGGTTTTATTCAGCAGATCATTCTTTAAAACATTATTTTATTAAAATAATATTTTATCTGATCTTGCATTGTGAATGGTTGTCTACAGGTTTGCTGATTATTGCCTAAGTTGGTTCCAAGACTAACTTAACTTCATTTCCAGACTCTACAAGATAATCCTTGGTTCTCAAACATAAACATTGCATGGTAATGTTGCATCACTCTTTTGGTCATGGTTTTCAATCATCTTTGATCAACTTGTTTATATTGTACATAACCTATTAGTCTTCGTTATTCTTTAATTCTGCTTGGTAGTTTAGTTGGATTGTTTTAGCATAGTAAAGAGTTTATTGATTGGAATATGTTTGACTTTGAGTTTACTTATTTTTGTTAATAAATTCTTGTATTTTAAGAAATTGTGTGAATTCATTCCATGTGTGTGCAGTTTATGCTGTTCAATAATGTCAGAGCTTGGCTCACACCTTTCTATTTTGTCCTAATACCATCGCCTTACTGGGCTGGTATTCACAGGACAACCCTTAACAGACTGAAATATTATTTGATAAAATATTAAATAATTAATATTAAATATTAAATATTTTCAGATTCATAAGAACAACATTATTATTTCAGTTATACTTAATATAGTTCATTACTGAACTTCGAAAATGTCACAAAGTGTGAGCTCATTATTTTGTACCTCATGACTGGAATACCAAAATGTTATAAATATTGCTAATCTAAGTTTGCAGGAAATATTTTACTGCTGCGAGACTGATCGAACAGCACAAATAATATTGAATAAGGTGTCAGCCAAAGCTTAGAATAAATTGCTAAAGCTTATAGGTATACCAATATGACTATAATGAGTTCTGGCAGACATAAAGGTACATTAAGAGTGTGTGAGTTCATCTTGTCATTATTCCCTTGGGGGAACTGTTACGCACAAGGTGTTGATATTTTATATAATCCTAAATACCACCTCAATAAACAGATCTGTACCTAGGGTTATTTTCTGAATAAACTGATAGAAGTACATGTTTACCTCAGTAACATCTAAAAAAGTTAGCTGTTACTCAACTATGTTTTGTTTTGGCCTAAATAAGAAAATTGTATGCCACACTGCAGTTTTCCACTAACAGTACATGTGTGATTGAGAAATTGCTTTATAAACATGTAAATACATGCACATTTTTGAAGGGCTGCTGTTAAACTTGTGATTTTCTTCGTGCAAATATTCTCTGCAGGAATGAACTGTGACCTTAACAATTAAGTGGGTGAATCAGAAGACCTCTGTAATAGATCTTGTTGTGGATCTGATGAAATCAGATATGGGAGTGGGATGAGGGGTAGAACAAGGTTCTTTGATCTCCTTCTACTTGAATGAGTGCTGGCATAAATTGCCACATCAACTATCAGCTGTGAAAATCAAATGAGATCTACAAAGCCTGGGCCTATAGCCTGGTTTATGCACTTAAACAAATGCAGGAACTAGCAAGTTATCCTCAACATCACTGGAGTGGGCTGGCACAGATCTGGGGTACTGAGTGACTGCAGAAATGTGATAGATCATTTATGTTGCTCTCATAACTGTTCATTTTGCTTTTCTTCTATTTACTTACATTGTTACAATGATCAGATGTTTTTAGTTTACATTGAAACTGTGACAAAGTTAACCAGGACATGGTAGGAGCAAGAATGCACACCTGAGGTTTCTTAAAAGACAATACCTTACTTTTGCAATTTGCTGATAGAGTACTATATTACATGAATGAAATCACCACCATGTATATGATTCAATTTTGTTTTAACCTGAATTGATGCAGAACTACATTAACTATATTGCAATTCTTGTTGAAATGTTCCGACAAAATGTCACCCAAAAATGTAGAATTTATTTCTAAATATTTGTCTTTTTCTACACATACGGCTAGTTTTCAATAAACTCGTGCCAGGCTCTTACGGATGTCTTATCATGTGATGCAGTTTGTTGGAATGCTACGGTATTTCTAGCATGTTTGCTCTCTGTTTTAAAATGTCTCAATAATTCCGGGAAAACCCAGATTTGTCAAATCAACAGAATAATGTGCATGGCCTGAAATAGAGTTCTGCAATCATTATTTTAAGAGGTCATGATCAGCACCTCAGTTCGATACCTGTGATCATAGGGACATCCTCAACTGACTCCTGGGATCTGCTGCACATCAACTGATCATCAACCAATCATCAACCTGTCTTGATTAACCCTAACCCTAGTCCTAATGCTAACAATTAACAGTGTTTTTGTACAGCAACAAACATTTTACAAAGGTTCATTGAAATAAATCAGAATATAATTTACATTTTTATTTAAGTCAATGTCTTAGAGTCTGGAGGAAGCGTGGAGAGGCAAAGAATCTAAACTGCTTGAGGTCCAGAGTTAAGTGATAATTTAGAGACTTACAGTATCTGTTGATGTTGGTCCACTGTGTTTTCTCAAGTCCAAAATTAGCAGAACCATCTACAATGAAGTTTTAGACCACATGCTTCTCTCTGTTGACAACTATTATGAAAATGCTGATTTCATTTTCTAGCAGGAAGTGGCACCTGCCCTGCCAAAGTATCAACGCCTGCTTTAAAGGCATTGATACTTTTAAATCCTTCCTTTTCACACTGAGATCATTCAGATGTGGTCTATATAATATAGAACTGCAATGCCTTGGTCTGCATTCCTTGTTATTGTAGCTCTACAGGCTCCTCTTTTACCACTGTTTTGAGGTGTGTCTGAGAGCAACTCGTTTTGGTGCAGTTTTTTTAAATGCTATTGAGGCACTTCACACTCAGCCACCCTCCAGGTCCAAGAGCACTCCACTTTAGCCTGTTCAGCCATTTTTGTAGTTTGATAGCACAAATACAGTTATCTAGCAATGTAGAAACAAGAAAAAAACGTCAAAAACAAGGCAAAACTGTTTATGTTATAATACTATTTAAAACACGGAGTATGTTAATGTCCTCAAGGGGCAAAAAGCAGCACACAGCACTAATATAAGCAGAAGACATGATGCTACTACTATCAAAACAATAGCCAGGACATCATATCAACACACAATAAATTAATGTCTAAAATAGTTTGTTGTTAATTTAATGTTTTTTGCAGCTTACCCTTGCTGTGTCAGTCGTTTCCATAGACAGACGTAACTGACCCCTGATGAAGTCTTTCAGTAAATCCTTCTTGATACTGGTGGAGATTGCTGAAGGAAAACGATTTTCCCTATTGATGCTTGTCACATTTTAGTGAAAAATAAAATTTAACCAGGCCCTTTGAAGAGATTCTGATGTTTGGGGATGTTGCAAACAATTTGTGTGGGTTAATACACCCAACAACAGAACATTTAGACTTATCAACTTGCAGTATTGGCATACTTGAGGTTGGACTGAAAAATCACAGCAAGAAATAAAAATGGCAGGTTCACAAAATTTGTTAGTTGAAAGTCCATGATCTTGTTTAGCTGTTCTGCAGCAAATACTGTGACGTAACAGTTCATGAAAACATAATTGAGGACAGAGAATACTGAACGGACCAAAAAATATGACCCAAACAGTCTTTGAACATATCTCCGCAACACCTAAAGAGACTAAATTCAACTTTTCGGCACTCCTACAGAGTCCACGTACACAATAAATACTGTGCACGGACTGACCAACAAACCATAAAACAAAACCTAACAAGTTGAAGGCTGACGTTAAAGCTAACTGAGATTTCTTAAAACATGAGCATTGCCCCAGGCGAATGGATCCATATCATATAGCACTAATGCATTGATTCATGCATAAGGAGCCCTGCCCAAGTATTGATAGCATATACTATCATATATAAAACTCAAATTGGTCTCATGTAATATAAAAATTTTCTTAGAAAGTTTATTTTTTAATTTTTTATTACCTGTCAACAATAACGATCAAAATTAACAGAAATAAATGCTTGTACTACATTATTCTGTGATGAATCATTACAGGAGTTTAACTGTATAAATTAAACCACTGAAACAATGTCACTTTTGCATGATGTTTTAGTTCAGTGAGATGCACCTGTAGTTCTAATAGGCTACGACTCTTTTGTTAGAACCTTTGTATAATAAAGGAGACATGCTTTGATGTAGCAATATGGTGCTTAGGCAATACAAAAAAACTGTATGGTGACTGGTCCAAAAGATATAAGTGCACAATGATTGGCTGTAGGAGTGACACATTGGCCTGAAAAATTAAGGCAGTAGATCCTAATGTTACATGTAGAAACTTACCCAAAGCCCAGAAGAATGGGGCTGTAATGAAACTTTATTGAAACTGAGCTATACATTGCACACACCTGTTACACCACTTTAGCATCCCATATTGTGTTATGAAGATGTTGGATGTATTATGCTTTACGAAGCTTCCCCAGCCTCTTTAACCCTCAGATAATGTATGGTGCAAATGTGTTGTTTAGATAACCCTGTGAATTAGAAAAAATGATCAAATCACCCATCATCTATAGGTCACAGCATCCTGCAGCGAGTGGCAGAGTTAAGGAATCTTCAGCACCTGCTCTGAAAACAGATGACTACTTAACTGCAAGGTAATGTAGTATGCAGAGCAGAAGAAAAATAATAATAAACTTAACATTATGAATATAACACAAGAAGATGCATTGAATCTTGAGGAAATAAATACTCAAGAAGATCCTACATAATCTTAAGGTTATTCGAAAAGATCCCATATAAATGCTAGTGCTGTATGACCCACTCTCTTTTCCAATGGTTATGGTCAATCGGACAGAGAGAGGTATCCCAATCATTGTAGTTTTTAGTATAACAATGGCCATCAGTGGGCTCTAGATGGACAAACTGTCTACTTTTAAGGCTAGGCTTAAAACATTCCTTTTTGATAAAGCCTATAGTTAGAGTGGCTTAGGTTATCCTGAGCTATCTTTGTAGTTATGCTGCTATAGGCTTAGGCTGCTGGAGGACATAATGACCACTTTCACCCTCTTCGCTACATTCTCACACTACTCTCCAATTTTGCATTATTTGCTGTTATTTCGGCTTTTAACTTTATGTTCTCTCTTTTCTCTTCTTAGAAGCTACACCTGGCCTGACTCTGTGTCTACCTGTGACACCTTTCTGGAGAGGGGCATTATCCGAGCTTCTGCTGGCAACAACTTAATGCTCACCCACTACAAATGATCCACATGGCCCTGTCTTTCAGTGTTTAACCCTTTCTCTCTCCTAGACATGGCGATTGGCTGAGCTTTTACTGTAACTAACTCTATGTGCTCTCTTTCAGACTCTAACCTTAAAAACTGGCTCACAGTTTATCTGTTCTTTCTTTCTAGGTGAAACGATAAAGGAGCTACATCCATTAACATTTACTTTTCCTTCCCATAGAAAGTACTCCTGGATCAGTGCTTCTATGTTCTGCTTCTGTGTTCTTTTTCCTTCTCTGCTCTGTTCTCTCAAACCCCCAGTCGGTCGTGGCAGATGGCCACTCACACTGAGCCTGGTGCTGCTGGAGGTTTCTTCCTGTTAAAAGGGAGTTTTTCCTCTCCACTGTCGCTACATGCATGCTCAGTATGAGGGATTGCTTCAAAGTCAACACCAGTGACTGTCCACTGTCTCTACATACTCATCCGGGAGGAGGGAATGCTGCAAGTCACTGACTGGATGTAATCTGCTGAGTTTCCTAACTTTTTATCCAGTTTGAATAAATAACTGAATCTGACTGCACTGTTCAATGATTAGGATTAATTGGGATGTATGTACCTGACTTTTGTGAAGTCCCTTGAGACGACGTGTGTTGTGAATTGGCGCTATATAAATAAACTGAATTGAATTGAATAGTGTTACTGTAAGTTCTGAGTCAGCATTGTCAGCACTTTTGTTTACATGTAATGTATTGTATCAATACACCTTTTGACTTTGACCTTTCACTTACAAATACTCTCTGCTCTCATGCCCACTTTAGCTGTACTTCAAGATCCTATGATTTACCCTACATGAATCCTTAGTATGGCTGTAAGAGCATCTTTCTTAAACAAAGCAACTTACTGTTGTATGGTTTTTCATATAAAAAACACTATTAATGAGACTGAAGTCACTGTGCTGCAGAAGCCCAAGTCTCTCAGATGTTGTGAAGGAAGTCCCAGTTTGGACATTAATTTCTTTCCTTGTCAAGTCATTGTTTTAGTTACACCAAAATCCACCTAGTCTCTTCCCATTTGGGTGGAATTGCAGCCACCCTTATAGTGATTTATTCACTCAAGTAAAACTTCCATTCTGTAGGATCAATGAACACTCACTGGCCACTTTATTAGGTTTATCCATTTAGTTACTTGTTAACCCAAAATAGCAAATCAACAAATCACTTTGCAATGACTCAATGCATTTAGGCATCTTTTGTGGCAAAGATAACTCACTGAAGTATAGACTAAGTATCAGAATGGGGAGGAAAAGAAATTCAAGAGGACAGTGATTACCAGTTGTGTGGGCAAAAACATCTTGTGTATATCAGAGGTCAAAGAAGAATGGGCAGACTGGTTCAAAATGAAATAAGGGTAAAAGTAGCTCAGAGCCATTCCTTTCTGCTACGAGCCGGAAACTGATGCTACAGTCTGCACAGGCTCACCAAAACAGTACAATAACACATTGAATAAATATTGCTTTAGCTTCAGATGCGACATTCAGAAGGTAGAGAAAGAATTTGGCATAAGCAACATGAAAGCATTGATCCATTCTGTCTTGTATCAATAATTAAGGCTGGTGGTATAATACACTTAGGGCCCTTTGGACCACCTTAGCATCATTTGAACAACACAGCCCACCTAAGTGTATCTAATGAACATTTCCATCCCTTTATGATCACAGTGTACTCATCTTCTGAGGGCTACTTCCAGCACGATAATGCACCATGTCGGAAAGCTCAAATCATCTCAGACTGGTTTCATGAACATGGCAATCAGTTCATTGCACTCCACTGTCCTCTGCAGTCATCAGATCTCAATGCATTAGAACCACCTTTGGGTATGTAATGGTTGTAATGGAGCAGGATGGTTGTCTTATGCTACTCTGAAGGGTAAAAGGGGTCCATCCTGGTACTAGCAAGGTATAATAAATGGCTGGTGAGTTTATAATGGCACATGACAGCTAACATGAAATGGGCAGAAACTACAAGTGTAACTAGATTAAATTGTTAAACTACTGCTATGAAACATCACAGCACACTTGGAAACTTGCTTGGAGCAAGCACAGGGAACAGCCACAGACAGCTGTATTATTTTGAGGGCAAAAAAATGATTTTCTCACAATTTTGTCTGCCAAGAGAGCAGTTTTTGTTGCAGAGAAGATACAGCACAATCAATCTTAGCTATCGCCTCTCCTTTGCGATTAGATCACTATCTGCCTTGCTGAAAATTTGGTTTGGGATTTATTTATACTGCACATCAATAAGACATATTTTAAACTCTGAGTAATTATTTTGTGCAGATGAATGTTTTGACTGATACTGTCAGCTTAAAAGGAAGGTCTTTTAAAATGTAAATCATTTATTTTAATGTTTAAAAGTGCAGTTAAATTTTATAATCCAACTGAATTATTAATATGCATATTAAGCTGTTTATTCATCAGGGTTAGGGTTAGGGTCATGTCAATGGGTTCATTTGAATCCATTGACATGAGCAGACCATTGATGTGGCTGAACAACGCTTAAATGGCAAACAACAAATGTCTGTGTTCTTCCAGAAACAGCTTCACAGTGCCTGGTCCTGCATTGAAATTCCAGTCCTGTAAAACGACACGAACATGGAGCGGAAAGATAACAAGCTCACTTCTAATCTTTGCAAATGTGTTTGAGGCAGGTGTTTCCTGTAAAATGGGGACAGCACAGCAAGATCAAAGCAAATTGCTCCATAAATACAGTCATCTTATTCTGCATTCTGCGTGAAAGACATAGAAGCTATTTGCCATTTGGAGAAGTGAAAAAAGAAAAACTACAAAATGCACATGTATACAGAGCTTTAATTTAATACAGGAGTCAGCGTATGACACTAGGAGGGTCAGATGTTTTATTTTGAGGCCTGCTGCTGCAACACTGATTTACAAGAACACACAGATAATGGCTGAAACACAGTACTGTAAAGCATCTGGAGACATTTATAGCCTGAACAAACAAAGTCTGCTCTCAAGAAATTATTCCGTCCTTAAGAAAGGTCAACTGATAAATAAATATCATGTCAGTGTTCCATGGCTCTTGAGCACAGTGGAGTAAGGTGGAGAAGTGGGCAAGGGGGAGAAAATAGACTACTTTGCAAAAGTACTATACCTCTTGAACTTTTTCCCATTTTGTCACATTACAACCACAAAATCCACAAAATCCCAATAAAACACATTTTATTGGGATTTTATGTGATACACCAACATATAGTTATCCATAACTGTGAAGTGTAAGTGAATGATATGTGGTTTCCAAAATTATTTACAAACACAAAAATAAAAAGTCATTATTGGGTCATGGATTTTTATTCAGTTTGAGTTAAAACTTTGTATAACCACGTTTTGTTGCTGTTACAGCTACGAGTCTTTTATGCTATGTCTCTACTAGTTTTGAAAAATTCAGAGACAAATGTTTTAGCAATTTTCTTTGCAAAATAGCTCAATCTCAGTCGGTTGGATGAAAAGAAGCTGAACAAAAAATGTGATGTCTAGACACAGATCTTTTTTTCGATCAAGGTCCAGGGTTTTGTTTAGCCATTCTAATACTTGACGATTTATTGTGGGAAACCATCCCATTGTAGATCTGGCTGTATGTTTAGTGCTGAGGTGAACCTGTATCACAGTCTCAAGTCTTTTGTAGTTTCTAGCAGGTTTTCCTCTAGGATTGCCTTATATTTAGCTCTGCCCAGCTCAACTCTGACACGTTTCCCTGTCCCTGCAGAAGAAAGGCATGCCCACAGATGGTGCCACCAACATGTTTCATGGTAGGGAAAGTGTGTTCAGCATGAAGTGCATCGATTGCTTTCCACCGCACATACTGTTTTGAATGGAGGCCAAAAAGCTACGCTTTGTCATCTCAACAGAGCACCTTTATCCACATATTTGCAGTATTTCTTAAATGGCTTGTGGCAATATAATTAAAGACTTTATATGGTTTTCTTTCAGCAATTACTTTCTTCTTGTCAATCTTCCTCTCAACAAATTATCCCACCTGAGCTGTGAATCTCTGCAGCTTCTTCAGAGTTACCATGGGCCTCTTGCATACTTCTCAATTTTCCTTGCTCGCCTGTCGGCTTAGGTGAATACCCACATCTTTGTAGGATGACATACTCGTTTGCTCCCTCTTTCGGCATGCTCTTTCCATTTTCGGATGACGGACTGAACAGCACTCTGAGAGATGCTAAAAGGTTGCGATATTGTTTTAAAACCTAACCCTGCTTTACATTTCACAAATTTACCTCGGACCTGGCTGGTGTGTTCCTTGACTTTCATCAAGCTGTTTGTTAGTTACTACTTTCAAACAAACTTCTGAGGCATTCACAGAACAGCTAGTTGTTATATTTATTCGTGTTGGGACCCACAGCCATGGTTACAACCGGAAATGCGGTACGAACCTTTCTAGAACCTTCAAAATAAATTGCATTAACCTACTTCCGGCACAACTTAGGAATTGGGGGTAACCTCAAACTTCCCATGATGCCACTGGGCGTATAAAACCCCACCTTTCCAAGGAATCGATCTCTTCTATGCGGGTCACCCAGGGGCCTGGACAGAGAGACACAGCGAGCTAATGTCTCTTTGCTGGCAAACAGGCATAAACTCTTCAAACTGGATCCAAGACTGTCATACGATCATTGGTCATATGCTCTGAGTTAAGTACGAATGAAATACTGTTCATATATCTGGTATTTCATTCACGAACGGGATAATTAAGGTACAAGCGTTGCTTGACTTTCTCTCTGAGGCCTGCAGAAGCAAACTGTGTTCCAGAGAGTTCCCAGCAGAGACGCTGTCTCTACGACACAGAGTGAAGCAGTTTCCTGGTCTGAAAGGAGGACAACAGGGACCGCATCACCGCGGTTACAGTAACTGTGCAGTTAGCTGGCCGACAGAATGAGCCGTCCTTCACCCACAGCTGCGGAGGTTAGCTAAAGCTAACCCTTTGTTCACAGAGCTTTCTTCGTTCACAGAGCTTTCTTCAAACTTCATCTTTGCCCAGACAACTATTCCTCAGCACAGTTCACATACGAGGTTAGGGTTTGGGCAGAGTGATAGAAGTGATTTAGAATGAAATAATCTAAACATTTTTCATTTTATGAAGTTTGGTTTTGCTTGTGTTAAACTCAGCTATCTTGGTGCTAGTAGGCTATCTGCTCAGCACGTGCTCAGTTTTATGTTCTTTGTTTGTGTGTTTTGAAAGTTAAGACAAACTTTATTTAAAGGGTGATTTTAAACACAGGAGATTCATCATAACACGCCGTCCATGCTTATGCATTTTAACCCTTTTATTAACGGTATTTTAAAGGTGTGTGTTTGATTCTGGTGCTAAGCTATCAGGTTCTTTTGTTAGCTTTAACTGCTAACAGCTAACAGCTAAGAACACGTGCTTGCTGCTAAAGATCATCTACCCAGAAAGGTTGTTAGTTTTCAATCCAGTAAATAATATTTCCCAACATTATTTTACTAAACTTGATAACTAAGTAAACACCATTAAGCCCCATTTCTCTGGACAGATTTGGCTCTTTTCCAAAATATTTTCTTAAATATTTTACCATTTCCCTTCATAGTATTTCTTTACATATTATTTTGATAAGTAAAGGCAGCTAATGAGACCCCATTGAGAATTAGTCATCCAGAAGGTTGGTTTTATTCAGCAGATCATTCTTTAAAACATTATTTTATTAAAATAATATTTTATCTGATCTTGCATTGTGAATGGTTGTCTAAATGTGTACTGATTATTGCCAAAGTTGGTTCCAAGACCCACTTAACTTAATTTCCAGATTCTTCAAGATAATCCTTGGTTCTCAAAAATAAACATTGTATGGTAATGTTGCATCACTTTTTCGGTCATGGTTTTGTTGGGACCCACAGCCATGGATTTCAACTTTAAACTCCAGTACAAACCTTTCTGGAACTTTCAAAATAAATTGCATTAACCTACTTTCGGCACAGCCAAGCAAACTGTAGCAGCGGACTTCCCATGATGCCACTGGCTGCATAAAAGCACCCCTTTCCAATGGTCCGATCTCTTCCACGACGGTGATCATCGGGATAGGAGGAGACAGTGCGCTAATGTCTCTTTGCTGGCAAACAGACATAAACTCTTCAACGGGCTACAAGGTGTCATACGATCCCGCGATCATATGCACAAGTTAAGTACTGATGTACTGATGAATTACTGTTGAAAGAATCCGGTATTCACTCATAAAAAGGGGTAAATTAAGGTATAAGCATTGCTTACTTTCTCTCTGAGGCCTGCAGAAGCAAACCGTCCCAGAGAAGTCCCCAGTAGAGAAGCTGTCTCTACAAGCCGAGTGAAGCGGTTTTCCCTGCCCGAGAGAAGGATAACAGGAGCCGCATCACCGTGGTTACGGTAACGTTTGGTTGGCGGACACAACGAGCCGTCTTTCATCCACAGCTACGGAGGTTAGCTAACCTAACCTAAAGATAACCGTTTGTTGACTGTGGACGTCTCTTCAAACTTCATTGTCGCCCGGACAACTCCTCAACATGTTCAGAAGAGGTAGAATAATAGTGAATGATTTAGATTGAAATGATCTAAACGTTTTTCATTTTATGAAGTTTGGTTTTGTTTGTGTTGAATTCAGCTATCTTGGTGCTAGCAGAATATCTGCAGCACACATGTTAAGTTTTGTGTTCTTTGTCTGTGTGTTTTTTAAAGTTAAGACAAACTTTATTTAAAAGGGTGATTTTAAACAGAAGATTGATCATAACGCGCCGCCTGTGCTAATGGATTTTAACCCTTTCATTGACGGTATTTTTAAAGGTGTGTGTTTGATTCTGGTGCTAAGCTATCAGCCTCCCTTGCTGCCAAATAATATTTACCCAGAAAGGTTTAGTTTTCAATCCAGTAAATAATGTGTCCCTAACATAATTTTACTAAATTTGATAACTAAGTAAACACCATTAAGTCCCATTTCTCCAGAAAGATTAGGCTTTTTCTCAAAATATTCCCATCTGATCTTGCATTGTGAATGGTTGTCCAAGTTAGTTCCAAGACTAACTTCAAGTCACTTCCAGATTCTTCAAGATTCCTTGGTTCTCAAACATAAACATTGCATGGTAATGTTGCGTCACTCTTTTGGTCATGATTTTCAATCATCTCTCATCAACTTGTTTATATTGTACATAGCCCATTAGTCTTCGTTATTCTTTAATTCTGCTTGGTAGTTTAGTTGGATTGTTTTAGCATAGTAAAGAGTTTGTTGTTTGGAATATGTTTGACTTTGAGTTGACTTATTTTTGTACTGTATTTTCCGCACTATAAGGTGCACCGGATTATAAGGCGCACCTTCAATGAATGGCCTATTTTAGAACTTTTTTCATATATAGGGCGCACCGGATTATGAGGCACATAGAATAGAAGCTACTGCAGTCAAACGTTTGACTGGGGTTGCGTTATGCATCCACTAGATGGAGCTGTGCTAAAGAGAATGTCAGATAAGTCAGTCAGTCAAACTTTATTAATACACTACAAACCAGCGTTCTGATAACTCCATTCACTCTCATGGTAAGGTCTCCTCTACATAGAATTCTATTGAATAGAGCCAACCGCACGTTAGGAATGCATTGGAGTCTATGAAGTTGAAGTTGAAATCAAACGTTAGTTAAAACGTGAAAGGGAACTTTTCCCTGATTCAGTAAACACGTAAAAGAAACAGTTTGATGCACTAAATCAAACGTTAGTACTGTTAACCTTTCCTGTTTCTGTCCCCTGACCGTAGTCTGATGACACAGGGGAGAGGCTTTCTCCAGGGCCGAAGTTACTAGTTTCCTCGGGGTTAACTCCCTCACTCATACGTTGCTGAGTTGAGCATGAAGAAACAGCATCAAAACACTGAGTTGTTGATGAGATTCGGGGTTCTTTTGAATGACTTTGCAGCACGTAAAAACACAGGGTTTACAGACTCATACACCGCTGCTCCGGTCGCTGTCTCTACCCACCCCACACACACAATAATACCGACGTCACTCCTTCACTCTTGATTCTCAGCTACGGCAGCATACAGCGCCACCTCTGTCCGGAGGAGTAATGTCAACATCTTCCATACACACACACGAAACATACACCCCACACACTGAGCTTCTAATCACATATAGTTCAGGCAATTCCTGCAACAGTACATTCAAACGTTATACACACACAAGTGGTGTTGGACTAGGAGTAAGCACAGTACAGGTGTTTACCGCTATTACTTCGGCGACGCCCCTGACTATGGTAGCCGTAATGCTGCAAGCGGTGCGGTTTTGTAGTTTACCAGTCGTACTGAAACATTTTGACAGAGTGCCGTGTACAACCAGTATGGATCAACCAATTAACCAATTGATCCATATATAAGGCGCTCCGGATTACAAGGCGCACTGTCATTTAAAAAAAAAATTAAAGGTTTTTAAGTGCGCCTTATAGTGCAGAAAATACGGTAAATAAATTCTTGTATTTTAACAAATTGTGTGAATTCATTCCATGTGTGTGCAGAGTTTATGCTGTTCAATAATGTCAGAGCTCGTCTCACACCTTTCTATTTTGTCCTAATACCATCGCCTTCCTGGGCTGGTATTCACAGGACAACCCTTAACAGACCAAAATATTATTTGATAAAATATTAATATTAAATATTAAATAATATTCTCAGATTAATAATCCCAACAATTTCAACCATCTTTAATCCACTTGTTTATATTGTACATAGCCCTTAGTCTTCCATATTCTTTAATTCTGCTTGGTAGTTTAGTTGGATTGTTTTAGCATAGCAAAGAGTTTGTTGATTAAAATATGTTTGACTTTGAGTTGAGTTATTTTTGTTAGTAAATTCTTGTATTTTAAAGAAATATCATTCCATGTCTGTGCAGAGTTTTGCTGTTTAATAATGTCAGAGCTTGGCTAACCCTTTTCAATTTTGTCCTAATACCACCGCCTTACTGGGCTGGTATTCACAGGACAACCCTTAACAGACTGAAATATTATTTGATAAAATATCAAAGTATTAATATTAAATATTAAATAATATATTCAGATTCATAGTCACAACATTTGTAAAACATTTTTAAAACAATATACCCGTTTACCTCCACTTCACAATTATGCCCTATTTTGTGTTGGTCTATCACATTACATCCTAATAAAATAGATTAAAGTTTATAGGTGTAACATGACAAAATGCAGAAATGTTCCAGGGGTATGAATACATATGCATGTGTCTTGCTTCTTGTGTTTACTATTTGACCACAAATGCACTGCTTTTGTCCTCAATGGTTAAATCAAGAGTTTTCTGTCAAAGACTAAATACATTTTTTTCAGTTAAAGATCTTTTTTTAATATCTACATTCATTTTATCTTCATTAAACTCTTCGTGTGCAGTATTTCAAGCTTATAAGAGCAAACTCATAAAAGTAAAATAATTTTTTTTCTTTTTGCTAAAAGAAAAGATAAGTGTGATTTCTAGCTTATTTGTGTTCCAGTGTCATTTAACTCAATAAAAATGTCTCTGTGTAAACAACTTCTTTTATACCCTGTAATCAAATATCAGACAATAGCTTTTATTCAAAACAGTCCGAGATTGTTCATGGTTACGCAACATTGCGTCTTCCCAACACTGCCACTGTAATGAGAAATAGATTTGATTTTGTACAAAAAAATTACTCTTGTGATCAGAGAAAATGCCCAATATGCTGCAAACAGAATTTATACCAAAAAGTAATCCTAGGGAATTGTGTGCGTCCTGTTTCCATTGCCCAGAAAGGCCATGAATCATTAAATTAAATTAGCCTAATGACATAAGGGTAAGTTGTGCTGAAAATGCACTACACCTTCAGTCCAGCACACGGCATTACTCTTTTACTCCGTTTAAAAGACTGTTAGCTAATAATTCATTGTTTTCTTTCAACTGATAAATAACAAAATGTGCATCTCCACACTGAAGTTCCGAGTTATACAGTTGATTAATTCCTTCCATTAATCCTTAAGTTGTACAGGATTCACAAGCAGGAAAAGGTTAAATCATTATTTTACATTTTATTTTTTACCAACATGCATCAGCTCAGAGTTGTTCCTTCACAACTACATGATTTACTTACAATAATTTTTTAACACTGATGAACACACTTATTTTTCTCGTCAGCCAAACTCATGTCAGATATCTGTAGCACATACAGAAAAATGTTTTTAATAAAAATTAGATTTATTGGAATAGAAAATAATCAGTCCAGAAGTACAGAGAATTGATACGTTGACTCTCTAATCATAAGCAATTAGTTATATAAAGTAGAAGATGCGTAGAAAGTGGAGTAGAAGATGACAGGACATGAAGGTGAAGAGGATCACTGAGCTTCTGGGAAACTGCATCCAAACCTGGAACTGTGGTCTCTCCTCCTGCAGAGCTGTCTGTATAAAACTATAAAAAATGAATAATAATGAAGAGTTTACACTCCACTAAGTTAGGTTCACATGAATAGACAATCTTAGGTGAAATGTGTTTTTTATGTACAAGGACATTTAAAGTGCTCTGATCATCAGTACAGCATTCAAATATTTTTCTTATAGAACTGTGGCGAAATAGTTATAAGTTATTCCTACATTAACTTAGTATGTCAAAAATGTACGGCAAAAATTATAAAAAAATTTATTTTGGTACTTGCAGTTATTCACTACATACCTACTATATACTTTATATTCACTTTTAGTCACTACAAACAGATAACAGGTAGCGGGAAATCCCCAAGTGCCAGGCCGAGATATGACAGTGGTTAGTGGGGAAGTCCCAGTCCAACCGCCTGGTTAGCATAGCTTAGCAGCCAGACCAGCCTGTAAGTGGAGCTCTGGTGCTCCTAAAGCTTAGATACAACGTTTCGAAGTAGGCTCATTCCAGATGAACTGACTGCACAGATGAAGTTTTGAGGTCTACTTTTTGTGAGAAATTAATGGTATAAAACCTTTGTACATTGACCAACACCATTTCTGCAGCTGGCGGTGCCATGCCTTGCTGCACACAACCCTGGCCCATTAACAATCCTGGGGAATCCTGGAAAGACCTACACCAGACCAGGATCTCTTACCCATGAAAGTAAAACCCTAGGAAAGTGAAATCACCTGAGTAAATTTGTATCAAAACATGTCCTGGGCTTTCAAAAGCCTGGGGCTTTCTGCAAGCAATGGAAATAGAAAGGTTTTGGAGATGGTTTAAAAATTCAGATCATACTCTTACAAACCGGGTCTGAAATGTCTAACCATATGAACCTGTCTAAAGTGTTTACCTGCAGAAACAAGAAGTAATTACTTTGGTTAATCAGTTATAATTGGTGTAATTAATGCAGTGGGGTCACTGCTATCCCTGCTGATGTAGAGATCAATTCAGCTACTGGCTTTTTCAATTCTTCTTTCTGATGTCATTGCTTCTCTACACCTTGTTTACAAAACTGTAAACTGATTTGGCAGCCCACTTGTGCATGTGTCAGCATATGTGTTTGTTATGTGTGTTAGCAGAGTGCAAAATAATCTTTGAGTTATACTGTAAATTCTAATTGGATCAACAGACTAAATTACTTTTTAAAAAACATACACTATTTGGGGCTAAATGTGCGTTAATAGTTTTAAATGTTAAGGCTTGAGTGTCTTATTAGATCAAAGTGGGCTGGCAACATGAATAACCTTGTTTTTTACTAAAACATCATGTGCATAGTGTTTATACTTGGATGTAGAGTTTTCTGAAGTTCTCTTTAGTAGCAATGCTGTAACAAAACATGTACAGATGTAAAGATGTGATTTGCAATACATGGAGCCAAAAGAACGATAGATTAGTCACAGGCAATCACCAGTCTTATCCAGAAAAATATGCACGTGCCGGAATCTGTTTTGAAGAATTTGTGTTTTAAAGTCTAAATATTCCAGTTCAAGTTTGACCTGTCTATTTCCATCTTTTGTCTATTAAACTGTCTCTTGCAGGGCAATATGAACTGTTGGGAAAATCAACTTTTAAAATTTAAATGGGATAATATAATCCTTGCTGCATCTTCATGTTTCAGTGATTCAGAGGAAGAACTAAAGAAATGGCTTCTGATCATGTTTACCAGCATATTTAGCTGCTTCATCAACTTCACTGATGAAGAGAAAGAACAGAGATAAAAACATAATTTCATTCAATGTTGATCCACTGTTTTCAATGCTTTAAAATCACGGAGAACTCATTAAATCAGTTTTTGACTATTTTTATATTTATCTGTTGTAGGTTGAGAATGCAATTAGGGAAGGAAAAACCAGGATACCGTTATTTCTTGAACCTAAATAAAACCTGACCTGCTATTTCCAGCAGCCAGCTTTTCTTCTGAGGTTGCAACAGAAGGAAAAGGTTGGGTAGGGATTTTCTTCCGTGGGTTTTGTGTTGTTTGTTTGTTAAAATGAGCACACAGTTATTTGGGGATTGCTTTAAATTTTTTATTAAATCATCTCTTCGTAAAGAACACTCTTCCTCCACTTCACTATTTCTTCACCTCTCTTGTGCTGTCCTATTGATGGTTGACCCCAGGTATTTAAACTCATTCACCTTCAATACCTCTACATTTTCCAGTCTTACTGTTCCAATTGTCACTCTCTCCATTACAACTATTAGGCATGTTTCCATCACGAGTTATCGAAATGAAGGGCTGATCGGAATAACAATGCGTCATGTAAACGTGCCAATTGCAATATTCCGATTGGAATCGTAATGAAATTGTATTTTAAATGAGAGGGGTGTAGCATGCTGATTGTCAGTCCGAACGGCATGCATGTAAACGCTTGTTTGAATCATGTCATTCTGATTGTGGCAAACTGAGATGACTGTGCATGTGTGTCCTATGTCAAGGTGTTGCATTTCCGCCTTTAGTGGCAAAACCTGGATGGATGTAAATTTTCTCCAGCTTTCTCATCCTGTAACACAGGAACAGCTACTGGAACAGCCTGTGTTGCTGGGGCTGTAGCTTAATTATAGTAACCAATAACCCCTCAGCCTCCCTCAGAATCTGAGTCGGGTCCATTCTGGTCGCTCACAACCAACACACTTCTGCATATGTTCGGCAGAAAAAGAAGTGCAACTTTTTCCTCTGTTTGTTTTAGGTAAATGTGACAACTCTGCGCAAGTGCATCTATTCTGAATAAAGCTTAGTGCATGTAATTGCACATCATGATCGGATTATTTAATTTCAAAGCCATATAAACTGTATTCAGGTTTATTCTGTTCAATCCAAGAAATTTTGCGCATGTAAACATGACAATTTTTTCTGTTCTGCTTTGCTGGCTTTAATTTAAAAAAAATACACAAACAGTTTTGCCACCATAGTTTTTACACAAAGAGATGCTTTTTATGCCTAATTTATAATGCAGAAGTATGGACAACACGTTTGTAGGATCTCTTCTCCTCCCCTTCTGGTTGGTTCTGGCAGCTTATTGTCTGCAGCTGCAACGCATTCTCTTAATGAGCTCATGGGCTTCTTAAGGTAGCTGGTAATACTCCCTCCTAAGGACTGCACTGTAAATATTCTCATCACCAGTACTCTCTCTCTCTCCTTGGATTCCTGGGTTTACTTCCTCCTCCTCTGGCTTCTGGACAACTCCAGCTCAAGATTCCTTAAACAAAGTCTACAGTAGAAATAAACCTCATTTACCATCTTATCCTGTGTGCTGAGTCTGTTTCATCCTCTGGTTTTGTTCTACTTCGACTATCTAAGCAATTCATGATAACGTTGCTAATAAAAACATTGTGTCCGAACTTGAGAAAGGCAAGACAAGTGTATTTTTTTGGAACATTTCAGGATAATTTAAAGTGTTTCACATGCTGAAAACATAAAATAAAGAAAACACATAAAAGCACATTGCAGTTGAAAAATAAAGGGAAAAAGTTGTACAACAAACTGATTTTAATAATGTTTCGGGTAGAACAGTCAAAAGCAAGTCTTAACTAATCTGGTTTTAAACTTGAAATTTAGCTCAGGAATTTAGCATTTTTGCTGTTTTCTTAAAGTTTGTTATAGATTAGTGGAGCGTAAGAACTGAATGCTGTTTCTCCATGTTTAGTTCTGATTCAAGGGATGCAGAGTAGACTAAAAGACCAGAGTAGGCTTGAAGGTTGAATGACAATACAGGTCCTTCTCAAACAATTAGCATATTGTGATAAAGTTCATTAATTTCCATAATGTCATGATGAAAATTTAACATTCATATATTTTAGATTCATTGCACACTAACTGAAATATTTCAGGTCTTTTATTGTCTTAATACGGATGATTTTGGCATACAGCTCATAAAAACCCAAAATTCCTATCTCACAAAATTAGCATATCATTAAAAGGGTCTCTAAATGAGCTATGAACCTAATCATCTGAATCAACGAGTTAACTCTAAACACCTGCAAAAGATTCCTGAGGCCTTTAAAACTCCCAGCCTGGTTCATCACTCAAAACCCCAATCATGGGTAAGACTGCCGACCTGACTGCTGTCCAGAAGGCCACTATTGGCACCCTCAAGCAAGAGGGTAAGACACAGAAAGAAATTTCTGAACGAATAGGCTGTTCCCAGAGTGCTGTATCAAGGCACCTCAGTGGGAAGTTTGTGGGAAGGAAAAAGTGTGTCAGAAAACGCTGCACAACAAGAAGAGGTGACCGGACCCTGAGGAAGATTGTGGAGAAGGGCTGATTCCAGACCTTGGGGGACCTGCGGAAGCAGTGGACTGAGTCTGGAGTAGAAACATCCAGAGCCACCGTGCACAGGCGTGTGCAGGAAATGGGCTACAGGTGCCGCATTTCCCAGACCTGGGCTACAGAGAAGCAGCACTGGACTGTTGCTCAGCGGTCCAAAGTACTTTTTTCGGATGAAAGCAAATTCTGCATGTCATTCGGAAATCAAGGTGCCAGAGTCTGGAGGAAGACTGGGGAGTAGGAAATGCCAAAATGCCAGAAGTCCAGTGTCAAGTACCCACAGTCAGTGATAGTCCGGGGTGCCGTGTCAGCTGCTGGTGTTGGTCCACTGTGTTTTATCAAGGGCAGGGTCAATGCAGCTAGCTATCAGGAGATTTTGGACCACTTCATGCTTCCATCTGCTGAAAAGCTTTATGGAGATGAAGATTTCATTTTTCAGCACGACCTGGCACCTGCTCACAGTGCCAAAACCACTGGTAAATGGTTTACTGACCATGGTATCACTGTGCTCAATTGGCCTGCCAACTCTCCTGACCTGAACCCCATAGAGAATCTGTGGGATATTGTGAAGAGAACGTTGAGAGACTCAAGACCCAACACTCTGGATGAGCTAAAGGCCGCTATTGAAGCATCCTGGGCCTCCATAAGACCTCAGTAGTGCCACAGGCTGATTGCCTCCATGCCACGCCGCATTGAAGCAGTCATTTCTGCCAAAGGATTCCCGACCAAGTATTGAGTGCATAACTGTACATGATTATTTGAAGGTTGACGTTTTTTGTATTAAAAACACTTTTCTTTTATTAGTCGGATGAACTATGCTAATTTTGTGAGATAGGAATTTTGGGTTTTCATGAGCTGTATGCCACAATCATCCGTATTAAGACAATAAAAGACCTGAAATATTTCAGTTAGTGTGCAATGAATCTAAAATATATGAATGTTAAATTTTCATCATTACATTATAGAAAATAATGAACTTAATCACAATATGCTAATTTTTTTAGAAGGACCTGTATATTGGTGCTAAGCTTTTCATTGATTTATAAACTAACAGAAGTAGTTTAAAGTCTGTTCTCTGAGATAGAGGCAACCAGTGTAAGAACTTTTGTACTAGAGTGATCTACTCTACTTTCTTAGTTTTTGTGAGGATGCGGGCAGTAGCAGAATAGCCAAAACAATCAAAAGCAAAAGACAGAAACAAAGAAATAGTAAATGTGATACCCAGACACTCTTCATTCAAAGATACCAAAAGTAGTTTTCATCATGGAAACCTAAAGAAAGCAACAAACAAAAACGTCTGAATAAAATGACTTATGCTGTCCTTTTTATGTACAGTGTAAAGAAACATGCAAAGATAAGCCAAAAATAAAGAATGTATTATATAAAAGAGACATTCTAAATGCTATGTTAGAAATATCAAGTGAATAAAATTAGTTTACACTAGATTCTATTGCTTCTCCATATTATTTCTTCATGCATTTAAATAAATACATTTCCCAGTTACAATTTACTCTGTAAGACTCATATTGCTTAATAATTTATGGGTGCATGATCTGTGCAATACCTATTTCTGAACTCCCAACTCTGCATCGATTACAAGTGTTAAGATACAACATTAGATTTGTGTGCATACACTCTTCTTAGATCTGGCCTTGGGAGTTATGTGCTGCAAGCATATTTGAACAGTTAGGTTACATGAGTTAGGTAACATGTACCACATTATTAAAGTGGCCTTTAGCTATAATTGCTAATAATCATCAAAATTCGCAATCATTTTTTTCTTTTGAAAACTTATTCACTCATTAATTGAGAAAATTACAGTTTGAAGATGCATAAAAAGTCCAATCAAAGCTGACTCACTACTCAGTTGGAAACCTGTTCAGTGTTGGAATAATTTTCAATTTAGTAATGATCCAGTAAAGAGGAACAAAAGATATGATGACTCTGGAGGGGAAAAGTGGCCGCATTAATTAGGTTTGGAATAGATGCACTGCAACTTCGACTTCTAACATTTCAGAGGATTTTAGTTTTTTCATATCTAACATTATTGAACAGTTTCTTGGTTTTTTGTGAATATCTGGTAGTGAAAAAGTTTTAAAATATTTTATGCTAAAGTCTTGTAACAAAAGGCAACTGTATACAGCTGTCACCCTGACAGCTGAAATAATTTTCTGCCACAAAAATAATATTTTGTAGGTAGCATGATGACATAACAGTTGAGGAAAAAGCAAAAAAAAAGAGGAGCAGTGAGGATCAAGCCTGAAATAGCATTTTAGCAAAGTGAGCATTTAAACAATGATTTATTAATATATATATATATATATATATATATATATATATATATATATATATATATATATATATATATATATATATATAGACAAGCAGAAGGCAGCTGACAAGCAGAGATGAAAACATCAAACTCAATGCTGAGCACAATGGCCACAAGAGATGAAATGTGTAACAGCAAGTTCTCCAGCTTGAACATAAGTTCATGGGGCAGGTATTTGTGATTATCCAGTGAGGAGAGGGAGGAAGTCAGGAGAAATTTTGTCTGAGCAGTAGCTTAGAGACCAACTGGACCAGCGTTCTCTGAAAGCTTCATGATTGGAAAACTGATTCTAGGGTGTTATGTTTTGAAACCATCCCAGTCTTTGTTGTTTTGTACACAGGAAAATCTTTCTGTTTGGGGAAGCCCTAGCACATGTTTAAAGGTTTTCCAGTCTGGTTTTAAAACCTTACACAGTACTGAAACTGCACTTTTAAAGGTTTTTAATTATATGTTTTTAGCTACTGACTCTGGGGATTGTATTGTTCTTGTCCTCTTGGATTTAGCTGCTGAATTCAATACAATGGACCAAAATTTTTTCCTCTCTTGTTTGGGACAGGGGTTGGGCATCAGGGTTATAGCAATGGTCTGGTTTAAATCCAATCTGGAAGATCGGACCTTTTGTGTCAGCCTATGAGGCCATATGTCATCCTCTGCCCCTCTATCACGTGGGGTGCCACAGGCCTCAGTCTTGGGCCCACTTCTCTTTGCCTTGTATTTGCAACCAGTTGGTCCCATATTAAGGAAGCATGATGTGCTCTTCCATTGTGATGCTGATGTTAGTCAGATCTATATCGTGCTTAAAAAGAAAGAAGGAAATTCTGCTAATTCACAGCTAAAATGCCTTGATAACTTAAAATAAGACTTCTGTCTTACTCTCAGAATATTTTTTGACAGTAGATAGACAGGAAATGGGAATGAAGAGAGAGGGGAAGACATGCGGCAAACATCTGCAGGTCCAGGACTTGAACCCAGGACAGCCACGTCGAGGACTAAGTCCTTTGTATATGGTTCACACACTTAACCCCTTACACCACCAGCGCTGCACCCCAGAAGTCATGTCTTTTAGTGGCACAGCAGAGACTTCTCTTATTGAGACAAGTTATTTGTCGCAATATAAAAAAAATTCCATTAATAACATTGGGGTTAAAGTGGATCCTGACCTTAAATTTGATGGTCAGATAAGGGCAATTGTGAAGTCCAGTTTTTATCAATGAAGGCAGTTGGCTAGAATAAAGCTAATTGTCTCCAGGAAGGACTTTGAGACAGTAATCCATGCCTTTATCACTACTCAGCTGGATTACTGTAATGCGCTTTATGTAGGGGTTAGTGGCTCTTATATTGCCCAGCTAAAGAGAGTGCAAAATTCGGCACATCTTTTATCTGGCACACATAAATTTGAGCACATTTCCCCATTTTAGCTTTACTTCACTAGCTTCCTATACATTTTAGGATTCATTTTAAAGTTATTCTATTTGTTTTTAAAGCTCTCTATGACCAGCTAGGTCAGCTGATCAGCTGCTCCTTTGTGTCCCTGACACAAAACAACAACTTAGAGAGGACCGTGCCTTTGCTGTGGCAGGTCCTAAAATGTGGAATGAGCTACCATTGAACATCAGATGGACTTTATTATGGACTTCATTTCTGTATTTTATGTTCTGTGTCTTTATAATGGCATTTGTAATGTTTTAAATGTTTTTTTTGTATTCTGTACAGCACTTTGATCCCTTTAGTAATTTAAAGTGGTGTTAAATAAAGTTGGATTCAAATGGATGCGCAGTATGAGTGTATGTGCACAACAAAATGGATGCCAACCAGTTTAAACCCCACCAAAGAAGAAGATATCAACAATAACAATGGTGGATTGCAGAGTAGTGTTTGTGTTGCTGATTCTTTTGAATATAACAACAGTTCTCCAACAAAGTGTTCATTTTGTACCCTGTTTTTAAGCAGGGAGTGTTTGTATGCATGCCCATGTTGTTGAGTTTCAAGAACAATTATAATGTCTTGAAGATGTCTTAACAGAAACGGAAAAACAATCCCATTCTTAAAGGATTGTTGTCATATGCACTGGGCCTTATTCTGTGTTGCCAAAAAGCAGCCACACATCAGTCTGACATATATATGTTAGAAAGGTATTTTTTGTCAAGAAAATAATAATTATAGGCCATTGTGATCTCGTAAGACATGCTTGCCTTTCAAAAAAGGAAGTGGATTTCCATTTAAGAGTTTTTTTGTGTGTCCAAAAAGTATATATATTTTTTAAATTGCTTGTCAACAATGGGTAGTTTGGAATTTATTTATGCTTTATACTTTCAAGATTTCGATTTTTTTAACCTCTAAATAGGTGGGCTTTTTAAAATCATATTTCCTGGACGGACAAAGGTACAATGAATCTGTTTCATTTCACAAAAGGGCAGCAGCAGTGTAATAAAATTACACTAAAACTGATGTTATTATCAGTAGTTAATAAAGAAAAAAGAAAATGATCAACAAAGAGCATGCACTTATATTATATTATTAGGTATACTTTTAGGTGTATTTGTTTCATGTTAGCATAATGTTTTTATTTTGTACCTTTTGGAGTCAAAGGAATGGTACTCCCTAATTTTTTGGACACCTCTTATTAAAACTTTACCCTTTCATAGCTTTCACATACAACTTTTATCTTGTATAGCTAAGATCAGAAAAAAGACAAATAATCATTATTATATTTCTTAAAACCATGTGTCATTAATCAAAAGCCTTTAGCTCTTCTAAGCTGGTCCCTTTGCTGTCTGAAAATCAAAATAATTGATGTCCACAAAGCAATTGAAGGCTATAAAAAGAGTGTTTTCAGAGTGGTTTCAGCTACCTATTATCTCAGTTTGTAATGTAATTAAGAAATCTTAGTAAAGAGGACCTGTGGAGGTCAGGCTGACAACAGTAATTGAGACAAAACTTTCATTCAAAAACTAATTGTAGGATTTAAAAACCTTGTTTGATTACAGAAGGACCTTTTGAAACATTTAGTCAAAACTCCTGAGTGACGGGTAATTTTATTTGATAAAGCCACACCTGCACCTGGAGAATAATGAAGTGAAATCTTTCACTGGATTGCAATTACAAAAGAAGTGTCAGACATAAACTCTAAGAGGCATGTTCTTTTCTAAAAACATATCCTGTGGACTAATATAGCAAATCTTTTAAGACGTTTTGTTGTCCGATGAGCTAACCCCTCCCTCCTACTTCCCCAAGTCTAAAGGGATTGCTCAATCCAGCTCTCCATCCAACGGGTCCGGACTTCCCTAAACCTGAAAGGTATTATGAAGCAGGTTTACTGAAAGTTCTGTTTAAGCTGGTGTCGGGAAATGACTCGCCTAGCCTCTGACAGCCTTCATACAAAAGTCTCGCCCTTCTTCAACTGGAGGTCCGGGCGACTGAGTAGCCTCTCGCAGTCATCCGCACCCTCGACAGTTACTTTTGTTCATGGCTGCTCATTCCCTAATTTACAACTGGCTCTTGGTATATGGGCTAGGTTAACTTTAGTGGCTCAGCACAAGCCCCAAGGGCGCTGTTTTAACAAACTTAACTAAGGCAACCTATAAAAACCTCCTAAAATATTTTAGAACCAGGCAACAAGACTTTATACCACCAATGAAAAACCAACAATACGGTGACTCAAATAACTGAATGTCCACGATTTAACTAGAATTTTATATGCTTTCTTTAATTAGTAATGCTTTTGCAGGGATCAGTAACAGCTTAAATTCAGCAACACAAAATAATTTCAATAATAGAAATGAATCAATCAACTCAACCTGTCTTTCCCTGATGCTGAAACTAGTGAGTTTGGAGAGGCTTTGAAGACGGAGGCTCATCCATGCACCTGATGGAGAAGTTTCTTCTGGTAACAACGAGTGATTTCTTGAAGGGAATACGACTTAATCTTCAGTTTTCTTCCTTTAAGTGGCAGGCACTGATGCTCCAGACTTTGATGGTTAAACAGGATCTTTGTTGTTATTTGTCTCAGAAGACAGTAGTTTCCAGAGGTTGAAGAGTTGAAGGAAACCCGGAAACATAAATGAGGTTGATTCAGGACTTCCAGAAGCCTGAAACTTAGAGCAATCAGCTGTTCACCGATCAAGTCCACTTCTGTTGTCTGGATAAAAAGGCTTTAGATGAAATCAGATTCTTAATTTTGAGGCACAGTCCTTTCTGGGCTCACGGGTTGATCCTCTTCTTTAATGCAGTCGATCAGTTGGGCTGTGTCTCTGTTCCTTTTCCATCTAAGCTTCTTTTCTCCGTCCGATCTTGTTCGCTGGTCTTCTGCGAGGAAATAACCCCGTTTTTGCTCTCAGCATTGTTTTTATAGCGCTTGATGCCTTCACTGGTCAGGCCCTTATTAGGCTTCTTAGTTATTGCGCAACCTATTCAGCTCTGCTTCTTGATCATTGCTCAATACTTTAGTCATGGTCATTGTGACCTACTGATTTTGCTTCTCAGCTTTGGAGATGCCAATAATAGCCACGCTGGTCTGTAGTCGCATCCTCCCGTCGCTGTCAGCATGCAGCTGGCTCTCGTCACTCCTTGTCATCCTCCAGTTCTTTCCCTAATCTGCTCAGTTTTAAACTTTACACAGTATTACACATTTCATTCTTCAGCTTTCAGCATTCACTTTAAAACACCGTTGTAAAACCATCATTTCATTCTTTTTATTCATGCTTTACAAATGATTAATGTTATATTTCTTTCATATATAGCTGATTGAGAATGTCAAACCTTAATGTTTTTTCTCTAATTCTCAGTTCATAACCACATTTCAATCATACATCTTTTAACTTGTTAATCAAAGACTACTAATTTTATTCAATACATGTGAAAGAATATAAAATCATCATACATCATTTCTTTGGATATACTTGTTTATATTTTTGCAAAAGATAAGACAGATAACATGTGGCAGATAATATGTGGCTCCACACAGGCCTTTCCAGGCTCCAGGATATGAGAACATGCTTGTTTCACTCCTCACTGCTTCAACTGTGTGTTTTACTAATTATTGCATGGATTACACATAAGGATATAAGGATATTTATTGTAACTTTTATGGAGTTAACTGTGAGCAGTTACTAAATGTTGCATGGATTACATGGAAAGATCTCACCTTATTTTGACAGACGCAAGCGTAAAAGGCATGTTATGTGTGAAGCAGTCCTACATATGTTGTTGCCAGTGACACGGCATGTTACACACATGGGGGACATGTAAAACATGTCATTTTTAAATATTGAATTTCTGGATAAAAGCAGGTAATTAAATAAATATTGCTTTAACATCCAGATGCTATACCTCAAATTCCACAGTGGACTAACCCACTTAAGATTTTGTGTTTTGCAGAGTAAACACACTGCATCACTTAAAAATGTTGTAATCATATAGTTAATGGAAACAATTTCAAAAGTTGAATAGAAAAATAACCCAAATTTATTGGAATTCATTTATTATTTTTGTAAAGCACCAAAAAAAAAAAATCTTCAGGTCAGTCCTAAATATTTTTTTAAATAAAAAAGAAGCAGAAATATCATTAAGGTGAAGAAACAACCCTTTTCAGTAAACTAAAAACTCTTCAGATCTAAACCTTAAATCGCCACTACATTTCATCTGCATCCATGGGCTCATAGCATGTTGTCTTAGTGGTTCCAAGTAATCATGAGTGGAAATAAACAAACTGATTCATAAAATAAAAGCTTTGTTTTAAATGCCGTGGACTTCTCCCAGTGGGACATGCCCAGTAAACATCCACAGGGAGGAATCTAGGGAGCATTCTGATCCGATGCTCAAACCACCTCAACAGGCTCCTTTAGATGCGTAGAAGCAGTGGCTCTACTTTAAGCTCTAATCCTATATCTAAGGCTGAGTCTAGCCATCCTCCAGAGAAAGCTCAATTTGGGTTCGAGTATATGGAATCTCATTCTTTCAGTCAAGATCCATATCTCATGACCACACGTGAGGGTCAGACTGCTTAATTAAAAGCTTTGCTTTTTGGCTCAGCTCTTTCTTCACCACAACAAACTGCAGCAGCCCTCACATTACCACAGACAAATCCCCAATCTGTCTTTCCTTTTGCCATTCCATCTTATTGTCCCTCATTAACAAGACACCCAGAAACTTAAACGTCTCCACTTGAGGCAGAGAAAGATATCCAACCTATAGGGGCTCAGTCCATCTTTTTCTGTCGAGAACCATGGCCTCAGACTTAAAGGAGCTGACTCTGATCACGGACCACTTCACATTCACCAACTGCTCCAGTGTATGCTGAAGGTCATGGCCTAAAGAAGCCAACAAAACCACATCATCTGCGAAAAGCAAAGATGAAATACTGAGGCTCCTAAACCAGACACCCTCCATGACTACACCTTGAGATTCTGTCCATGAACACTTCAAACAGGATCGGTGACATGGGGCAGCCATGGCAGTCAAATCCCACTGGGAACATGTTAGACTTTGTTCCAATGATGTGAACACCGCTCTTGCTTTGAGCATACAAGGATTGGATAACCTTTAAAAAGCCACCCAGACAGCCCCTAGTCCCGTACCAACCCCCTCAAAATATTATGGGGGAAATGGTCGTAGGCCATCTCTAGAACCTCTGCCACAGTTATGAAATAGCATTCTCTCGAGTC
This sequence comes from Girardinichthys multiradiatus, assembly GCF_021462225.1. NCBI lineage: Eukaryota > Metazoa > Chordata > Actinopteri > Cyprinodontiformes > Goodeidae > Girardinichthys > Girardinichthys multiradiatus. The sequence goes on from NC_061810.1 coordinate 36,379,667, forward strand.
TTCAGTCTCTGCCTCCTGAGTGGAGGTGACCAGATTGAGGAGATCCTCAAAGTGCTCCTTCTACTGCCCAATGGCGTTACCCCCGGGCAAACACAGCTTGAGATGGTCTCTGTTTCCTCTTCCAGTGTTGTGGAACGGTTTTCTAGAACTTCCCCGAGGCCAACTGAAAATCTCTCTTCTTAGCCTCTCTAAATTCCATGCCTGAGCTATTACTTACCCAAATACTGAAGTTGCAGTCCTCCTGTGCCTTGGACATAAGTCCAATAACAAAACATCTTTCAGGATCGAATCAGTGACAACCTGAAGTCACAAAGAGGTGACCCTCTCGCTTACTGGAGAAAACCTCTAAATCCTAAAAGTCTGGAGGCTTGTGAGTATCCCCACCCTCACCTGATACCTCTGTCTTTGGGTAACTCCAGAGTCCAGACCCTTTCCAGGAGTTGGGTTCCAGAGCCCAGGTTGTGGGTAAAGGCAGGTACCGCTCAACCTCACACAACAGCTCAGGCTCTGTTGGCTCGTAGCTGCAGCTCTCTGGGGGGTGGTGGGGTATGTGTATGTCTGTGGCTCCGATCTCCTCTGCATCTGACTCTGGTCCGGGGCAGGGTCAGGTTTGTGATTCCTCAAGCCACTATTGAAAAAACTATAAACAAACCTTACACCTGAGACTGAAATACTAACCTTTGGCTGTCTCTCAATAAACCTCTGGGAAGTTCTTTCAAGACTCTTTGGAAAACCATTTCAGGTGACCACCTCATGAAGCTCACGGAGAGAATGCCAAGAGAGCAAAGCAGTAATCAAAGCAAAGTGTGGCTATTTTGAGAAAACACACAAGGACCCACAGGTGTTTGGATTCAGGTGTTTACAGATACACAGCTGCAGTTGCCACTAAATTCAGTACGTCTTGCTTTATTTGGTACCGTGTACTTTTCTGTAACGTTGTTGTTATATATGTGTTTGTCGTGTGTCCCTGCGTTTATTTTCTCTTTCTGCAGGTATAGAAGCAGTCTTCTAGGGTGTTATCTTGTATTCTCTGTATCCTTCTTTCTTTCTTTTATTCTTATCTCTTTCTCTCCCTTCAATCCTTTTGCCCCACCTCTCTGCCTCCCTTGATTCTTTCTTTCTCTTTTATTTCTTTCTCCGTGTCCTTAGCATTGAATTTGTCCCAAAGCAATAAAGTTTTTTTTTTAATGTATATCAAGCAGCGTATTACAGCAAAAGCTGTAGTGCTCCACTTGTGAACATACATCTTTTGGGCTTTTTCTTGGCACTCAACAATTCTGAGTGCTAATCTGCTGGACAGGACATAAAAAAAAAAAAAAGAGTATGCCATCAGCAATTAGCATACCAAGGCTCTTGCCCTCACCTGCCACCCACCTTACATGACTCCTGAACCCAATGTTCCTCTCTGCAGGTGGGAGGGAGCTTCCAGTAGCTTTTTTGAGCTGGTTCTAAAACCAAAATTTAGCATCATAAACCCAACAAAGTTGAGAATTTTAGCCCGTTGTGAAAACCTTGTTGTCATTAAATACTCTAAGGTATTAAGTCTGTCACTCAAATTACATCCAAATTATAACTACACATGGGGGTAGTATGTCCATGGCCATACTGGTCGAAAACCTGGCAGATGAGCAAATGGGTGAACTCTTTTTTTTTTTTACAGGCCCATTTGTTTTTCTCTCTGTGCTGATCTGACTATTTTACCAGGACAGAAGGATTTTAGTGTGGCATGCTGTGCAATGCACCACATTTACATCTCCTCACTGCAGCATCTCTGTGTCAGTTTAATAGAGGGATGATAACCTGGGTTTTGATGGCAATGGGATTAATAACCCTTAAGGCTTTTAAATATTCTATTATGTTGCCATACTAAGATAAAGACTGCTGTTCAGCATTTTCAATGTGTTTCCTTTTAGACCTACGTGGAGAAAATACATGTAGTTCTTTATGATAATTTGTTGTACAAGACCTATGAGTTTTTTTTCTTTTTTGTAATATTCTGTTATATTTATATGAAGCCTCACCACTGCAAACATTTCTGCCAGAAACTCAATGTGAATGTATATATTTATGCTTATGGGCTAAAATGGACAGACAGCTCTTGAAAATGTAAGCCTGCAAGTATGAAATTTGGCATGAAAATGTGCAGGATCCTTCTATATTTTTGTGAACTTTTGGTCACCTTCTGTGTTAAGGCATAAACAATTCTTGCACAAAATTAGTCATTTAAAGTAGTTTACACTTATAATAATGACTTTTATTATTAAAGGTTTTTTAAAGTTATATATGTTTGTGAACTAGGGGGTTTTATACAACTACTTACTAGCATCACTGTCCAAAAATAACCATGGCAGATCATTTTAAATGGGAAAACAACAGCTCAATCAGATAAAATGATTTTTAGTGGTGCCTTTGAATCCTCTTTCTCATCTGCGAGACAAATTCAAAATAAGTGAATGGAGGTGACGGCTTTGCCAGCTTGTTCACCAGACAGATGAAAATTCAACTTTCTATTTGTGCCGGGCATGACACACCAATCCCTTAGGCAGAGAGGGGGAGAGAGAGGGAGGGCAGGGAAACAAAGTTGCTTGGCAGTGAGTATTCTGCCTTAAGTAATGTTAGTATTAGAACAGTTTCACGGCTGCCGTTTGGGCCTCTCTCTTCACTGGTAGCTTGTTCGCAAATATGAGAAGAACTCCTGACATGCTCACAGTCCTTCTTGACAAATTGAGACCAATAGAAAATATAATAACAACAGTGAGTTCATAGCAGTAACATACAGCAGCAAGAACGAGTCTCTACAGCGTTTTTTATTTTTTTAATGAGTTATCACTTTGATGTCCACTCCAGCATCCATTCAGCATGTCCTCTCTCCAAAATGTATCCTTGCACAGCTTTCCTCTTGGCCCTAAACTAGAATCATTGTCAGTCACGAAGCCCATCAAAACCTGTCAGATTATTATTGTTACTTTTTTTTTTCACAGATTGACTGAGTTCCTGCCAAGGTCTGTAAGGCATAGGTAGCCAACTTTTAACTGATACACAGAACTATGGTAATTGATCTTGAAAGTTCATTAAAAATTTGAGAAAACCTGCACTGAAACTGGTGATTCTTATTTTCACAAAGATTAGACATACTTTGAAAAAGGAGTATAAAACAGTTTAATCTAAATTAGATATTTTATTCTTACATGATTTCTTTATAAATATGCTGAATGGAGATTTTTTGTGGTTTACAGTGATGATGCTGACCTTTATGTAGGTACAGCTGTTTCTTTGGTTCACTTTGGCTGAGCATACTGTCAACAGAAAGTACACTATTTTGCCAAAAATATGGGGTCTACCACCAAATCAATGAACTTATTTCTTGTGCCATGCATGATGTTCAAGAGGGGTGAGGTCTCTACCCACAACTTGGATTCTGGTTTTCTCATCTAACTATGAACACACTCCTAAATCTTGTGTAAGATGTTTATAGAACAGTTTAGGTAGGTATTGCAGGCCATCAACAAATTGGACCTTATAGACTAAAAATAAGATGTCATCAATGTTCATGTACATGTAAAAATAGAGAGACAAATAATTTTGGCAATATAGTGTACCTATACTTGTATACTACCCCTGCTCTTTTGGTCTCTGTCGTTGTGTCCTTGAGCAAGACGCTTGACCTGCCTTGCCTGCTGATGATGGTCTCTAGGGACTTGATGAAGCACTATACAAGTTCAGGCCACTTACCATTTACTTTTCAGAAGGCTTGACCTCAGCTATGAGATGGTGACGCTGCTCCAAAGACCACCCCCCCCTGTCTCTGTCCCGCCCCATTCATTTTTACATTTCCAGCTGCATGTTGAGGGGGAAAAGACAATAGAATGTAAAAAGAAAGATGGAAATAAATGAACTCAGGGAAATCTATTGGGTAAGAAAATACAACAGGGATATATTAGAGGTGAAAATATATCAGTGAATAATAATTAAAAAGACAGTAAAATTATAGAAAAAATATTATGTGTATTATTTTTTAAGGTATTTGTTTAGGCACTAGTGGTCTTTGTTTAAACATTTTTGAACCTCCTTAATCCCCTGTGGCACCAGTGGAGCACCCTGAAAATAGTATATTTTGAAGAAAAGAAAACCATGTCTTAAATGTATTTGGGTGGTCATGAATACGGAAGACATAAAAAAGCTAGCCAAAATAAAACAGCAAAGAATCCACGTCTATTAAATGAACAAAGGAAAAATAAAGAGCTCAAGAAAAAAAAGTATGAATGAAAGATTGACATAGAAATGTATATTTATATCTCTTCAATTGACCAACAACTGAATTAATCTCTTTTCTTTATTATTTTTAATTTATATGTCTAGCTTCTTTTTGGCCCAGTAATTATTCTACTGAGTCATTTATCTATTTCTGTATGTATTCTTAAGTTTGGCAGGTTTGGTCCTCAATATTCATCCAAATACACGCACACAATACATATTTAATGGTGTAGAACAACCTAAACAGTACATATACTTTATGTACATGACAGGACTTGATATATCTTTCCATATAGACTCACATAAAAAGCGTCTTTCATTAAGTCAGCAATGATGAGAAACTGTGTGGCAACAATCTTTTTGAACTAACGCTCATAAGACATATTTGGTGATTGATATTAGCATATACCATAAAATATATCCAAAAATGTAAATGATTGTGCATCAGGCCTTAAAACTTTGTTTTACACCCATTTATCTTTTCACTCCAAATGCCACATTCTCTCTCATTTGTCTGCTTTGTTTATTGTGCATTATCTATTAAAAATGTATGATTTTTAATGTGTCTTCTTCAGAAACATGGCACATGAGCCACTTTAGATGATACATATTTTTGTTTTACAGAGAGGTACAACATTGTCATGTTGATACTTTTTCCTCATTTAAAACTCCCAGCTCTGTTCTTCGCCTAGTTTGACTTTCAGATTTATCCTTGGATTACTGCAGCATAAACCTAAAGGGCAACTTCTGGAACACCTCTATGCAAAACAGACCTCATTTTTAATGAAAGAAATATCCTCATATGGGATTGTAGAGTTGCTCTTTTGAAATTATACTGATTATGCAGATTTTATGCAAGGTGAAGGAACAACAAAATATGTGTGTTTCATAGATATTTGTATTATGTATTCACCTGGTATTCATCTCACCTGTGTGACCCCTTCTCTTTTCCGATGGTTATAATCAGTCTGACAGAGAGAGGTATCCCAATCCTTGTGGTTTTTAGTATAACAATGACCATCAGTGGGACCCTTTGTGGGGTTCCTTGAGACGACATTGTTGTAAATAAGCTCCGTTTAACTTAATAATCTCAACTGAAACTATTTGTGTAGTTATGCTGCTATAGGCTTAGGCTGCTGGAGGACATAACGACCACTTTCACCCTCTTCGCTACATTCTCACACTACTCTGCAATTTTGCATTATTTGCTGTTATTTCAGCTTTTAACTTTGTTCTCTCTATTCTCTTCCTAGAAGCTACATCTGGCCTGACTCTGTGTCTACCTGTGACACCTTTCCAGAGAGGGGAATCGTCCAAGCTTCTGCTGGCAACAACTTAATTCTCACCCTCTACCGATGATCTACGTGGCCCTGTCTTTCAGTGTTTAACCCTTTCTCTCTCCTAGACATGGCAATTGACTGAGCTTAACTGTAACAAACTATATGTGCTCTCTTTCAGACTCTAACCTTGAAAACTGGCTCAGATTTTATCTGTTCTTTCTTTCTAGATGAAACGACTAAAGGAGCTACATCCATTAACATTTACTTTTCCTTCCCATAGAAAGTACTCCTGGATCAGTGCTTCTGTGTTCTTTTTGTGTCTCTGCTCTGTTCTCTCAAACCCCCAGTCGGTCGTGGCAGATGGCTGCTCACACAGAGCCTAGTTCTGCTGGAGGTTTCTTCCTGTTAAAAGGGAGTTTTTCCTCTCCACTGTCGCTACATGCATGCTCAGTATGAGGGATTGCTGCAAAGTCAATGCCAGTGACTGTCCACTGTCTCTACATGCTCATCCGGGAAGAGGGAATGCTGCAAGTCACTGACTGGATGCAATCTGCTGGGTTTCCTTAGATAGAAAAACTTTTTATCCAATTTGAATAAAAAGCTAACTCCGACTGCACTGTTCAATTGTTAGGATTACTTGGAGTGTATGTACCTGACTGTTGTGAAGTGCCTTGAGACGACATGTGTTGTGAATTGGAGCTATATAAATAAAACTGAATTGAAAACTGAACCTGTTACTACTGTTACTGAGACTGTCTACATTTACTACATGCCAACTACATTTGGTTTTTCTTGCCTTATTAAATATCTCTTTATTTTAAGTTTTAAATACTAACTTCATCCATTTGTAGTTTAAAGAACATAAATACTTATGGTATAAATTTTAGGTATTAATATTTTATTATAAAGCTGAAAAAAGGTGTGTGCAAAGCTGCAAGTTCAGCTGTGAGCCTCACCTCAAACTGGATTTTTATTTTTCTTCTAAAAAATATTTCCACTGTAAAACTATTTAAACCCTGCTTTAGACTTCTTCAAAACGTTATCCCTGATGTCTTTTTGTTCCTAAGGGTGTATTCACACCTGCCAGTTTTGGTCCTCTTTGGACCAGAGTTAGTTTCCCCTCATGGTTCGAACCTGCATCTTTTGTGCAGGTGTGAATGCACTCAAGTAAATACTATTTCGGATGAAATAACTGGACCAAGACCCACTTTTTGAGGTGTTCTCGGGCCGTTTCCAAATGGACTCTGGAACAGTTCGCTTCTAGTGTAAACATGAACCGGCCTCGATCCGACCCTACTACAGAAAATATACATCTCTTTGGACTAACAAGCCACTGTAGCCTGGAGCAAAAGTGAACTTAGTACTGAAATCATACCTAATCAGCTGTCTGTTGCTTAACAACGCTGCTGCCAGCATATTGTGGGTCAGGGCATGCAGAGCATGTCCTCTCTGGACCTAACAACCAGAACATGACTCACATTTTAAGGTGGTCTCGGTGCAGTTTGTTTCCAGTGTGAATCTGAACTGGCCTTGATCCGACTCAACTACAAAAAACATTCACTTTTGTGGACTTAAAGAGCTACCATAGTGACTGATGTAAATAATGAATGCAGTGAAGTCATGCCTGATGCACCACCTTTTGCTTAGGCTGCAGCTAGAATGCTGTAGGTCAAGGCTTGCAGAGAACGTTGTCTTGTTTGGATTGCTGCACGCATTCGCTGATGCTGTTCCAAAATTAGAAATAGAGTGTTGCAACACCTGTGTTGAATGATTTACTCTTGACCCTCACAATGATTGTGTAATAACTGCACAAATATGCAGAACAGAAATGCAGCAAGCATTGCTTCCATGATAGTTTTCCTCCATTTCTGGATCTATGCTCTGTCCTGCCCTCGATTGTTTTGGTCAACTGGTTTGGTTAAATTTTGGTCCGTTTAAAGCTAACCAAATGTGGCAGGTGTGAATACACACACAGGCGGGCTCTATTGACTGATAAGGTGACATCTGAAAGCAAATGGTTTTACCTGATTTAATTTAGGTGTATCAGAGTAACGGAGCCTTGATACAAGGGCATGCCAATCATATTAGCTTTTTATGAGTAAACAAAAAATTGAAAGGGCGCGGCACTGGTGGTGTAGGGGTTAAGCGTGCAACCATGTGCAGAGGCTATAGACCTCGATGTGACTGTCACAGGAGACCTTTGCCGAATGTCTCCCCCTCTCTTTGATCTCTTTCCTGTCTACCTACAGTTGAGAAAAATAAAGGCCTCTAGTGCTGCAAAAAAAATAAATAAAATTGAAAGCTTACCTTCTACTGACTAATAATGCACGAAGTTGTGCTGTAATGGACCCATTTATATTTTAAATGGAAGGCAGTAAGTGCACTATTTATACCAACTTTGCTTTTCTTACATCTGACTTCTGCAAACTTCTGCATTTAACCTGTACCATGAACTCTGGCTTTTGCATTGCTGGTGTTATGTCTAAGTCTTTAGACATTTGATTTGATAAGTTTCCTTTACTGGAGCCTTCCATGGTGTCATTAATTCCACAATGCAGTAGGACATAATTAAGCTTCCTATATCACTAGAGGCATTTCCACATTTGGCTAAGCAGATAGGGAACTTTACTTTGATGGCGGTCCAGGAGGGTCACCTTGGTTTTCATGAATCTTGAATCTGGCTGTGTGGCTTGGGTGGTGGTCGACATCTTCCTCAGGGGTGTTTGGGGGTTCTGGAGGACTGTGGGAACCGGGTCTGGTGTGGTTGCAGACTGTGTGTTGATGGCAGCTGTGCATGGGTGTGCTCTGGGGTTGTCGCCTTGGGTATTCTGCTGTGGGGGGATCTCTGGGTGGGGTGTCCATCAGGCTAAGGTGGATGATTTATCTGCTGCTATAGTTGCTGATCCACTCAGTGCCGTTTGACCCTCAGGTGGTGTTGTTTGCAGGTGGAAGTTGTGATCTTCGAGTTGTGCTATATTTGCTTGGCTGTGCAGGGGTTTTGCAGTGCCTGGGTATCTGTTAGTTGCAAAATCATGACTGCCCCTTCTTTTGCTGTGGTCAGTGCCTGTGGGGGTGTTGCGTAGTGTGGATACTGGTGAGAATTGGGAAAAGTCTTGAGATGGCATTGGCTTGTAAGGGCCTGCTGGTTTTTTTTTTCACGTCTTCTGTTATAGAGAAGCTGGTAGCCATCGCTGGATCCAGCCTTTGCCAAGGCTGGATCCAGCATCAAAGTAGGGAGGTCCTATTGATGTAATAGTAACTTGTGTTTCTATGACTTTCCACCATCTGGATTACATGTGCACACCAAGGTTATTATTGTTAATGAAAACTAACAAAATAACAAAAACTAGAAGTAAGAAAATATTTTTGTTAACTGAAATAAAAATAAAACGAGACTTTGCAAAAAAAGGAAAACTAACAGAAACTGTAATGAGTTTTCACAAAACTAACAAAAATTAACTGAATTTATAGAGAAACTTTGCTTAGTTTGTTAAATCTACTAAGTTTAAGGATGCTAATTATAACTAGGATGAGTTCTATGTTTATGTAATCTTAAATTTGGACAAGACAATTAATGAGTATGAAATCTTTTCCAGGGACAACGGATGAAAAATAGCCAATTGGCTAACTCCGGTGCATTTACAACAATGTCAATTAATGTACATTGACCCTGCCAAATAAACAAATAAAAAATAAATATACCCCCTCAAATATTTTTTTCTTTACTGTTCAATGTTGAAAAGTTAAGAGCCCTTTTACTTTGCAAGATCTCTGGATTGTTCCAAATGGTTGTCAAAGATGTACTGATATTGCTGCTTTTAAAACAGCTGTGCTGCTGAGTTTATTGGCTGATAAATGGAATATCTGAGATACAGATACCCTTACATAGTGTTTGTTCAATTTCTATCCGTAAACTGTCTGATGGATGTTTTTAAAATCCAATTAAGAAATGTTGTTATGTAGGTACCAGGTAATATTTATAAAGGTTTGGAAGTTCCAGTTCACCTAAACTTTTAGCCTTTTAGAAAGTTTTTAAATTTATGTGAGAAGGTTTAGATGTCCATAAAAATTTTAATATGACAGAATCTAATCTTTTGAACCAAGTCTAGAGTGGTTTATTGTAGGGAGGACCACCATTTTTTCAAAGATTGTTTTTTTGTTATTTAAAGGTACCAGGGACTGCTGGAACACTCTGTGTTTAGTATTGTGGGTGCGTATTTTGTTATTGGCTCTTTACAAAGACGTGTCAGTTGTTTACAAGTCTAACAGTTTGTGCTGCATCAAACAACAACCAGTCGTCTTACCACCTTGATAGGAAGTGTTTATCATATAATGTGTGTTGGCAGCAACCATTAAGTGTCAAAGAGAGCATCATTTATTGTTGCCACTTATGCCGACAGTCATAACAGTAACTAGTCACAAAAAATACTGAATTTTTATAAGGTTCATCAAAATAATACTCACTAATATCCATTTAAATTTTCATCATATTACCTCATACTTGAGCTGGAGACTTTGTTATCACTACTTTCTTCCTGGATGGCCACTGCATTATGCATTTATGCCCGTATTCTCTGTATGACATCTGTCTTGTGCTCGGTTTCTTTCTTTTAAGCATTTTTACATGCAGTATGTCTTGTCTTCAGACAGAAATAAATAGCACTATTGTGTGCTGCAAACCTGATTATAGTTGTGAGCAATTGTTCAAAAATTGCCTTTAAATGTGCATTATATTGCATAAAATCATCTGTCTTACTCTTTTGTGGTTTGAGTTTTAAGTTTGCAAAGTGTCCTAGATGTCCTTGAACACCTTAATATTTTTAGTGCTGGTCCTTCAACTTTCACATAAAGGTTAGTGGAAAATACTTGTCTGCATATGTTGCACAGATTCACAGTAACCACTTATGTGGTCTGATAGTTTGGTCTTGCCTCTGGTAAGGTGAAAACTTGATATGGGCTGACAGCTGTGAATAAAATGTATTCTTAAAAAAAGGAAAAGCAAATGGTATTAACTGTTAGTGGTAGTAGCTCATATTTCTGTTGAGCAAAAAAATATTCTTTCAGCAGAAATATTACTGTGCACCAATGTTTTCTATGTTTATACCTCATCTGGTGAGGCAAAACAAAATAATTTTTCTCTAACCATGATTAGAGGACAAATATCAAGAGCATGACCTAAAACATTAATAAGAAGTGAATAATAACAATCCTGTCCTTCAGAGCTATGTTCTGCTTGATGACTGAAGGTCTTGAAATTTATGTGGGTGTTTTTTTAAACATGCCACCCACCTAAACATTGTAGTTGATAAGTGTATTTCCTGAAGTGTCACAAGACAGAGAAAAAAAAGCTGCTTCACTGTTCACTAATACGAGATTCATCCCACCAGGCTGGACACACAAATACCCCTGTGAAATCTTCCTTTTCAAAAATGGGCATTCTAGCTATTTATTATTTAATGCAGCTCTGTGAATACCATGTCCCCATTCTCCCTTTCATCAGCTATTATTTGTCATTTTGTTTTATTATTTGAAATAGTTGTGCTGGTGATCACACAGCTCTCACAAAGGCCAAGATTATTTCATGGTGCTCTGTTCTTATGTCAAGTTGCCTTTTAAGCTTGTAATATTGATTTGTGCTGCACTTAAGATCACTGGCAGATGGCCATTTCCTCATGATTTACTCTGGCATTTGAACAAAGATTGAGACAGCATAAAAGCTCCCATTGTTTGTAATTTTATACATTTCGAGGGTTATTTCTAAGAAGCTGAGCCAGAAAAATGCAAGGCAAAGCATTCCCCATCGCCAAAGCATTGGGCTTAAAGAAACACATAATTGGAGAACATAACTTCAAGATAACACCATTAAAATCAGCTTTAAGGATTTGCCTGATCTGCAGTTTGTGTGAGAAAACCACTCACAGACTGAACAGTACCATTTATGACCTTTGCTGTTTTGTACTGTATTTACAATACAAGATGCCTACTCAACCATGATGGAATACAAGATGTTTCTAAAGTTTCATCTTCTGCTGCATTATGTATTTTGAATATATTTATAGCCATATTTTTGGCACCCTTGGCAAAGTTGTGCAAAACGTCTTAAAAGTAGATATTTTTTGGACGTAACATAGTCTCACATGGAAAATGCTTAAAAAATTCAATCTACAATTACCATAAACGTTTTGGGAAAACAATATAAAAGAAATAAAAAAACCCGCTGTGGTGCATTTGTTAGGTCCCTATCAGTGGTGGATGCTGGTCTTTCAAGGAGGGGAAGCTCATTTTCAAGATCGCTGATTGGCCGATTCGCTGATTTCGCTGTCAATCAAAAAGGGATTCAGCCTCAGACAGATCATCCAATCATCATGCAGAAGCTGAGCGTCTTGGCCAGTCGAGGCCAGCCTACTGCCCCATAGACCCCCAGAGACGCTGAGCATCCAATGGGCGGGACAAAACCCAGTATTTTTGCTTCGCTATTGAACTCACTGTTTAAAGAACTGTGAAGCTGCAGGAATGAGTGAGAGGAAAGCCGCATCGTTACCAGTGATAAGAAGCTGATTCTGAACAAAAGTTGAGCGCGTTGTAGTGCATATTTAGTCAATGACATGTACACACAACAGTATATATTTGATCACTTATTTTTTTGACATTTTAGGGGAATCTGAGCTTCCCTTGCAGTCTTAGAGCAATCACCACTGGTACTTATATCCCCCCTTTAAAATTGATGTAACCAAAGCCATTTTCACATTTATAATCTGCTTCTCTAGGTTGATCAAAGTTTTAAGGACCTTATAATTAGTAATGTCCGTCTGTTGTTTGATGACCCTGCGGCATAAATATGATGTGCTGCAGAGGCTCTTTCTTTTAGCCATTAGCCAGCAGGCTGGACCAGGACCTATACTTACGGTATTTTGTCTGGGCACTTTCTTAGAGATACGGTGATGAGCTCAGAGTTGATTGCTGCACCTCCACTTTGAAAGGAGTCTGCTGAGGTGGCTTGGGCATCTGTCCTGGATGCCCCCTGGACACCTCCCTTGAGAGTTGTTCCAGACAAGTCACACCTGGAGGAGGGCCAGGGGATGGCCCAGGGCATGCTGGAGGGTCTATGTCTCTCGGATGTGCTGGGAATGCCTCAGCTTCCCTAGGGCAACTGGAGGAGGTGTTTGGGGAGAGGGAAGTCTGGGCATCTGAGACTCCAGAGACTGCTGAGACTGCGACCCAGTCCAGAGATAAGTGGAAAATGGTGAGTGACAACTGCTATTCGAGCTTCAATACGTTACATAAAAACATTTAAAAAGTATTAATTTTTGCAGTCTGTGCTGTCCAAGTATGCCTATTTATCAAAACTTTATTGAAGAAAAATTAGAAAAACAAATTAGAATCTGCGTGATAACTACAAATTACATTTTTTTCAGTTTCTGTGAAGGTTTATTAAAGTTTTAAGGTGTCGCAACTTAATTTGCATAGTGAAAGTTGACTTGTGTTGAAATGTGGCAAAATTGCCCTCAGTGTATCTGTCCAGGACAGATTTAGATTACATTTAACATGGATAGCTCAAGCAGAACATGCAGCTGCGGCAGACAGACTGCTTAATGTGTTCAACCTAAAATTGATTTGAGATTATGGATTTATTAAATAAAGGAGATTACAGCTACAGTATCTTCTGTAGCATTATTATGCAACCAATAATTGAATGCCAACTATTTTCTGAATAATATTTAAACGGTGGCAAAAAAAAAGTTATTTACTCTTTTATACTCTTCTTTTTCTGCTCTCGGTGGAGGAGGACGCTTTTTCTCTGTCTCCCCCACCTCCCATATCTGCCCTGCTTCAGCTCTGTGTCTTGTCTTCTTTTTGGAGCCTCTTTTTGCATATCTTCCAAAATTCTGAGTTATGGATTTGGTTAGCTGGTCTCTCAATGCAATTGATCAAATTTTCTCGACGAGATGACAGGGTGGAGGGGACCCTCTTGTCCAGACGGGACATTTGTCTCCAGATACACGATGGACTCCTGGCAGAAGTGGAGGATTGTGTGTTTGTCGATAATGTCAGTCGAGGATGTCGAAGATGTGTATATAATTGGATGTTTGATATCAGGATTTCTGCTTTTTGGAGTCAGCGGTTACCTGGCATATTGAGAAATTTGGAAAACGTCAGCAGGTGTTCTGGCAATTGTGATGCTGCCTGGCATGTATGATGGGATCTTCAGGGCGATCAACACTTAAACTGAGATGTTACGTGAGCTGAATCACAGACCGGATGTGATCCTTACACAGGATCGCAGGCAGGTTGCGGTTCCTGGACTCAGGGGTGAAATGGGATAAATCTTGGAGAAAGTTGTTCGCTTGGATCCGGCGGAAAGAACCTGGTATTTGGCTATTTGGATTCGCCTTTGAGAAACACCAGCGAGATTCTCAAGGCTGATGGAAAATTAAGAGTCAGCCTAACCCAAATAATTATTGTTTTTCTGAATCTGGCTCCCCTGCACGGCCTTGATGGCTGGCTATCTTCAACTTCTCCTGGAAGTTATGTAAACATGACGCTCTGCTCCCTCTGCCTCCTCCCTTCCCCGAGGACCCTTCCCTGAATCTGTGGACCTGCTCAGAACTTTGTGGCCGGTTGATGAACATTCCAACGTACCATCAAGGACAATGGTCTCTGTGACAGTGCTTCATGGACTTACTTGCACACACTCACTTGCACACACACACATGCTCAAGATAAACATATGCACCCCCTCACACCGCCTTCACCGTTCCCGGCATGATGTTGTTTTGTATATGTGTTGCTTCTTTGTACTGAGGTTTTTTGCAATCTCAAACTGTATCCTGCTAAGGATAAAGTGTGAAATATGATTTTTTTCCCTCTACTTACCTAATGTGGCCTCTTTTCTCATCTAGCAAGGAGTGGGCAGCAAAGCCTCGGTGACCCGTTCCCCTCTTGTCTTGTGTCATGATGTATGTTTGGATGAGTTGTACTGGAATTCTAATTTCCCCTCAGGGATCAATAAAGTATCTTTGAATTGAATTGAATTCAAAGTTTTGCTATCCTGTTCTATTAACAAAAAAAAGACACATTCTTTAGTTGATCCACTTGGCCCTGCCTTTCAGTGTTTAACCCTTTCTCTCTCCTAGACATGGCGATTGACTGAGCTTAACTGTAACACACTCTATGTGCTCTCTTTCAGACTCTAACCTTGAAAACTGGCTCAGAGTTTATCTGTTCTTTCTTTCTAGGTGAAACAACTAAAGGAGCTACATCCACTAACATTTACTTTTCCTTCCCATAAAAAGTACTCCTGGATCAGTGCTTCTTTGTTCTCTTTGTGTCTCTGCTCTGTTCTCTCAAACCCCCAGTCGGTCGTGGCAGATGGCCGCTCACACTGAGCCTGGTTCTGCTGGAGGTTTCTTCCTGTTAAAAGGGAGTTTTTCCTCTCCACTGTCGCCACGTGCATGCTCAGTATGAGGGATTGCTGCAAAGTCAGCACCAGTGACTGTCCACTGTCTCTACATGCTCATCCGGGAGGAGGGAATGCTGCAAGTCACTGACTGGATGCAATCTGCTGGGTTTCCTTAGATAGAAAAACGTTTTATCCAATTTGAATAAATAATTGAATCTGACTGCACTGTTGAATGGTTAGGATTAATTGGAATGTATGTACCTGACTTTTGTGAAGTGCCTTGAGATGACATGTGTTGTGAATTGGTGCTATATAAATAAACTGAATTGAATTGAATTTAGTGAAATGCATTTAAGATAACAGGTAAGACAGAAGGTGAAAAGTTTCACCTTAAGCATCTTATCCTTTCCAATCATCAAAAAGGGATACATTGCTCCCATTAGCACTTCTATGTAAAGGAAGCAAATAAAGGAAATAAAATTTTGAATTCATTTTTACAATCAATTTGCCTTACGTCAGAGAAAATACCGATAACTCCTTTTTCTGATTTTTGAGTCCACAGAATCACATGCTTACTGGTTTGGAACAGCTATTAGTAAGCTGCAGACACCAGTGTCATACAGATACATGAAACACAAAACAGAAGAACTATAGCCATTAGCTTCAGTATAAAAACATCTTCCTATTGCTGCCTTAAAAAAGAAACATATTTTCTATGAATGTATTGTCATTTAAGCTCTCTTGCTTGTACTTTTTCTTTTTATTTAAACAGTCTACAGTCTTTAAAACTACAAAACTAGCTAACTCTTAAACAGCAACAATGGGGATTTATTTGGGAGAATAAACCAATTAAATTCACTTGGTCAAAACAACTCTCTGTTTTGAATCCTATTCTCACAGACAGATATGATTATGCACACTGCAAAGTCAGAACATCTTTAAGCAAATAGTTAAGCAAATAACATATGACATGATTTCCAGAAGTCATACGGAAAAAAATGACCCTTTTTTATACATTTTTATCAGGTCTAATTGTCATTTGGAACAGTGTAAAACCACCCACGAGTTGTCTAAACAGTTAGCAGTAAAACAGAGGCTTTGATTTGCTCTCCAAACAATCCAGTGTGTAGCATTAAATGAATGATCTCTCATCTAGAGGAATGCCTTTCTGAAAAGTCTTTGGTAGCTTCTTATGACATTTCAATGCTTTGTGGGCATCAATTTTCTTGATTTTCTAAAAAAGGCTCCATCGCTGCTCAGACCAATTCAAAGCAGCTGATATTTGGCACTACTGTATGGGTAGTCAGTCAGTGAAAACAAACAATCTTTCAGAAGCAAACATCCTCTA